>NW_024080557.1:6816305-7284746 GCF_014754425.2 Oryx dammah | reverse complement strand
CTCTCTCACACACACTCTCACACACACACACTCTCACACACACTCTATATCCCTCCATATTCTGTATTGTGATTCTGAGTCCTGTGGGAGTGTTGTCCAGTATTGTCCAGTATACTGGATACATTGTATGAAGCACTTGTGTTCAAAGACCATATTCTTTTAAATTTTCTTTCCAATTTTGTTGAGAGATAATTGATAACACAGCACTGTATAAGTTTGAGGTTTATAGAGTAATTATTTCACTTATGTTTATCATGAAATCATTACCATGATATAGTTAACATTTATCATCTCATATAAGATACCCCTCCAAGAAAACCAAAAAACAGTGAAAAATGTTTTCTCTGTGATGAGAACTTTTAGGATGTACTCTCTTAACAACTTGCCTGTACACCATACAGCAGTGCTAAATGTAGTCATCAAGATGTAAGTTATAGTCCTAGTGCTTATTTATCTTATAGCTGGAAGGTTATACCTTTAAACCACCTTCCTCCAATTTCCCCTCCTCCCCACCCTAATTTGTGAGCCATAAATCTGATCTTTCTTTCTATATGTTTGAGGGTTTTGTTCTGTTTTTGTATTCCACATATGAGATCATATTTTTCTTTGACTTATTTCACTTCCAATAATGCCCTCAAGATCCATCTTTGGTACAAGATTTCCTCCTTTTTATGGTTAACTAATATTTGATGTCTATGTATACCATAGTTTCATTATCCATTCATCTGTTGATGGACACTTGGGTTGTTTCCATTTCTTAGCTATTGTAAATAATGCTTCTGCGAACATGAAGATGCAGATATCTCTTCAGCATAATATTTTCATTTCCTCTGGATATATTCCTGAAAGTGGAATTGCTGGTTCATGTAGTAGCTCAGACGGTAAAGAATCTGCTGCAATGCAGGAGAGCCAGGTTCGATCCCTGGGTCAGGAAGATCCCCTGGAGAAGGAAATGGCTACTTGCTGCAGTATTCTTGCCTGGAAAATTGCAGGGACAGAGGATCCTGGTGGGCTACCATCCATGGGGTTGCAAAGAGTCAGCCATAACTGAGGGACTAACACCTTCACACTTCCATGGCAGTTTAATTTTTAATTTTTTGAAGAGCTTCCGTACTCTTCTAAAATGGCTATACCATTTTACTGACCTACTAACAGTACACAAGGGTTCCCTTTTCTCCACATCCTTGCCAGCATATGTTATGTCTTATTAATAATAGACAACCTCACAAGTGTCAGTAGATATCTCATTGTGTTTCTGATTTGCATTGCTCTAATGATTAGTGATATTGAGCATCTTTTCATGTACCTTTTGGCTATTAATATATCTTCTTTGGAAAAATGGGTCTTTTCCTATTTTTTAATCTGATGATGATTTTGCTATTAATTTGTATGAGTTCTTTATAGATTCTGAATGTTAACCCCTTATCAAGTACATGGTTTGCAGATATTTTTCCCATTTGATAGGTTGACTTTTTTGATCTGCTTGCCTGTGCATAAGTTTTTTAGCTTGATGTGGTCTCACTTGTTTATTTTTTTTTTTCTTCCTTGTGTTTTAAGTGACATATCCAGGAAGTAATTGCCAAGACCCACATCAAGGAGCATTTTTTTTATGTTTTCTCTTAGGAGTTTTATGGGTTTTGATCTTATGTTTAAGTCGTTAATTCACTTTAAGTTAATTTTTGTTAGTAGTATAAGACAGGGGTCTAGTTTCATTCTTTTACCCATGAATATCCAGTTTTCTCAGCATCATTTATTGAAGGGACTATATTTTTCACTAAGTATTTCTGGCCCCTTTGTCAAGTATTAGTTAACCATACATGTATGGGTTTATTTCTGTTCTCCAGATTCTGCCCCATCAGTCTATGTGTCTGATTTCATATAAGTACCATACTGTTTTGTTTACTGAAGCTTTATAATATAGTTTGTGATCAGGAAGTGTTATGCCTCTCTCTTTGTTGTTCTTTCTCAGGATTGCTTTGCTATTTGAGTCTTTGGTGGTTCCATATAAATTTTAAGATTTTTTAAACATCTTTTAAAAATGTCATTCTAATATTGATAGAGAGTGCATTGAATCTGTTGATGGCTTTGTGTAGTGTGGATATCTTAACAACTTTAATTCTTCCGATCCATAAACATGGGATAATTTTTTATTGTGTTGCCTTCAATTTGCTTTTAATGTTTCCTAGCTTCAGGGTAGAGCTCTTTCACTTCCTTGGTTAAATTTATTTTTAAATATTTATTATTGTAAATTTCAAGCACTTTAGATCATGTATCCTGTCATTAAAAAAAAATAATAGTAAAGTGAATGAATGGAGCATGTATGCAATACATCCTTTATAACTGTATCTTTTGGAACACAATATGTTTGGGGTATAAAGATCATGATTATTGATGGTAATTGTGAATGCACATGAGATATTCTTGATATTTTTTGTGTGCTGATTTGATGCTTTTGATACTAGAAACCCCTTTTTACTATGCTTACTTATGGGAATAAACATACATTCATTGTAATTCATCAGCTGCATTATTGAACTTCATAGTCAATATCTTGGTGTTGCAGGGTAACAATATATTATATTATGTAAAATTAATTAGACTGAAAGAAAGTCATGATGCATTTGATAGGTTATGAAACCATGATTTGAAGCCACGCTAGACTGTGGCTTAAAATGAACAGAAGAGTGGACTTTGAAAGTTGCTCAGTCGTGTTCAGCTCTTTGCAACCCCATGGATATACAGTCTATAAAATTCTCCAGGCCAGAATAATGGAGTGGGTAGTCTTTCCCTTCTCCAGGGGATCTTCCCAACCCAGGGATCGAACCCAAGTGTCCTGTTTTGCAGGCAGAGTCTTTACCAGCTGAGCCACCAGGGAAGACCAAGAATACTGGAGTGGATAGTCTTCCCTTCTCCAGCAGACCTTCCCAACCCAGGAATCAAACCAGGGTCTCCTGCATTGCAGGTGGATTCTTTACCAACTGAACTACCAGAGAAGCCTGGACTTAGGAAAAATTACTGTCAAATCTCAGTTCTATCACACACTACCTCTAACCAAGTTATTTTTCATTTTTGAGTTTTATTTTCTTCTTCTCTAAAGGAGGACCAGTAATACTTGCCTCAGAAGTTCATTTGAACAAGTAGAATAAAATAATATTTGTGAAAATGTCTAGCATAAGGCATAATACATATTAGGTTAAAGCACAGTAAAGCTTCACTCCTTCCTTTCAGGGCTCCCAGAAGCCACACGAAGCATCTAGACTTGGAGTTCTTCCTTTTTGCTAAACGACCACATGGTTGGCCACTCCCAGCCTGCATGGCAGAAGCATCTAGGTGAACTCTGAAATAGATGAAGGTACCCTTGATGCATGCTGAGTTGTGGCCTGGATTGTCTTCCAGCCCCTTCTGGACCTTATTCTCTGCTTATTCATTAAACTTAGTGTACCTTCCCTTCAACTCCCCTTCACAAAACTCATAGTCTTTTGAATCAGATACATTTCCCAGAGGATATTTGCAGCCAGGTCTCATAACATGTGCTGCATCACAGTTATATCAAATAGCCAGAGAATGATAATATCAAAAGGCTAGAGCCGCTAACAGCCCAGAGTGGTAGAGTGGGTTGCCTGAGTGGGAGAGCCTACAGCATACCAGGTCCTTATGTGCATTTGGTACTGGGTATTCTGTTTACCCCATGGATCCAGCCTCATCCATCTTCACCCTACTCAGACCCTGGTAGGACCACATCACCCAGGCTCCCTTGACCTCTGACTTCCAGTTGCGAAACACCAGCAGGAGACCAAAGGACAAGAGGAGAGTGAGGTTGAAGTGTTTATTTCTCTTCTCCCCCCATACCAAGCTTTGATTGACAGCAGCTACAGTCTGCTACCTGAGGCCATGGCTCCCATTGGGCAGTACCTCTCATTTGGCTCAGGTCTCTTCAGGCTGCATTAGCAGCTCTCTCCCCTTCAGCCCTAGAGGTGGTATCTGCCTCCCACTGCCTTATCTTTTCTGGCTTCTAGAGGTACCCACATTCCTTGACTTATGGCCCCTTCCTCCATCTTCAAAGCCAGCAAGAGCAGATTGAGTCCTCATAGCTAATCTCTCTGACCCCGTCTTCTGCCACTGTGTTCCACTTTTAAGATTGGCCTACTCGGGTAGTTTAGGATAATTTCTCCATCTCAAGGTTTTAACATCAATCAATCCAGCAAAGTTCCTTTTGCCCTAGTTCCAGGTTTCCAGGGATTAGAATGTTAGTATCTTTGATGGCCTTTATTCTGTCTACCGAAGCTTGTTGTTCAGTTGCTAAGTCATGTCCACTTCTTTGTGACCCTATGGACTGCAGCATTCCAGGCTTTCCTGCCTCCAAATATCTCTTGGAGTTTGCTCAAACTTGTGTCCATTGAGTTGGTGATGCCATCCAACCATCTCATCCTCTGTTACCCCCTTCTACCCTCAGTCTTTCCCAGCATCAGGGTCTTTTCCAGTGAGTCAGTTCTTCACATCAGGCGGCCCATGTATTGGAGCTTCAGCTGAAACACTAAATTCTCTTCATTTACCCCTTTGTGTCATCTGTTTCCTACCAGCACACTGATAAAGTATTTTTTAATCCCATTCCCTAGTTACTCTGTGATATATAAGTGTTGTTTCACAGATGAGAAGATTGAGGACAGAAACCAGTCAGCTAAATTTGAATTTACCATACCCAGTATTAGGTAATTTTAATGATGTTTGGCTAGTTTAAAAAGAGAATCAGAAAATCCAGAATTGTTTATGTCTTTTAGCTGCTGGACCTACCCAAGAAATTTCATAAACATTGCCTAACTCAAGGCAGAATTATTTGGTGTACAATACATGTATGTAAAATACATATGCATTGCTGTATTCTGCCCCCCAACTTCCACAACCCACACATCATAACCCAGGATAAAGAAAAGGGAGTAGAAGGAAGAATCTGTATCAGGAGGTTTTAACTTTGAAAAACTGGAATAAGGGAGGTTCACTTTATTCTGGTTCCTTTGTCCTCTCTGCTTCTCTCCTCATCTAGCCGCTCAATTTAGTTTCTTCTTCCTTCTCCACCCCACCCTCACCTCTATGTATCTAATAAGTCATTGCAGCTTTGGTGTGAATTGTTTTAATATATTGGGTTGACCGAAAAGTTCATTTGGGCTTTTCCAAAACATGGGTTTTAACATAACATGGAAAAACCCCCAAAAAAACATTTTGGCCAACCTGCTATTATCTCCCCCAGGATAATTGATGTGGTGAAAGAGGAGGTATCTGCAAAGCAGCTCGTCTCGTTTACTTAAAATATTAGTGGATATCTTGGGCCCAGGGGTCATTTGGTCCTGCCTGATTAAGAAGCCGCTGCACTCATCTCCTCACTGCTGACCCTGTGCGCTACGTGAACCAAAGTAACAAAGAAAATGTGCTGGCGAAGGAACACTTGGCAGAACAACAGTCCAATTGAGAAGCCAAGGTTTGGGTCTACAGATTGTGCTGATGCAGTTGGAGACAACCCAGGGGCAGATTCCATGCAGGGAGGCCAGGGCCACGGTCAGCAGCTTTGAGCAGATCTAAGAGCATGCAAGCCCTGTAGGACCAGGGACTGATGTCTAGTTTCCTTGGTCTCCATATTCCCAGTGCCCAGCATACGTATTCTATAGATTGTTGTTAAGTGAAGGACTGAGAGAAAGAGAGGAAGGAGAGAAAGAAGTGGCATTTTTAGAGTCTGTAACCACTCTGCCAAAGACAAAGGGTGATTGTTGTTCTCTTGCTGTCTTTTGCCCCTCTTAAAGGAGAGCACTCAAGGGTTGGCAGACGTGTCTTGACAGCCAGAAAGAAGCAAAGCTCCACAGGAGGAATTAACTGTTGATTTTGAAAGAGAATTTCAACTGCTGTCTCAACTAATGTGTTTTCCTTCCTAAGGAGACAGTGACATTTGATGATAAAGCTGTACCAGTAACACAGATGTAACCTACTTGTTGGGGCCTCCCAGGTAGCTCAGTGGTAAAGAAACCACCTAGTAATGCAGGAGACACGAGAGCCACGGGTTTGATCCCTAGGTTGGGAACATGCCCTGGAGTAGGAAATGGCAGCTTGCACTCCCACTCCAGTATTCTTCACTGGAAAATTCCATGGAGAATGGAGCCTGGCAAGCTATGGTCCATGGGGTTGCAAAGAGTTGGACACAACTGAATGAATGAGCACACATATAGATTACTTGTAATAGAATATTGTAGGTCAATATATAAATGTGTCAAATCAACATGTGTGTGCCTTAAACTTATACAATATTGCATGTCAAATATGTCTCAATAATAAAAAAATATCATGGATCAGTTGGGAATTCTCTTGCCTAACATACTTCAATACATTCTCCCACTAATCACACCACTTCATCCTCATGACTTACATCGCTGAAGTCTCCGCTCACCTGTTCCTTGCTAGAGATCATCTCCCACTCTCATTACTGCCCCTTCCCTTTTCCTCATAGCACATGCCGTGGTATTACATTACATGATAACTGTTTATCCCCACCAGAATGAACGTCCGTGCAGCTAGGCACTTTCTCTGTTTTGTTTCCTGTTGTGTCCTCAGTACTGAGAACAGTCCTTGACCCAGAGTTGGCACTCAGGATATATTTGCTGAATGAATGAACCTGGCTTTGAATCTATCTGGTGACCTTCGACAGGCCCGTCTCTCTGCACCTCAGTGTTATCATCTATGAAATGGGGGTAAGAATTACAATATGGAGTTATTTTAAGAATTAGTATTCAAAAGATGCTGCCACACCCGTCTGAACTTTCAAAGACCCTCAAAAATAGGAGTTTCTTTCATGTTGCCTGTTTTAATTGCATATATTCTTGAATGTAGGTTGTTTTTCTTTGCTAAAAGAGAATTATTAATATTATTAGGTATTTAGGAAACTTGTTAATATTAATGATCTAGATACGAGTTGTAGTAGCCAAATCTCATCACTGAGACAGAAAATCAAAGTTGGCCACTGACCATTAAATAAAATGTTATAATGACATTCACTAGATGGCAATCTTGGTCTCGATATGGCAAGAGTTGAATGATTGACAGAAGTTCTTATTTGTTAAAGCAAATTGTAAATGACCATGTTAGATGACGTAAGCAGAGCAATAAATGTAGAAAGTGATTTAAGACTAAGTTCTTATAATGTCAGTCCCTTTCAATTTGCAAATCTAAGTGGTATGTTTCTCCATTAAAAATTCCGTGCAAATGCAAAATAGTGTCTCCTTAAAATGTCAAGTGCAGTGAATTACTAAGATGTTGCTGATGGTTTGTGTTTTAACCTCAAACACTCCCAGTTATTGTCTTGATTGTTACAAATAGCAGATGTGCTTTCTGACATGGTTATTACTTTATTAAATAATTTTGTTTAATGCTCTTTTATTTCTCCCATGTATCTCTAATAATTTATTCATGAAGTTCATCATATTCTGCATAAAACTAGCACGATTATATTTGTACCTGAATTTTTTTTTTAGATTGAGATGGATGACAAAAATCAGATGTTAAAATTACTTTGCTGCATTGCCCTCTAATTGCCAGTTTTACTGAATATGAAATGTATTTACCTTCTCATCATTGTGCTTTCCCTGGGAATAACACTCAAAAGTCAATGAAAACTCTGTTCACTACAGAGCAAACTTTCTGGTGGTCCTTCTTAGACTCCTTCTGCAAAAGTATCTGAATGTTTTTTATTACATTCTGATGTAATAAAAGGTGAAGTGAACTCTGGGGCTTCCCAGGTAGTGCAATGGTAAAGAATCTGCCTGCTAAGGCAGGAGTTGTAGGAGACATGGGTTCAGACCCTGAGTTGGAAAGTTCTCCAGGAAAGGAAATGGCAACCAACTCCAGTCTTCTTGCCTGGAGAATTCCCTGAACAGAAGAATCTAGTGGACTACAGTCCAAGGGATCACAAAGAGTCAGACATGATTGAGCATGCACACATGAGGTTAACTTTATGGATGGCCTGAATTACTGATTGTTAGGCAGTTTTAAAGCAAGCAAAGAAACATATCTGTTTTCCTTATCTTTCATTTGGTAGCTGTTCAGTTTTAATAAACAGTGGGAGTTGAAAGTATAAGAAGTGACATGAGTTGTGACTGGTTCTTAAGATATCTTTGCCTCAGAAAGTTGTCTTTATTCTAGAGAGGAAATTGACATGACTGACAGTGTTTGCTTTCGGATGGTGGGTATCATTTAGCTGCATAGAATGCTCATTTCATGCCTTTGAAGCTATGGGATCCTATACCTTTTTAATGAAAAGGATTTCTACTGATGATAATTTGGGGGACCGAAAAAGATGGATGGTCATTTAACACATGTTATTGGGCATCCTTCTTGGAGGGGTATGACTGCCTGGATTTAAATCCCTGTTCTTCTAGTAATTAGCTATGTGATCTTCCCTCACTTGTGATGGAGACAATAACTGATCTACCTCACGGAGTTGTTGGGGGAATTAAATGAATTTATGTTTGTAATTCTTATCCCTGGGTCGGAAAGCTCCCATGGAAAAGGAAATGGCCACCCACTCCAGTATTCTTGCCTATGAAATCCCATGGACAGAGGAGCTACAGTCTATGGGGTCACAAAGAGTTGGACACGACTTAGCAACTATACAACAACAGCAGTGTATGTAACTCTTGGGACTTTGCCTGGCTCCAAGTAAGCAGATCTCTACGTGTCTTCCAAGGCGCACTGTGGATCTTGCTTTGTCTATGGAACCTTCTCGGATCTCTCTTCTTTCTGGCTGCCTATTTGATTTATTGTCTGAGCTGTATATTTTGGAACTTTATTGTATTTGGGGCTTCCCGGGTGGCACTAGTGGTAAAGAACCCGCCTGCCCATGTAGGAGACATAAGAAATGCGAGTTTGATCCCTGGGTCAAGAAGATCCCCTGGAGGAGAGTGTGGCAACCCATTCCAGAATTCTTTCCTGCAGAATCCCATGGACAGAAGAACCTGGTGGGCTACAGTCCATAGTGTTGCAAAGAGTCAGACACAACTAAAGTGACTTAGCACACAGCACATCGTATTTGATGTAGCCCTTTTTGTACCTCTGTCTTCCCCCTATTCATGTAAGTCAGTCTCATCCACAAATTTGTAGAATCGTTTAGAATCATTAATGAACTGGAGCAAAAATGTTCTTATTAGTGATGGCAGAGGGTGTGTATTTGCTGACTACAGATTGCTAGCCAATTATGTAGTAATACTGTTAACAATCAGAGTAATCATAATGAGATAGCTTCTAAAAAAATAAATGTTATTAAATATTGTGAAATTCATCTCAAATCTATATCATCCTGTTTGCTTCGAAATTAACTTCTAGATTGAAATAAAATTACAATTCTGATGTATTATTTCTACAAACCACACAACGTGAGCCAAAAAAATCACTTTTTTAATTGAAGTATAGTTCATCTACAATATACTGTTAGTTTCAAGTGTACAACTTAGTGAAAAATTCTTATAGATTATATTTCATTTAAAGTTACTATAAAATACTGATGATATTCCCTGTATTGTGCAGTGTATCCTGTTAGCTTATTTTATACATAATAGTTTATCTCTTAGTCCTATACCCTCTATAGCAGAGGGCTGGCTAAGTTTTTGACTTCAGTTCTTTGGTAGAAACGGTTCAGAGTGACCCTCCTCTGCAAGGCCTGTTAGGAACTTACTTCCTATTCCTGTGGAGAATTAGGTTTTTTCCTTAGCATTCCTTTATCCCCTAAAACCTATTTCTTTCTTCCTTCTTTTCCCCTTCCCTACCTTTCCTTCCTTCCAGTCAGGCCAACCACCTAGCCAGCTAGCTATTCATCTTTTTCAACCTCTTGCTAGGTGCTAGGTATTCAGTATTCAAAGGGTCAACTTAGAACTAGCCCCAGTTTTCAAGCTTATACAGTGATGTAAACAGTTGAGTACTTAATTACAGATTACTTTAAAGACTAGAGAGAACAGAGTGCTCTGAGTGAAGAGCAATAGACTTTAAACTGTTCTTAAGGCTGCACTGAGGAAGTAATGTTCAAAGGAGAACTTGCAAGATGAGAAAAAATCATTGTGCTGATATTAATGGGGGAGAAACAAGGTGAGGAAGCCCAGGGTGGGTAGAGGGGACTGCACATAGGGAGGCATAATGACCTCATGGAACTGGGGATGGCCAACCCAACTGAAGCCCTGTGGGCTTGGAGGAGAGCTCTGAGAGCAGAACCCAAGTGGTCCCTGGGGGTGACCACATGGAATCTTGCAGGTCAGGGGTCTAGATCTGAAGGGTAATGAAAGTCAGGGAGGTGGCTAAGGCTTGCACCGTTTGATTGTCATTTTTAAGTCACTCTGATTGCTTCTGTGGATATTGCATTGGAGGGGGCCCAGGACAGTGTGAGGGAACCCAGAGGCTACTGCAACAGTTCATACCTCTATTACCATATTTAATGCATTGGGTTATTTAGTGATTGATTAGCTTTGCTCTTCATACTGGTGATAGTGAGTCCTGACACTGAATGCCTGCATTTAGGGCCACCCTTCATACTGTCCAGGGGGATTACTTCTCTTGTGTGTGACTTGATTTGCTCATGATGCTGCTCATCTGCCACTGTCCCTGACCAAGGACCCATGGCACACATGCTGCCCAGCTCCACAGCACCAGTCATCCAGCCCAGCATCCTCTCCTGCAGAAGTGGGCCTGGCACAAGAACCACTGCTTCTGCTTGTCGAGAGAATCATTACCTCTGCTGACGTTTAAGTTTTCAAAAGTGTATGCTGAATTATTTTTTGAGATGTGTGTGTGTAGTGGGGTGCTGTTGTTCATGTTCTCTGATGACCTTGCTGTCAAATCCAAATATGACTCTGGTAGGGGGTTATACTTCTCTCCCTTCTACCTTCCTTCTCTTCTATACTGTTTTTGGGAGATCATTTGGATAACAGCAGGGGAAGAGGTGCTGTGAGGCTGTGTAGGGGTGCCACGGTGATCACGTTAGGGGGATACCACAGTGGTCGTGTGTGTGGATGTGACAGTGAACACGGAATGATAAAAAATACCTACCTTTGTAAGGACTTAGTTTCTGGGAGCAATTATAGAAGACGATGGTGATATTATGGGGGCAAAAGAGAGGAAGGAAGAAGTTCTGGCCAGTGGGGTCATTGTCAGAGAAGGCTTCACTGAGAGGGTCACAGTTGAGCGAACACTTGAAGAGCGAGCCACGAGGACATCAGGGAAGAGCTCCCTGGATGAGAAGAGCAGCTTGTGCTAAGGTTCTGAGGCACTGCCTGCCTGGCAAGTCAGACGCCAGAGTGGATGGAGGGCAGCGAGCACAGGGTGACTGGCCCCATGTCATTGTGAGACCAAGATGCAGCGACAGACGAGGACAGTCCCGGGGTCCACTATAAGGACTTTTGACTTTTACTCTGAGGGACATGGGAAGCTAGCCCACAGGGTTGACCAAGGGAATTCCTGGAGGTATGTTGACTGTGAACTGCTCATTAAGTGACTGAGGGAAAATGACCTACCAAATCCATTTGTCTTGAAATTGGTTTCCCAGGTGTGGCGGAGGAAATTGCTGACACTGGCCTTGAGTCACTCTGACATATTGTCATGGCTGAGGTAGCTTAATATCAAATAATGGAGTGTCAGCTCTCTCCTAACGAGATCTTAGAGTGCCTCCTCGCTGCTGGAGAGTCAGAATTGTGAAAAGTAGATCTGTCTACTTTTGGGGACCGAGGGTGACAGACACTGCCCGAAGCAACTGGTCATTAGGAAGAGACTCACACACAAGTGGCTTGGAGAGGCAGTTCGGTGTCATGGCTAACAGCAGAGATTTTGGGGCCAGGCTGCCTGGGTTGGAATCAGGTTGTGCCATATGCAAGCTTTAATGTTAGGAGTTAAGTTTGTTGAGCCTCAATTGCCATAGGCATGAAATGGGAATCATTGTGGCACCTCTTAGCATTGCTGTGAGGATTAATGACTACTTATAAAGTGCCTTATATGTTTTAAATAAAATCCATATATACTCTAGCTTTTGGGGGCTTATGCTCCAGGTCCATTTCTTTGTGGCTGAAGGAAATGCAATTGCACTCCACAAAGCCATGTTGCCCTTTCCTGGGTCGCTTTGTTTTCCTTTGTCTTTGGCTGGTTGATGATTCTGCAGTTAAACCTATATAGTTCAAGGCTCCCCTCCGGTCCCGGTCAAAACTGGAACCACGGCTTTCCTTGAAGGGGAACACTGTTGGAAGAAAATACATTGGCCAAGCCATCATGCTAATTATCTAAGGCTCAAAGGAATTAATTTTTCTGGTGGTCATTGAGCTTACTGTCTTAAAAAAAAAGTTTATTAAATTAATGGGATAGGAAAGGATTTATATTTTAGTAATTGGCTGATGACTAGAATAAGAATGAAGGCCTACTGAGAACTGGAGACAGCCAGTATTATTGAACATATATTAATTCTTAATAGGTTCCCAGGTTTTTGATGAACTGGCATCTGTGTGATGATGCTATGTGCTAAGAATACTGTCTGGTTCTTTTTAACTTTAGACTCAGGTAATTATTGAGAAGAGAGTTGAACCAAGTACTGACTACTATGCTATACCATGTGATTTTTAAAAACCATCTCAGTTAATCATCACTTCATGAGATATACACAGTTTCATCTCTGATACACAATTTGAGGCAACTCAAAGCTAAGAGGTCGTACAGCTACAAATGGTGGTCCCAGTGTTAAGAACTTTCTGTGTGCTTTTGAAGACTACGCTGTATCCACTCTCTTGTCTCTTTGGGAGGTCACTGCAGACCATAATGAGTCATAGAACTTGATGTATTCTATCCTAGTAGGTAATATTAATGCCTCCTTATCAGAATTTTGGATCCCTAGAACCACTATGACAGAATTGACCCAGGAATAAATTGTAGAATAAATCCTTGTGTGTATCCTGTTACACAGGAGGAGGAGAAAGGGACAGTAGAGGTTGAGATGGTTGGGTGGCATCACTGACTCTATGGACATGAGTTTGAGTAAGCTCTAAGGGTTGGTGATGGACAGGGAAGCCTGGCATGCTGCAGTCCCTGGGGTCGCAAAGTGTCGGACGTGACTGAGCAACTGAACTGATCCTGTCACTAGTGTTCTCTAAGCCTTGCGTGGGTGTGTGCTAAGTGGCTTCAGTCATGTCCAACTCTTTGCGACCCTATGGACTAGAGCCCTCCAAGCTTCTCTGTCCGTGGGATTCTCCAGGTGAGAATACTAGAGTGGGTCACCATTTCCTTCTCCAGGGGATTTTCTCGACTCAGGGATCAGAACTGCGTGTCCCGTGTCTCCTGCATTGGCATGCAGATCTTTACCACTGGCACCACGTGGGAAGACTGACAGACTTTCTACTGCTCTTCAAACTAAAGGGTCTTCTTAGCCATTCATATAAAGGGGAAAGACTAGAAAAATGAGAGACACAAGATCAAAATAGGGAAAAGAAAGTGATTTGAGTAAAGTATCTCTGGGTTGAAGTAAAGAATCTGCCTGAAATGCAGGAGACCCAGGTTCGATCCCTGGGTCGGAAGATCCCCTAGAGAAGGAAATGGCAACCCACTCCAGTATTCTTGCCTGGAGAATTCCATGGACAAAGGGGCCTGGTGAGCTACAGTCCATGGGTCATGAGCAATCAGACACGATTGAGCAACTAACACTTCCTACTGTGTCTTAGACAATAAGCAGATGCTGCTGTTGCAGGTTATGAGACAGCTGTCTTTAACTGGGCATCAAACAGACCACAGACTCAGACTGTGCTGCACCTTGGGGCTAGAGCTCATCCAAATGATGTGAGAAGGCTGCTGAAGTGAGCAGGCACAAGACTGCTGAATGTGTCTGGGTGGGAACCAGTGGCAGGTTCTCTAGAAGTCTTGTGTTGGTAGTCCTTGCCAGCAACTGGGAAGAAGCTTCCAGCATTGCTCAAGAACTGGCATAGAACCGCTGTGTTAGAGGAACAAATGTCATTTTCTGAGCACTGAGGTTTCTTGGCAGAATCTCTGATATTTGGAGCTGCCAGGATGCAAATAAAGGCATGAATAATTTTAGTATTTATTTTTAGTAATTTTTAAGAACAGGCTTAGTATTTATTATCTTGTTCCTAGAGCCACCTGTTCCAATTTGTTGAACTGGGTTGGGACCGTGCTAGGCATCTTTAGCCTCCTTCCTCCCACTTGAAGGCCCTCCACAAGATGCCTATCTGGTTCTACATACTCGCAGGATGATGAAGTCAGCCGTGGAGAGGACTAAAGTGCAGTCTGGGAGCTTTAGAATTGTTAAGGGGTTTGGTAGAATTAAAGATGTCTTGTCTTTCTGGGCTAGACTCGACTTGGATTCTCTATCATCGTAAGATGAAAATTCAGACACCAAGGGACAGAAAAAATCCAAAAGCTAAGCATTCTGTCTATATTCCCTAAAACGTAGAGTGCAGAAAAATCCTGAGAAATTGCCCACACTGCATTGAATCTGTAGTTCACCTTGGGTAGTATGGTCATTTTAACAGATTGATTCTTCCAATCCAAGAACTCAGCGTATTTTTCCATCTGTTTGTGACATCTTCGATTTCTTTCATTACTGTCTTACAGTCCTTAAAGTACAGGTTTTGCCTCTTTAGGTAGTTTATTCCTAAGTATTTTATTCTTTTTGATGTGATGGTGAGTGGGAGTCTTTCCTTAATTTCTTTTTCTGATATTATACTGTTACTGTGTAGAAGTGCAGCATATTTCTCTATATTAATTTTGTATCTTGCAACTTTACTGAATTCATTGATGAGCGCTTGTAGTTTTCTAAGGACATCTTTAGGATTTTCTGTGTATTATGTCATCTGCAAACAGTGAGAGTTTTACTTCTTCCTTTTCAGTTTGATTTTTTTTTTCTTCTCTGATTGCTGTGACTAAGACTTAAAAAACTATATTGACTATAAGTGATGAGAATGGGCATCCTTGTCCTGTTCCTGATCTTAGAGGGAATGATTTCAGCTTGTTATTGTTGAGGATCATGTTACCTGTGGATTTGTCCTATACAGCCTTTATTATGTTGAGGTATATTCCCTCTGTTCCTATTTTCTGGAGAGTTTTTACTCTATGTGGATGTTGAATTTTATCAAAAATTTTCTGCATATATTGAGTGATCATATGATTCTTATTCTTCAACTTGTTAATGTGATGTATCACATTGATTGATTTGTGGATATTGACGTCTTTGCATCCCTGGAATAAATCCCACTTGATCATGGTGTATGGTCAATTTAATGTTAGATTTGGCTTGCTAGTATTTTGTTGAGAATTTTTGCATCTATGTTCATTAGGGATTTGGCTAGTAATTTTCCTTTTTGTGATATTTTTGTCTGGTTTTGGTATCAGGGTGATGGTGGCTTCATAGAATGAGTTTGGGAGTATTTCTCATTTTGCAATGTTTTGGAATAGTTTCAGAAGGATAGGTGTTAACTCAGTCCCATCTGCTTCTCCCAAGAAGGGAAGACAATCACATGGAGATTAATGGTTCTTTGGTCTCAAATGGGATTTTCCCAAAAGTCTTCTCTAACCAGACTTAGGCATATATTCCCAGTATCCAATCTGATCACTAGCATTTATTAAATAATCCAACAAACCTTTATTAAGTGCCCCTGAAAAGAAATATAGACATATTAAAAGTAGAAATGTAAGACACAGAATGCCTAGATTTCAGTCCTAGCCCTGCAACCTACTAGTTCTATAGGCTGCTCAGTTTACTTTATTATTCTGTGCCTCAGCCACTACAACTGTGAAATGAGGGTGAAATTATCATTTGTACCATTGGGTTGATGGCAGCAGTAAATGAATGAACATCTCGAAGCCACAAAGAACAATGCTTGACACATAACAAGCACTATTTAGGAGCCTGTTGACTGAAAGTGATGCTAATGACTAATACGACTGACAGCAGTGCTGGTGACAATCATGATTGTGTGGTTAGTCTGGGAATTAAAAATACCGTTCTTTCAAGTGACTAGTCATTTTGGGTAAGGGTACAGCCAAATGAGTCAACAATTCTATCACAGATTTTGAATGTGTTTGGATAGAAGTATGAAGTAGTGTATAAGTATAGAGGAGACTTGGCGTGGGGTGGTGAGGAGAACTCTGGAGGCTATGATATCCTAGCTGTATCTCAAGCAATGAGTAAGGGTTAGCCAGGAAACGAGGTGAAAACAGTACCTTCCAGCTAGAAGCAGCAGTGTGTGTGAAGCTGTGTGACATGTTTGAGAATCACGGTGAGTTTGGCATAATTAGTTAATATGTAGTGAGTGAGGGGTGAGGTATTAACTTGGAGAAAGAAGTAGGAGCCAGATTTCAAAGGATCTCGTATGCCTTAACTGGGAGTGGAGCTTTTACCTGGAAGGTCTGAAAGATGGGAATGACAGAGCCAGGAAGGCAGAGAACCAAAGACTCAAAAACAGCAATGACTTTCATAGCTTTGTGAGTTTCCTCATCTATAAAATTAGGGTCTCTGGGACCAGAGGGTTTTAAGGTCTCTACTGTGCTTATAAGTACAGAATGAATGGACAGAATATTCTCATTTTGGACTCTCCATTGAAAAAGGAGGAAACAGATAGCATACTCAACTTGGGTTTTTAAGAATAAATGTTAAGGAAAAGACTCTTGAGAGGTGTGAGCCGAAGACATGGATAAGGCCACCTGAGAAAGGTCCAGCCGCTGCCAAGACTGCTCAGAATCAGGCAGCAAGAGACCCTGTCCTCTGCCTGCCCCACCCTCTCATCTTCTCCTAGTGCCTCCCCTCACATCTACTGGAAGCAAGAGATCAGTGTATAAGGTTGTATCCTTGGAGTTCAGGGAAGGACTAAGAGCAGTCAGATGGAAAAATAGGAAATATCCAGAACTCTTCTTGGGACCAATTATTCTATTTTAAGCATTTTTTTTCATCTTTGGTCCCTATCAAAATCTACTGTAAGACAATGGCTGTGGATAAGATTGGAATTTGTGAAATTTTCCAAATCATCTTATTGTTCTGAATCAGAAAGCAATACAGGTTCTTTT
This sequence comes from Oryx dammah, assembly GCF_014754425.2. NCBI lineage: Eukaryota > Metazoa > Chordata > Mammalia > Artiodactyla > Bovidae > Oryx > Oryx dammah. The sequence goes on along the minus strand of NW_024080557.1, from coordinate 7,267,679 downwards.
ACTATGATCAGCTACTTTATTCTGTTAGGGCATTACTTGGAAAACCACAGAGTAAGTACAATAATTCCTCCTCCTCTTCTTTCCTCTTATTGAAACTCATCTGTATGACAGCCTCTTGAGAGTTATCACCACCATCCTTACAATAATCTAAAAGGTGCTTTATATTATGCACATTTTACGCATGAGGAAAGTGGGACAATGGTTTTCCAGTGACTCTGTAGCTGTAACAAAACAGGGCTTGAAATTCACTTCGGGGTTTTTGTTTATACTCCAGTATCTTTAGGCAATAAAGGTCCTTTTGGTAAGTCTACCATCCTGCTTTGGGAAAGATACTGGTACCTGGTTACTCCTGCCATCACCACCCTTGTCTCTACCACCATCTCTGCAGTCATCACTGGTGCTAACCCAAAACAAAAGCAGCACATAGATCCTTTAGGACAAGGGGCAAATTTTATGGACACTAAGTCTGAACATCTTAAAGAAGATTTATTTTTGCTTAATCTCTGGCTTCATTTTTTAATGACGTTTCGATTTTGGCTTTGTAAAGGTATTCTTTAAAATCAGGTTTCTTCTCACAGATGCTATCAGTGGTAACATATTGGTTATAGTTTGGTGCCATGTAACATTTCAATGGAAGTATCAGGTCAGCCACTACTTCAATACTATTTGGATGCAACTAAAATTTTTGCAATATAGTGCTAGTTAAAATTACCCAGGACTGAGTGCCCTTCTGCTCTTCCCCAAAATGGTGCCTGCTAAAAGTCCTTACAACTGCAGATTAGGTAATTGAATAATTTGTATACCAAATTAAGGTCCAAATGATGCTTTTAATAGCATAATTACTCATAATAAGGAAAAGGTCAGCATTCACTTGTAATTATCTATTCTCTATAATTTTTAAAACATTAAAAAAAATGCTGTGGCCAGCACATCCAAAAGGGAAAAGGCACCACAACACATCACTGGTAGGCGAGCACCATGCCTTATTATTAAATTAGTAATTTTACTTGAGAGACACAGTGTATAATTGATCAGCTAATTTGCCCAAAGCCTCTCATTTAGATACTGTATTCACATCTCCTTTCACGTTTTCACATTTCTAAAAATCCGGCATCATTGTGTGACATACTTTATTTAGCATCTTTCTTTTTCTGTCTTGGTGGTACCTAAAATAAACACACATCTTAAAATCAGTGGCATCTTAGATCAGATGAAATAGGGATTCAGACCCTTTTGCTTATTTTCTCCCAGTGAGATAGCCCGGAAAGACTGAAAGAACTCTTTGAAAAGAGCTAATGCAGAAGACTGAATTTACATCTTCTCATAGTCATTCATTTTTCTAATTTATAGTATGTGTCTTACCTGTGTGAAACACTGTGAGTTCTTTATGGGAATAACAGTCACAATGATAAATAGTATTTTCAGTGTTTGGGTTGCCCTTTATAGTCTTTGGGGCTTCCCAGGTGGTGCTAGGGGTAAAGAATTCACTTGCAAATGCAGGAGATAAAAGAGATGTGGGTTCAATCCCTGGGTCTGAAAGATCTCCTGCAGAAGGGAATGGCTATCACTCTGGTATTCTTGCCTGAAGAATCCCATGGACAGAGGAGCCTGGTGGGCTACAGTCCATGGGGTCACAAAGAGTTGGACACAATTGAGCGTGCACATGCTCACACACATTAATCTTTAAGGGGCTATGACATAAAAGTGCCTTGAAGGACAGACATCAGTTTCCCACTTTCTGTCTAAAGAATCAGGTGCAAGCCTTCTGAAGGTTGGGTGATTCTGCTAAGATTATCCAGGTCACCACTGACAACCAGAGCCAGGATCTGGGTCTGCCAACTCCAAGTCCACTCTTTAGAGAGGGAGCTTCCAAAATTAAAGTCCAACTCCTGCTTTTCAATCAACATCTAAGCAACCTTTTTCCCCCTTATGTTCTAATATCTTTTCCCATGTTCATTTTTTTAATTGCATAGGTAATACGTGAACACAACCCCACTGTTTTTTTTTTTAAAGTGAAGTATAAAGTAAAAAGTGATATATCTCCATACCACTGTTTCTTTTCTCATTTACGTATGTATAAAAAGCTCTTCAGCATAAATGAAATCATACTATATATAGTTTTGTAATTTGTTTTTCTTACTTGTGGTCTATCTTAGAGGCACTCTTCTCAGCACTGAGAAATCTTCATGTCAGTATATATGATTTTATCTCTTTTCTTAACCAATAAAGGATATTCCATTCTACCTATTTACCATAATTTATTAAAATGCTTCCCTGTCATTGGACATTTGGCTTGTTTTCAAATGTAACTTCAGTTACAACTAGTGCTAAATAAAAATACAAAAATTGTAGCATGTGCCTGTCAATGCAAGTGTGTACACTTGTGGCTGACAAGTGTGTACTCTTTGTGGAGGAGTAAAGAGTGGACCTACTTACATTTTAGCTATTCTTGCCTAACTATCCACAAAGAAAAGCAAACCAGCAGTGTGTCAGAATAAGCAAACTGAATCTCCAGGAACTTTTTTTCTCCCAGTTATAAAAGGGAGGAGATAGCACTTAAACATCATACGGTTCTTCTGACAGTCTTGCAGAGCAGGAATGAGAGCAGTCATGATCGCCACACTGCAGGGCTTCTCCCTCTTGTGGATCAGACAGAGCCACAAAAATGTGCACAACCAGGCAGTCAGTTCCAAGGGCATCTAGACAGTGTAGGCAGTTTTCAAAGGTCGGGGGATGAGGTGGACTTCTGGCTGCTGTGTGATGGGAGGATAGAAGAGGGAGTCTGGCCAGCCTAGTGGCTGGGGAGACATGCGTCAGGCCCTGGCATCCCAGAAAGAACAGTGTAGACAGGCAGGGAGAAGAGTGTATTGGTGACCTGCAGTGCAGCAGAATCCTAAATGGTGTGATGTAGCTGCAACCTCAGACTGGATGACAACTTTCACCTTGCATCTCATTGGTACAGCCGATGTTTTTAATGACTTTTTTTAAAAGTGGACCATTTTTTTAAGTCTTTATTGGATTTGTTACAATATCCCTTCTGTTTTATATTTTGGTGTTTTGGCCACGAGGCCTATACGATCTTAGCTCCCCAGTGAAGTGAAGTCGCTCAGTCATGTCTGACTCTTTGCAACTCTGTGGACTGTGTCCATGGGATTTTCCAGGCAAGAGTACTGGAGTGGATTGCCATTTCTTTCTCCAGGGGATCTTCCCGACCCAGAGATTGAACCCGGATCTCCTGCATTGTAGGCAGACGCTTTACCATCTTAGCTCCCCAGTGAGAGATCAAACCCTCACCCCTTGCATTGGGAGGTGAAGTCTTAACCGCTGGACTGCCAGGGAAGTCGCAGGATCAGCCGCTTCTCTTTGCTTGATGTGGCCATTGCTTTCTGCCCCTGACTTCTCTGCCCAATGACAAGAATGATACACCACCCATGGTTAGGCCACCAAGAGTCCTACATATCCCTCTAGTTATGGGAGAATGCTCATCAGAAGCTTAATAACAGGGCTGAAACTGGAGGAAAACATCTGGTCTGTTCCCTCAGTGAAGCTACATTTGACTTCAACACGCCTGAACTGCTCTCTGCCCAGCGTTTTGCCAGGTGCTTCTGAAACAAAGAGAGGAGGGTGGAGGGAATGAGACAGTTACAAAACCAACCCCGAACCAACTAAAAGCATTCAGTTTAGAAATAGACTATTGTTTCATATCAGCAAAGCCCTGGGAAGCGCCACGTGGCTCCTTGGTTCTCCCTTTGCAGTGAGTTATTTTCCAAAGGCATTTCTGAGCCAGTGGAAACAAAAGCAGGGTAGAGGAAAGAAGGCATTCTGGCATTTTTAAGGAGGATGCTGCTGCCAACAGTGCTGGGGGTTTTGTGAGCATGTGAAGACGGGCTGGCTTTCAGAGGCAGTTGGCAAAGACCCAGCCCTCTTGGCTAGTTCATGTTACTGCCTGGTGTATCTGCCAAAGACAGTATGATATACTTTTCGGTCTCATCACTGCAGCTGTTTGCCCATCATCCACAACTGTTTAATACTCCTAGGAGTATTAAACACACACATACTCCCAGAAGTCTGGCCTAGGAGTATGTGTGTGTGTGTACACACTTCCTGTGCTAGGGTACTCTGTTATTTGTCATTGTTCATTTCCACATCAGTACTGTTGATACTCTATCATATCACTTGCCACAAAATGAGACTTGTGGTTTACAGCAGTGAGATTATCAGAGTAAGACGTGCTGGCTTGAAACAGGTCTCCATCTCCCAGTGGGTAGATAAAGTGACCGGCAGCATAGTGACATACTGACTCCCTTCCTTAGAAATGAGACTCAGAAACCCACAAGTTCGGTGGCCTGTTGGGCCGCTCTTGACTTAAAAGACCCTCAGGGTGATGGAAAGTGTAGTCTGATTAGCAACCAGAGTCATAAATAGATTGACACTGGGTCGTAAATAGATCGACACTGGGTCGTAAATAGATCAAGAACCATCTACTCTGCATTGTTGTCTCAGACCATAATTGACGGGGCAGGATTCAAATAGATCCTTACCAACTGGCTCTTTGGCCTGTGCCCAACTGCCCACAGGTTTGCAGTTGCCAGGAGCTGCAGAGTGCAGGGCTGTACCAGATGGTCTGTCCACAAGCCCATAAGGGGAGTGGCTTCAGTCTAGATACCTTGAGGTTCCCTACTTTTCACTGGTCCATATAGTGATATGGTTTTTCCATTAGTCATGTTGGACTAAAGAATGCTAAGTGCCAAAGAATTGATGCTTTCAAACTGTGGTGTTGGAAAAGACTCTTGAGAGTCCCTTGGACAAAAAGAAGATCAAGTCAACCCTAAAGGAAATCAACCTTGGATATTCACTAGAAGGACTGATGCTGAAGCTGAAGCTCCAATTCTTTGGTCACCTGATGTGAAGAGCCAGCTCACTGGAAAAGACCCTGATGCTGAGAAAGATTGAAGGCAGGAGGAGAAGGGGATGACAGAGGATGTGATGGTTGGATGGCATCACCAACTCAATGGACATGAATTTGAGCAAACTCTGGGAAATAGTGGAGGACAGGGGAGCCTGGTGTGCTGCAGTCTATGGGGTCACAAAGAGTCAGACACAACTTAGTGACTAAATGACTTTACACTGAGTTGGCATTGTAGCAAAATTCACGACCACGTGTCCCTCTGCAGGGAAGCACAAGAGATGGCTCTCCCACTTTTCTAACTGAACCTGAATCAGAGATCCTAACTTCCAAGTAGAGATAGCACAGCTTTGGAAATACAAACAACAAAAAGAGTAATGAAAATAGTAATGAACCTTCCTACAAATGTTTCCATGTAGTCAACATTATTCCAAGCACTCTAAATGGATTGCCTCACTTAATCCTTCAACAACCCTGGGAGGCAGATACAGTGATTCCCTCTTTACAGACCAGGAAACAGAGTGGTGCAGAATAGCTGCTGAGTGCTGGTTTGAGCCTGGGCAGTTTGACCTTAGGATCCCCAGGCTGTAATTGGTTGTAAGAGTCCAAAGGAGCACAGAAGTAGCCATGGGGACAAGGAACTATAGGCAGGGGTCAGAAGCATTTGATAATGGGCATTGTCTCTGAATACATAGCTCAAGAAAATGCAGTTTTGTCATTTTCTCTCCCCAACAGCATAGTATCTTCTCTGGTGATTCCTACTAGGAACCATTGATTACTGAAAATGGTTTGTGAAGCAATCCAATTAAGTGAGCCAAGAATTACATGTCAAGTGTTACCATCTTTATTTGCTTATGTCAAGTGGAGTCAGAGTCCTTCTGTGATCAGCAAAGCAAGTGTAAAGTGGTTGATTAATTTCCTTTAAGTTTCGTCAAAAAATTTGTGGGCAGGGAATCTAATTTTCAGTTTAATTTTCCTTCCTAACACAGACACTCCGTTTTTTTCTTTCCCTCTCTCTCCCCCAATTACTGCTAGCCAGAACGTATCATCTGTAGTTTCATTTTACTTGAGTGTTGGGTTAATAATTTTAATCTGAATCCTTCTCCCTTCTTATCTTTAAGTAATTTGTAAAGGATGCTCCATTACAAACTTGCTTAAATAGACATCAGCCATTTTGCAGAACACCTGAAAAAGCAAAAGACTTTTTATCCTTTAAAGTACTTCCCACACTGAAAGTTTTTTTTTGTGTGTGGCTAATAATATATATTTTATGGGATTCATTGTGTGCCTACAATGGACTGGAAATGGAGGAAACACATGGGTGAATAAAACTCATACCTACAGCTGCAGTTTTCTCGTATATAAAATGAAGATGGTAAGTGGATTTCTTTCATAGATTGCAATTAAACTACATAGTCTTTGTAAATGTCTTGGCTTCCCTTGTGGCTCAGATGGCAGAAAATCCACCTGCATTGCAGGAGACCCAGGTTTGATTCCTGGCTCGGGTTGGGAAGATCCCTTGGAGAAGGAAGTAGCAACCCACTCCAGTATTCTTGCCTGGAGAATCCCATGGACGCAGGAGCCTGGTGGACTATGTCCATGGGTTTGCAAAGAGTCAAGCATGAGTTCTTAGACTAAATATTCAACAGATGTTAGCAGTAGTCACATGGCTTCAAGGTTGGCTTCTGCTTCTGTGACATGGAACCAACGCTACCCTGGACTGGGAACTCTCTCCATGTTCTCTAAGCTCTCAGACCTGTGTTGAGACTCCTGATTACTCTTGCCATGTTGCCAGTGCCTGAGCTGTGACTTTTCAATCCTATATCAAGATTTCATCTAAAGACACACTGTGCTAGGTGTTAACTCGAGCTGTGTGATGGAGTGTGTGCTGGTTTCTCGTTGTTGGTGTGAGGATGTGAGACAGAACATTTGTGATTTCTCCTCTAATTTGATTGTGAGACAAAACATTTGTGATTTCTCCTCTAATTTGATTCTTCCCCTTTAGCTACCACTAAACGATCAGTGACACTTTTTTAATAAAGTTAATCCATCTTAGAAAACTGTGGGTATGCACGGACACCAACTCATCCCAGACTTAGCACTGAAAGTCTTAAGTTCTAGGAACCCCTAAGGGTTAGTTTCCCCAGGACTGTCTCAGTTTTTAAGCTGAAAATCCCAGCTTCCAAGAACCTCCTTGAAAGAAAGTGAAAGTTGCTCAGTTGTGTCCAACTCTTTCCGACCCCATGGACTGTACAGTCCATGGAGTTCTCCAGGCCAGAAAACTGGAGTGAGTAGCCTTTCCCTCCTCCAGGGGATCTTCCAAATCCAGGGATCAAACCCAGGTACCCCACATTGAAGGCAGATTCTTTACCAGCTGAGCCACGAGGGAAGCCCAAGAACCTCCCTGGTCCCAGGCAAACAAGGATGTTGGTCTCTCTAGATGCAGAAGACCAAGGTTGTCAAGAATGCATTCCTTACAGCTTATTTGTATGTAGTTATTATTCTGCCATAATGAAAAATAGGAGCTAATTATCCTTTTTGAAATACAATAACTGCTGTTAAAGTTCTGTGACACTGATTAGGCTTTACACACTCTCCTGAGAGTCAGGAGGGACCCAGGTCTTAGCCTCTGCTTTGTATGTATCTGAAGCTATGTATATCCCTTTATCTCCAGTTAAACAGATTCTGGAAGTTTTATAGGGGTCTTCAAAATAACAAGAAAATTGACAAATAGGTTGCTTTAATTGATTTAAAAATAACTGACTGGCTGGCAGACAGACGGATGCCTTCGGTCAGCAGATCACATTTTTTAGCCTCTATAACAAGAATCAACCTAGAAAATGAGATAACTGTAAGAAGGTGCTTGTTAATCATGGTGCTGGAGCAAAGGAAGTTGAGTCATCACATTAGAAAGCCATCAAGTTTTATGAGTTCCACTCGCTCATCTGAAGGTATGCAGTTAACCACTGGGCCATGTGGGAGTTAAGAGTGTTTCCCTTCACATAGTCAAAAATATAGTGGGCCCTGTGTATCTGCATCCACATCTGTGGATTCAGCCTCCTGCTGATCATTTAGTGCTATCGTATGTATTGAAAAAAAAAATCTGTGTCAGTGGACCCATGCAATTCAAACCCATGATGTTCAAGGGTCAACTGTGTATATCAACTTTCAGTGCAGGCTATGAAGTATGATCATTGCTTCCACAATATGCCCCTCAAAGATTCCAGTTTTATTTGATTGGAATGGCTCTCAGACATTGCTCTTTTAAAAATTCTCCAGGTTATTCTAATTTTCATCCAGTGTTGTAGCAAAGGATGTTGAGAACCCTCTCTACCGGGTCGTACCAGATACATTGACAACCACGCATTTGACCTTTTCTTTTGCTCCATACAGACCAAACCATTCTGTGTGAAGACAATACTACTACTACTACTACTACTACTAAGTCACTTCAGTCATGTCCGACTCTGTGCGACCCCATAGACGGCAGCCCACCAGGCTCCCCCATCCCTGGGATTCTCAAGGCAAGAACGCTGGAGTGGGTTGCAGCAAAGCATAACATCCACTACTTTCTGTTTGTAATTTCCTTGGGAAACTCCAGGTTATCTTATTAGGACTTGAGGGTGTTTCCAAACCCTTTCTTATGGTGAGATAAATCTCCATCTTTTTTTTTTTTTTTTGGAGAAGGAAATGGCAACACATTCCAGTATTTTTGCCTGGAAAATCTCATGGGCAGAGAGAAGGCTGGCAGGCTACAATCCATAGGGTTGCAAAGAGTCAGATATGACTGAGCCACTTCACTTTTTGTTCATTTTATTTTATTCTTTTTTTTTTTTAATTCTTAATTGAAAATCAACTACATTGTACATATAATACATATATACAATATATTTGCAATATGTAATAACTATATCATTTGTAACTATACAATATGTAATAAATGTACTAAAATAACTCTGCAACAGTGTGTTAGTTTCAGGTGTATAGCAGAGTGATTCAGTTATATATATAGATATGTACGGAGAAGGCAATGGCAACCCACTCCAGTACTCTTGCCTGGAAAATCCCATGGACAGAGGAGCCTGGTGGGCTACAGTCCATGGGGTCGAGAAGAGTCAGACATGACTGAGCGACTTCACTTTCACACATTGGAGAAGGAAATGGCAACCCACTCCAGTGTTCTTGCCTGGAGAATCCCAGGGACAGGGGAGCCTCGTGGGCTGCCATCTCTGGGATCCCACAGAGTTGGACATGACTGAAGCGACTTAGCAGCAGCAGCAGCATATGTATATTTTTAGATTCTTTTCAATTATAGGTTATTACAAAATATTGAATATTGTCTCCTATGTTATATGGTAAATCCTTGTTGGTTATCTATTTTATATATAGTAGTGAATAGCCATTAATTTCATATTCCTAATTTATTCCCCACCACCACCATCCCTTTTCCCTTTGGTAACCACAAGTATTTCTTCTATGTCTTTGAGTTGTTTTTGTTTTGTAAATAGATTCATTTGTATTATTTTTTAGATTGCACATATAAGTGAGGCAGTGTTTTCTTTCTCTGCTTCACTTAGTACGATGCTCTCTACGTCCATCTGTGGTGCTGCAGCTTCCATTCATAATTGATTCTTACTAGCGCTTTAGCATCATTCCTTCCAAAGAAATCCCAGGGTTGATTTCCTTCAGAATGGACTGATTGGATCTTCTTGCAGTCCAAGGGACTCTCAAGAGTCTTCTCCAACACCACAGTTCAAAAGCATCAATTCTTCGGCGCTCAACCTTCTTCACAGTCCAACTCTCACATCCATACATGACCACAGGAAAAACCATAGCCTTGACTAGACGGATCTTATTCAGCAAAGTAATGTCTCTGCTTTTGAATATGCTATCTAGGCTGCTCATAACTTTTCTTCCAAGGAGTAAGCATCTTTTAATTTCATGGCTGCAGTCACCATCTGCAGTGATTTTGGAGCCCCCCAAAGTAAAGTCTGACACTGTTTCTACTGTTTCCCCATCTATTTCCCATGAAGTGATGGGATCAGACGCCACGATCTTCGTTTTCTGAGTGTTGAGCTTTAAGCCAACTTTTTCACTCTCCTCTTTCACTTTCATCAAGAGTCTCTTTAGTTCCTCTTCACTTTCTGCCATAAGGGTGGTGTAATCTGCATTTCTCCCAGCAATCTTGATTCTAGCTTGTGTTTCTTCCAGTCCAGCATTTCTCATGATGTACTCTGCATAGAAGTTAAGTAAGCACGGTGACAATATACAGCCTTGATGTACTCCTTTCCCTATTTGGAACCAGTCTGTTGTTCCATGTCCAGTTCTAACTGTTGCTTCCTGACCTGCATACAGATTTCTCAAGAAGCAAGTCAGGTGGTCTGGCATTTCCATCTCTTTCAGAATTTTCCACAGTTTTGGACGGAATGATGCCAAAGCTGAAACTCCAGTACTTTGGCCACCTCATGCGAAGAGTTGACTCATTGGAAAAGACTTTGATGCTGCGAGAGATTGGGGGCAGGAGAAGAAGGGGATGACAGAGGATGAGATAGCTGGATGGCATCACTGACTCGATGGACGTGAGTCTGAGTGAACTCCGGGAGTTGGTGATGGACAGGGAGGCCTGGGGTGCTGCTATTCATGGGGTCACAGAGTTGAACACGACTGAGTGACTGAACTGAACTGAACTGAGCTCCAGTTTTAGGTAATGCCATTTGCAAATGTTGCCTCCAAAGCTTAGCAGGGCAGTCCACCAGAAGACTTTAACAGGTGCTGTATTAGCTCAAAATAAAGAGGTCAGCTAATACTAAACAGAATTGTTTCTGTGTAACCTTTACTCCACTTTCAAACATCTTTCTTTTTTTCCTTCCTGATTTGCATTTGGCAACTTTTGGAAGAAAACATTTATTCTTAGCTAAACAGTCAACATTCTACTGGTTAGATTTTCAGTAAATACCACTTTACCAAATATGAACAGCTCTCTTTACTTTATCTGTATCTTTGCCTGGTTCTAACTGTTGTCAACCTTAGAAGCCCCTTTTTTCTGGAGCCATCTTTTCTCTGAAGTGTTCTCTGTAGTGTTTCTGATTCAACTCCACGGGCTGGCGGAAATCCTGAGTCTCTTTGTCCCTATTTCTCTCTGCAGGCTTCTTCAAGATAAATAGCTCAGTCGTATTAAATAGTAATCTGTCTTATAACACAACTGATTTGGGTCCAGCAAAGTAAATCTCTTCGCCTATCACACACCTAACACTAGTGCATTCCTTTGCAGTGGTTATTTGAGGGGACTTCTCCAGGTCTCCTTTATTTTTTGCAAGGCCAGAGGGTGAAGGGTGGTATATAAATGAAGGACCCACTGTAATCCTAATCCTTTTAGTATCACTGTGGGCTCTTTAAAGCTACTCCTGTAAGCTGCCTCTGAAATATGATTTTCATTTTTTTTCTATGTGGAAACTCAGACATAGTCTCACAAAGAGATTAAACGACCTCCCCAAGGACATTCATTGCTAGTCAGAGGGTGATGCAGTAATCTAATTAAGGCCTTATAATTCCAGCAGTGTTTCCAAAACCACACTTTTCCCTCCTCCACCTGCCAAACCCAGTAATTGAGCGTGATGACTCGGCTGGCCCCTGGCCCTGGAATCCCTCTGATGCCCACAGCTGAAGCCATGTGACCACACTTACGGATTCTACCCCAGGCTGAGGGCATGACATGCTGAGTGGTCGTTAATCAAGGGGGAATTTAAGGAATCCTCCTCCAGGATCAGGTCTGGCCACAGGGACTTCTCTGGGTTTGATCCTTATGGCTGTGACATGGCCCCATATTGTACCCTGGTACTGGTCAGAAATAGGATTACCATTCTCTTCTCCTTCGTTGGATTTTCTGATTTGTCCTTTGATTCCTGCAAGGCTAGGGTGCCTAGTGTGGCCTCCCAGAGTCCACGTTCTTTGAGCCCTTGCCAGGCAGCTTCCACCTGTCAGGCGGGCAGCCCTGCTTCTCTTGCCCATTTCGCCACCTGCTCGCCTTCCCACATGGCCTTCACATATGCCATTGCTCCCTGTGATTCCCGGTAAATGGCTCTTTTCTAGACCAACTGGCCTACACATTTATGCCTATGGCCAATTCATACTAATGTATGACAAAAACCGTCACAATATTGTAAAGTAACTATCCTCCAATTCAAATAGATTTTAAGAAGTTAAAACTAGCGCCTACCTGGGCCGCTATGTGCCACCGACACCTAGCACCTTGCTGCCTCCTGTGCAGGCATCTCCCCCGTTGCTGTAACTGGGCTGCCTCTGCTCTGTGAATCTGTCTAGGTTCAAGGTTCTACTTTTGTGCCACCACCCGTGAAGTTCCAGTGTGTTAGTCTGGATAGGAGCCGTCCATACCCTATACTAATTGAAGATGCTCTTTAGACTCAACACTTTCTTCCCATTTTCATTTATTTCTTACAGAACTTAACCTTTTATCCTGGCATTTGGAGGTAACCAGCAATCACCTTCTGTATTTCCAAGTGTTGTTTTCGGGCTATCTGCTTCTGAGTTTGAAAATTGTTCTCATTTCTCATTGTCCTTATTTTCAGCCATGGTGCCAGGTTTGTGTTTGTCTTTTCTTTCTCTGTTTTCTTCTTTCTTGTTTGATTTTGTGGAGGGTTCTATTTAATCCACCTTTTACTGTATCATCCTAGCCAGAAGATGGATGGGTAGGTGGGTGGATGGATGGACACACATGTGAACATTCTACCTATTACCTTTTCAGTGTTCCATCATGGGCACAACCAGAGTATCCGGTGTGTGTGAAAGTGGTGGATCTTTGTGGTTTTATCACTATCCCTTCCACAGTGCCTTAAATGTAGCTAACATTCAACACGTGCCTATTATGAATAATAAGGCAAAAACTGTTACCTTGTCAAATTCAGATTTGGTGTCAGAATGAAGGAGAGGCTGCTTCTAGTTTACCAGAATGACCACATCCTTCAGTTTGTGGGGGAAGAAAATCAAGAGAAGGCTATTAAAATCTCTGGAAATAAGTGATGTCTCTAAAGGGACCCTATTATCAGATGCACACATAGCCCTGAATTGCAGTATTTGAAAGTATTAGAAATGAGAGAGATCTGAAATAAAGCAGCCTTAGGAAGGGACAGACATGGGACCAGAGTGAAGTTAGATTCTTTCAATACCTCAGAGCCAAGAATCACAAACTACTATGCAGGTATTCCATAATTTATTAAACCCTTATGCACATTTGAGGATGTGTCCACATTTTCACTGCACAAATACATTAGCAGCACACGTGCACACCTACATGAGGACATTTACACACATGTGTTTCTGCTTCTTCAAGCTAGAACTTGAAGTGGAATTGCACTTTGTAAACATTTAGAAACACACTAATTTCCACTTCAAAAAGACAAAGCTAGTCTGAGAAAGAGCATTTCTCCATGAATATCATCCATTTTCTCAATATTTGCATATTTCTTGGGTAAGAACTTAAGGTTTTCCTCTACATGTCTGTGTTTATTAGTGAACACTGTAAGTTTTTGAAAATAAAGAGGTGAATCTGGCTTCCCTCATAGCTCAGTCAGTAAAGAACCTGCCTGCAATGCAGGGGACTTGGGTTTGATCCCTGGGTTGGGAAGATCCCCTGGAGAAGGAAATGGCAATCCACTCCAGTATTCTTGCCTGGAGAATCCCATGGACAGAGGAGCCTAGCGGGCTACAGTCCATGGGGTCGCAAGAGTTGGGCACGACTTAGCAACCACCATGACATCTGTATGTTTTAGGGTGGAAAATATTTCAAAAATCTACTGTTAAGTAAAAAATAGGGATGGGCAGGGATCACAGAAAACCATTTTTCCTATTTTGTGTGTATGTAGGTGTAAAACACATAGGAAAGAATGCATGCAAGGCTATACCGCAAAATGATGATAGTTGCTAACTGCTGAGAAGAATGGAGTTGGGAAAATAGTATGAAAAGAGTGGGTGACTCTTTATACATCTGTACTCTTTGAATTGTTACAGAAAATGTGCATTCAAGAATTACCATGTATACTTTTTTTTAAAGGTTTATTTACTTACTCATTGGTTGTGCTGAGTCTTCCTTGCTGCACGTGGGCTTTCTCTAGTTGTGGCGAGTGGGGGCTGCTCTTGGTTACACCCTGTGGGCTTCTCGTTGCAGTGGTGTCTCATGTCGTGGGGCACAGGCTGTAGGTGCAGGCTTCAGTAGTTGCATTGCATGGGCTCAGCAGTTGCAGTTCCCAGACTCTAGAGTGCAGGCTTAATAGCTGTGGTGTACAGCCTTAGCTGCTCTGCCACATGTGGGATCTTCCTGTACCAGGGACCAAACCAGTATCCCTTGCATTGCAAGGCAGATTCCTAATCACTGGACCACTGGGGAAGCCCACTATGTATACCTTTTAAAAATAAAACAGCCATGGTACAATGTCTCTGTCTCAAGTATCTGAGCCTTTGTTAAATGACTGCTTGAATAATAAATTACGTAAAATCCAACATGTACACAATCAGCACTTTTTATATGGAAGGCCTTGTGGGGGAGCCAATGAAGGGTAGAAATGATGGGCAGAAGTATGAGTGCCCTTGAAATGCTCACAGTTGTGTGTAGGCACAGATGTATAGACAGATAATTAAACCCCACAGGAAATGGGACTCAAATGAAAGAATGTTACCAACAACTATGGGAACAAGGCAGAGCGGGTATTGGGGAGGTCCTCCCAGTGAGGTTGCATTTGACCTGGGGCTTAAAAAGGTGTGCAAGAATTCTTCAGGTCAAGTGAAAGTAATACCCTAGCAAGATAAAACTTAATGTGCAGAGACGGGGCAGGGGAAATAGTTTATGTGGCTGGGGAAGTAGTTCTGGGGCCATGATGGGTAATGAGCCTGGGGTGTTTTATTGGGTACCAATCATGTCAGGTTTGCCCGATGCGACCATAGAAATGGGTCTCCTTTGCTCTTGCTTCACCAGCACCCAGCGCAGCACAGCTTGAGAGAATGCGTAAGTGTGTGCACGCAGGTGTCCCCACCACGTGTGAGAACCTCACCGTGTCACTCTCTGTGGCTGCATCATTCATGGTCTTCCCAACCCCTCTCCTATTCTCCTTCTTCACTGATAGTCTTCCTTCCCCATACTCTTTCAACTTTCTCAACCTTTTGGTTTCTTCTTTCCATCTCATTGATATCCTTGTGTGTCCCTGTCCGGAAACTGCCTGCTGTTGACTCTCCCTCTCTCTGACTGCATTTCACCTTCACTCGCTTGGGCTACAGACTGTTTGTATTCCCACGGGTGCCCACCTCAACTGCTGCACTTCTTTTCCCTTGGATTGGGTTGGCCAAAAAGTATGTTTAAGGTTTTTGTAAAATCTTACAAATGAGCTTTTTGGCCAACCCATCGCTGCTACCATATACTGCTCTTACCCACTTATATTTCTCTTTTGAAACCCTTGGCTTCAAGCCCTCGTTTTTCATCTTTGTGTCCCCAGCAGATGGAATAGTGCCTGGTATATAAGACTTGCTTTTTGTTGTTGTCTAGTCACTCAGTCGTGTCCAACTCTTTTGCAACCCCATGGACTATAGCCCGCCAAGCTCCTCTGTGCATGGGATTTCCCAGGCAAGAATATTGGAATAGGTTACTATCCCCTTCTCCAGGGGATCTTCCTGACCCAGGGATCAAACCTGTGTTTTCTGAATTGTGGGCAGATTCTTTACTCCTGAGTTACCAGGGAAGCCCCTAGTAAGTGCTTAGTAAATGCTGAATAAATGAATCTTACCTCCAGTTAAGGATGGGCTAATGATTGTTAGTTTCTGTTTTTATACCTGGCCCATTAAACAGTACAATGTTCTGTGTGCCTATTGGACAATGCAATTCTCTGGTTATAGAACAATGCAAATAAAACATAGTTCATAGGGATGGAGCATTATGTGAGAATCAGTATCATAGGGGGGCTTCCCAGGTGGCTCAGTGGTAAAGAATCTGCCTGCCAATGCAGGAGACACAGGTTCAGTCCTTGGGTCAGGAAGATCCCCTGGAGAAGGAAATAGTAACCCATTCCAGTATTCTTGCCTAGGAAATCTCATGCACAGGGAGCCTGTCTGGCTACCTCCCATGGGGTCATACAGAGTTGGACACGCATTAGTGACTACACAACAACAGCAACAGCATATGAGACTTCAGAGCAGATTGGAGGCCGTGTTATTACTAGAAAACACAATTCTATTGGAAAGGAAACACTTTTCAATAAAATCAATGTTGTAACACCAATGTTAATTTTCATAGTCTTGTATTGAGGTTTATATGTGTTAATGTTTTTCAAAATATCAGTTTTTATTTTAGTGACCAGTTGTTGGGAAATAAACTTCACCTGTTCCCCCAGCTGACATAGACATCCTTACTGTGCTCTCACAGTCCTGATCCCATGCTCTCTCTTCACCCAGCTTTATCCTCACGTCTCTCATCACAATTCAGTGCTGACTTGAGTGTGTCTTTTATGCTAGAATGTAAACCATTTGCAGGCAGGCGTCGTTTTGTTCTTTCTCTTTAGCCTATCTCAGAGCACTTTGCATGTAGTGGATACTTGATTAGATATTTCATGAGGGAATGAATCTTCTAGCTATTCTTTTAAAAAGTCTACAAGCAATAAATGCTGGAGAGGGTGTGGAGAAAAGGGAACCCTCTTACACTGTTGGTGGGAATGCAAACTAGTACAGCCACTATGGAGAACAGTGTGGAGATTCCTTAAAAAAACTGGAAATAGAACTGCCTTATGACCCAGCAATCCCACTGCTGGACATATACACTGAGGAAACCAGAATTGAAAGAGACACATGTACCCCAATGTTCATTGTAGCACTGTTTATAATAGCCAGGACATGGAAGCAACCTAGATGTCCATCAGCAGATGAATGAATAAGAAAGCTGTGGTACATATACACAATGGAGTATTACTCAGCCATTAAAAAGAATGCATTGGAATCAGTTCTAATGAGATGGATGAAACTGGAGCCGATTATACAGAGTGAAGGAAGCCAGAAAGAAAAATACCAATACAGTATACTAGGGCTTCCCTGGTGGCTCAGAGGTTAAAGCATCTGCCTCTAATGTGGGAGACCTGGATTTGATCCCTGGGTCGGGAAGATCCCCTGGAGAAGGAAATGGCAACCCACTCCAGGATTCCTGCCTGGAGAATCCCATGGACGGAGGAGCCTAGTGGGCTACAGTCCATGAGGTTGCAAAGAGTTGGACACGACTGAGCAACTTAACTTTAACTTCACAGTATACTAACACATACATATGGAATTTAGAAAGATGGTAATGATAACCCTGTATGCGAGACAGCAAAAGAGACACAGATGTATAAAACAGTCTTTTGGACTCTGGAGGGAGAGGGTGAGATGATTTGGGAGAATGGCATTGAAACATGTATAATATCATATATGAAATGAATCTCCAGTCCAGGTTCGATGCAGGATACAGGATGCTTGGGGCTGGTGCACTGGGATGACCCAGAGAAAGGGTATGGGGAGGGAAGAGGGAGAGGGGTTCAGGATTGGGAACTCATGTACACCCGTGGTGGATTCATGTTGATGTATGGCAAAACCAATACAGTATTGTAAAGTAAAAAAAAAAAAAGTTAGCCATTGGTCTTCTGCCTGATATTAAAAATTCTTCATGCTGAAATTCTCTTCTTTTGAACTCTGAGAGTTAGGAGAGGCTACTTAGCAGCATATTTAAAAACCTTGGTATGCATGACAGAAAACAGTCATCCAATATCATTAATAATTGTTTGCTTGTTTTAAGTGGCTTTTAAATAATTTGAATTACAATATGCAGAGCCATTTTCTCTGCTTTCAGTACTGCCCTTCTGCTCAGTACTCTGTCATTTGGGTGTAGGGTTGACTTATTTAAAGTAGAAAGTAAGGTAAAATGTAGAAGTGCCACTGCATATGTTAACTATGGAAATCAAGCCACTTTGTAAAGAGGAACTACAAAGCCACTGTTATCACATAACAATTATAAATTATTTGACGCCTTTCCTGTGTAGGAGACTTTTTTAAAGTAATATTTTAATATTGTAAAAAGCTGGAGCCATGAACTGAATAAACACACACACACACAGAGAGAGCTGAAAACTTAACTACTATTTGCTTTGAACAATGGGACAAACAGAGCATGAAATTAAGTGTTGGGCACATTAAATCTACAGATTTCAAACTTTTTATATGGTCACTTTTCAATGAGTAATACTAACTTGAAAACTAGTTTGACTCTAAAAAGAATTATGGAGTGAAATACATTTGATGAGTAGAATAATATGATTGAAAGGGTAGCTGCGAGGGAGGCTGGATTCACCCTGCTTGCCATATGAAAGATTTTTGCTGCTTTGTAATCAATAATTCTAAATGACTCTGAAGGACTCCACTGATGTATAAAAGGTACAGAAAAATAATGTAATGGAGGAACAGAGAATCAGTGGAAAATTAGTTTGGAATCCTTTTCTGGGCTTTTCTTTGAAAGATCAGAAAAATGTCCTGCACTCAATTCTCTCTGGTCTGTATATCCAATGTGTAACCCAGATATTTTTATTATTAAGATAATGTGGTTTCAAATCAAAGAGGTCAAGAAATGCTGCCAATACCTTTGAACCTCCAGCCTCTTTTTGTACCTGCTCAGAATTCCACATGACTAAAAGATCAGAATTGGACCCCAGAAAATAAATGGAAAATAATGAGCATGCAAAGGCAGAGAATGAAGGTTTTTTTTTTTTTAATTTAACTACCTGTGTAAATTCAAGAGAAAAATTGGAAATGGAGTAAAAAGTGAAAAGAGGAACTTATTAAAAGGGAATAAACAGGAGACAAAAAGCAAACATTTGAAAGAGGGTTTTCGATGATTTATGGGGAAATGCGATTTTAGGTAAGGAATGAAATGGCATTTTTGGCATACCTTTTGGTGTCATTACTCATTCCTACAGACTCTGGATAATGCTTGGTGAGTGGAAGAGTTTTTCCTGTTTTGGATTTGTTAAGCACTTCTGTAATATCCCAGATTTCATTTTCACAAATAACATTCATGTGCTGAGTGAGCCTTGCTCAGTGAGATTCCAGATTTCTATTTATGCCCCTGAAATGATCCTCACTAGAGAAGATCTGACAGCCACAAGGACCAAAGAGACAAGACAGATTGGAAGAAAAACTGAACAAATGAAAATGCTTCTCTCAGTCAAGACGTGTGTGTACTGATTGGAAGCTTTGGTTCGTGTTTAATTGGCTCTTTGTGGTCAGAGAGAAGGTTGGCCTACTCTTCTCTGGCCTTTATTTCTCTTGTAAATAAAGCTGCCTGATTCATGCCAGGATCTAAGAAATCAACAGGATACAATGCCATGTTTCTTACCTTTTCATACTGTTTTTGGAAGAGGTTATGGAATGGCAACCATCAAATCCTTTGCATTTTTTCCTTCTAGTAGATCTGGGCAAATTAGGCCACTGAGAAATAACAAACACTGGTTTATTACACAGCTGTCAGTGAGTGTTTCTAAAAACATGCTTAATTCTGATTTGCACGTGATCTACTCTTCCGTAGCAATAGTTAGAGTAGCTGTAGAAGGAAGAGTAGATATAGCAACAGTAGAAGCAAAAAGAAAATAACAGTAATGGTAGAGGCTATCAGTTATTATAATTATTAATCATCAAGAGTAACAGAATAAATGACATGTTTTGAGTTTATTTTCTCATCAAAGTCACCGTGTGTGTTCAGTTGCTATGTCATGTCCAACTCTTTGCAACCTGTACAGCACACCAGCTTTCCCTGTCCTTCACTATCTCCCAGAGTTTGCTCCAATTCACATCCATTGAGTTGGTGATGCTATGTAACCATCTCATCCTCTGCCTCCCACTTCTCCTTTTGCCTTCAATCTTTCCCAGCATCAGAGTCTTTTCCAATGAGCTGGCTCTTCATATCAGGTGGCCAAAGTATTGGAGCTTCAGCATCAATCCTTCCTAGGCTGATTTCCTTTAGGATTGACTGGTTTGATCTCCTGGCAGTCCAAGGTGCTCTCAAGAGTGTTCTCCAGCACTACAGTTAGAAAGCATCAATTCTTCAGTGATCACCATTCTTTATGGTCCAAGTCTCACATCTGTACATGAGTACTGGAAAAAATCATAGCTTTGACTAGATGGACGTTTTTCAACAAAGTGGTGTCTTTGCTTTTTAATACTCTGTCTAGATTTGCCATAGCTTTCCTTCCAAGGAGCAAGTGTCTTTAAAAGTCACCATAGCAGAGGCATAAAGAAATTACCACCTGCTTAAAATTAAATAGCCAGTGTATGGAAAAACCAAGATACAAATCTAGGTCTCTGGAATTTCATTCGAACAGAGCCAGCTGGGTGCCTGTTCATGGTGTCATCCAACCTCCCTTATCTAACCTTTGGTCTTTCAGACTCATGTGCGAATATGAAGTACACTGTGAACGTCTCCACTGTGTCGGTCAGTGCTGAGTAACCCACACGTAATATACAATGCAAGGTGCTAATAAGGTGACCAGTAAATGCATATGAATGAAAGAATGAGGACAGAACCCTCATGATTTTCAAATTCAGATATCCAAGATTGCTGTTGCTTGGCAGGTTGCTTCATTGTGCCCCTTTGTCTTACACAAAAACCTTTCTCTCCCATCAAACTGGATCAGCAAATGGCACAAGGAAGACTGATTTCTGATCCAGCATGTAAGAAGCTTGGAAGTCATCCCTCTATCCTAATAACAAGAAAAAGCTGGACACACTGAAAAATCAATAACTCTTCCTAGATCCACAAGAGAAGTGAGGTCACAGAGCAAACTCCTGCCTCCTTGCTTAGAGAGACTAACAGGCAAATACAGAGACTCACATCTCACCCAGAGAAGGCAATGGCACCCCACGCCAGTACTCTTGCCTGGAAAATCCCATGGATCAAGGAGCCTGGTGGGCTGCCGTCCATGGGGTCGCACAAAGTCGGACACAACTGAAGCGACTTAGCAGCAGCAGCAGCAGCACATCTCACCAGAGCGTGAATGTCCATGCGGGCCAGCACTGGGCTAGGGACACCTGACCTGTCATTGATGAATTGGAGACTCAGTGGAGGACACTTAAATTACTCAGTGAAAGAAGCTAACCTGAAAAGGCTACATACTATATAATTTCAACTGTGGCATTATGGAAAGTCAAAATTATGGAGATAGTATAAAAGATCACTGGTTGTCAAGGGTTAGGGAAGAGGCAGGAATGAACAGGCTAAGCACAGAAGATTTTTAAGGCAACAAAACTATCCTTTATGGTAGCATAATGGTGAATAGCTATCATTATCTATCTGTCCAAACACATACAAAAAACATGTAACACCTAGAGTGAATCCTAATGTAAACCATGGACACTTTGGATGATGATGTATCAATGTAGGATCATCAGTTGTAACAAATGTACCTCTCTAATGGTGAATAATGCTAATGGGAGAGATTGTGCATGTACGTGGGCAGAAGTATCTGAATAATCTCTGTACCTGCCACTCAACTTTAGTTCAGTTCAGTCGCTCAGTCGTGTCCAACTCTTTGTGACCCCATGGACTGCAGCGTGCCAGGCTTCCCTGTCCAATACCAAATCCCGAAGCTTACTCAAACTCATGTCCATCAAGTCAGTGATGCTATCCAATCATCTCATCCTCTGTCGTCCCCTTCTCCTCCCGCCCTCAATCTTTCCCAGCATCAGGGTCTTTTCAGATGAGTCTGTTCTTCGCATCAGGTGGCCAAAGTATTGGAGTTTCAGCTTCAACATGAGTCCTTCCAATGAATATTCAGGTCTGATTTCCTTTAGGATGGACTGGTTTGATCTCCTTGCAAGCCAAGACTCTCAAGAGCCTTCTCCAATACCACAGTTCAAAAGCATCAGTTCTTCGACACTCAACTTTCTTTATAGTCCAACTCTCACATCCATACATGACTACTGGAAAAACCATAGCTTTGACTAGATGGACATTTGTTGGCAAAGTAATGTTTCTGCTTTTTAATATGCTGTCTAGGTTGGTCATAGCTTTTCTTCCAAAGAGCAAGCATCTTACTTTCATGGCTTCAGTCACCATCTGCAGTGATTTTGGAACCCAAAATCACAACTTTGCTGTGATCTTAAAGCTGCACTAAGATATTTTTTTTAACCTGCACAAAGACACAAAGAGATAAAGTGTAATTCTGTATTCTCATTTTAGAATGTATACATCATCATAACCAAGAATCAGTGCAGACTCTGGAGGTAGACCTATATTAACTGTTTCATTTATTTGTCATCTAAAGAGTATTTACTATGTGCCAAGTGCTAGGTGCAGAGAGTATAGTAGTAGACAAGTAAATGGAAAATTATTAGATAACAAGGACTATAATACATTAAAATGTTTGGGGAATTAGTTATGAACTGATGCTCAAGGAAGTCAGCCCTGTGGAAGTGACGTTGAAACTGAAATCTGAACGACAAGCCAGTGCCAGTCAGGAGCAGAGCTGAGAAAATGGCTAGCCTTTGGCACTTACTCTAGAATGGGGATGGGCTTCGTGTGTTGGAGGAACAGAAAAATGGTGAGAATGTCTTGATCTTAGAACATTAAGGCCAAGGCAAATAAGAATTGGAGATAGCTTTGGAGAAGAATTGGAGCCCAGGAAAGGGCTTTTCAGGCTAGAGGATGAAGTTTGGATTTTATTATAAGTGGAAGGAGAAGATAATCAGAAGATTTAGAAGAACTGAATCAGATTTATGCACTTAAGAGTTTATCCTTATTGAGCTATGGACAATAGATTATAGATGGCAAGTGTGGAAGTTGGGAAGTGAGACAGAAAATTATTGCTGAAGTCTAGGTGACAAATGGTTGCCTTTGGGGGTTGGAAGAAAAACTTCAAGTAGAAGGATCCCAGACACAATTTTTGTGCAGACTCTGTAGTCCTGGTATGGATCATGTATATTTGTATATTAGAAGAAGGGTGAGGGAAAGGTGAGGAATGAAAGAATGGTTGCTGGACTTTGGGTCTTATCTTCCAGGATGTTGAAACAGTGGCAGAAAGACAGAATTGAGGGAAATTGTGAATTCGTTTTAGGATGTGTTGCATTTAAAAGTCCTGTTGGACATCCAGGTGAGACATCAAATAGGTGACTTGTCTAAATAAGTTGAAGTTAGAGATACTGAGGAAGAAGTAAGAAAAACAGAATTGAGGGAAATTGTGAATTCATTTTAGGATATGTTGCATTTAAAAGTCCTATTGGACATCCAAGTGAGACATAAAATAGGTGACTTGTCTAAATAAGTTGAAGTTAGAGATACTGAGGAAGAAGTATAAAACTTCAGTATCACTGACTTATAGACAGTATTTAAAGCCAACAGGACTGGAAATTAGCACAGGTGAGGGTGCACGTAGAGAACAGAAGTGGCTCTAGGATCAATTCCAAAACAGACCACTTAGGAGTGAGTTAGAGGAGAAGCAAGAGACACAGGTTCAATCCCTGGATCAGGAAGATCCCCTGGAGTAGAAAATGGCAACCCACTCCAGTATTCTTGCCTGCAAAATTCCATGGACATAGGAGCCTGATGAGGTACAGTCCATGGGGATGCAAAGAGTTGGACATGACTGAGCACCTGAGCACGCCATCTACCCATCCATCTAGAGAAGAAGCAGCTTGCAAAAAGAGAAGTAACTGGAGAGGTAGAAAGCAAACCATTAGAGTGAGATGTATGGAAACCAGGAGAAGGAAGTATTTCACCATCACAGTTTGTCTCTTGGTGTCAGATGCAACCGAGGGGCCACATGAAGGGAGGTGTGCTGTCGGAAGAAGTGATACTGGGCTTGGCCACCTGGATGCTTCAGTGGCCGTGACAAGAGCATATTCACTTGGAGAAGGAGGGGAGGGAAGCCCAACAAGGTCAACAGCATGTGGTGCTGAAACAGATGGTTGCCCTAGACAATTCTTTCTGTCTTTCTGTGAAGAGAATGGACAAATGGGGCAATAGCTGGAGGTAGGGAAGGGGGAGATGGGGTTTTCAAAATATATTGTGGCAGAAAAATCAGGAAGAATATAAATTGTCTATTAATGGAGAAATGATTCCATTTCTCCATTGTTAGCTTTTCACTGGAACACAAGTGTGTGTGCCTATATGTGAACATATATTCTTTTGCATGTATAAAATAGTATAACAATTTTTAGAAATAAGTAAATACGGCAGTCATTTGTACTGACCGTAAACTGAGCACAGATGTCTGTGTCTTCTTCCTGCTAAATACCATGAATCTCTGCTCAATGTTATGTGGCAGCCTGGAGGGGAATGGGTCGGGGAGAATGGATCCATATATATGTATGGCTGAGTCCCTTTGCTGTTCACCTGAAACTATCACAGCATTATTAATCAACTGTGAAAGTGTTGGTCTCTCAGCTGTGTCCAACTCTTTGTGACCTCATGGATTGTAACCCACCAGGCTCCTCTGTCCATGGAATTCTCCAGACAAGAATACTGGAGTGGTTTGCCATTTCCTTCTCAAGAGGATCCTCCTGACCCAAGGATCGAACCTGGGTTTCCCTCCTTGTGGGCAGATTCTTTCCCATCTGAGCCACAGGGAAGCTGTTCACCTGAAACTATCACAACGTTGTTAACTGGCTATAACCCAATACAAAATATAAAGTTATTAAAAAATAAAATAAGATAACAGTAGGGGAATATAAACATTGATGGCAATAACAATGAGAAAGGAAGGGGGGCAGAGACACCAGTGAGTTTCATTGTAAAATCTCAGAGGTTCTAGACGTGGGGACAGGAGTGAGAAACAGGACATAAAATAGGGGGTCAGTAAAGCAATGTTCATGAGTCTTTTCCTTGCCCATTCCTGCTTGTAGAAAGAAAGCCTAATGACCAGGTGTTTATGCCTCAAGCAAAGAAATAGTATGTCTCTTAAAAGTTAACTTTTTTAAGTGTGTGGGATGAACTGGAGCATATTGTGTGGGTATTAGCACTCGAGAGTGAGGTCATCTTCATTCTGGCATTTGGGGATCATTTTGAGTAATAGGTTACTCAGGCATCACGCCCAGTGCAAATGCACAGAAATCCCTGTCTAGTCTCCACTGCCTCTTTTTTTTTTTTTCATTAGGAGTTAAAGATATAAACCAGATATTTGCAGGAAACCTACAGATAAAGCCAAATATGTGCAAAGAGAACTTTTGAATAATAAAATCCTTTTAAAAATTCTTCTTGTATCCTCAGAGATATTCAGAAACATACTGCATCCATATAAAATGCATTCATTTTTTTTTTAAGTCCTGGATGCTGTGAAAAAGGTACATATCTGAGAATAAGTCAGCCCATGGAAATTGCAATTTTTGAAATAAATTTTAAAATTTATTTTTAAAATCTCTCCCCATGTGTAGAACAAGGGTTGGCAAACTTTTTTCTGTGAAGATCCAGATAGTAAATATTTTCAACTTTGCAAGCCATTTGGTCTCTGTCAAAATCATTCACTCTAGTTTTGTAGCCTGAGGGCAGATAGGCATAGCCAAGTTCCTGTAAAAATTGATGGACACTGAAGTTTGAGTTTCACATAACTTTTACCCATCATAAAATATTACTATTCTCTGGTTATTTTAACTATTTAAAAATAAATACTGTTATTAATTAGATTGTGGACCATACAGAAACAGGTAGTGAATGGACCAGCCCATGGAACCACATTTTATTGGCCCTTAATGTTGATGACTGTATGGATGATATGTGGAAACAGCAAACAGAACTGTGGAATGAGTTTAAGCAACTGTTGGCATATAAGAAAAGAAAGTCTATTTGGTTTTCATGTTCAGAAGCTTCTTTGAGATTCTCAGCAAATATGACATTGGAATGCTGAGAATGTGACACAAGAAAAAAATCCAAACCAGACTAATTGGCTCAACATTTGAATAGTATTTACACAGTCATAATAGGGTAAATGCTGCTTACAGATTTTTTTAATTTTGAATCTGTCTACAGTCATAGTGTGGCAGACCAGATAGAGGTTATAGGGCAAAATATCCACCATTAACCATGACAATATAAAAATAATATTGTAGATGTCGGTGGGACTTGGAAGAAGGTGAGCAAGTATTGAAAATGTAGGATGAAGAAATGAACAACCACAGAAAAAATGTAAAGGGGCTTATTTGGAAAATCCTATATTTAAATATATCAAGGCTACAAAGATAACCAATTAAGAGCTAAAGTTATTAATACAAAGAGTAAACCAAGGAGAAGGAAGGGGGACACTAGCATTATGTGTGTGAATTTCTCATCCTCATGGAGAAATCTACAGATAGTTCTCTAAGTTTGGTAAGTTAAAGAGACTGAAGAGAGGAATCATTAAGAGGTTGCCCCTGGAAGTTGCAACTGGGATTGGAGAAGGGAGATATTTAAGTTAGGCTGTGTGTGTGTTCAGCTTCAAAGAACTAATAGTTTCCAGTGAGAAGACATGGACCTTTTGTTTCTCAGTGTAAGTTCTTTTGTATAGCTTCTTTAAAAAAAAAAAAAAAAGTGCATACTTTCCTTGATAGCAACAAGAAGGTTAAAAATAGACAGGATGACTATAGAGGCATAAAAATGACCTAAATTGGTAAGTTAGTGAAAGTACATGATTTTTTGTTCAGAGGGAAATATGGCCTTAAAAATATGTGCATAGACATGGTTTGTGGGAAAATAGTTTATGACAATAAGGTAATTGTGTTGATGAGATCAATCTGAAGTAAAATTTTCTTTAATTATATGAAAGTACTTAAAAGGTAAATGTACATATAAAATAAAAATGTATTTTTGCTTTTATGATAAAGTGCATGTTACTCTATTTTATTCTCTTCCCTTTTATGTACTAAGGTTTTCAGAGCTCTATCAGCCTTAGATTGTCAGACTATTTTGTCCATCTGGCCAGTTTATCTGAACTAGAATTCACCCCTGTATTAGTCAGCTTGGGTTGCCATAATAAAACACCATCAAATTGAGTAGCTTAAATGAGAGAACTTTCTGTTGTCGCAGTTCTAGAGGCTAGAAGTCTAAGATCAGAATGCCAGCATGCAGATTCTGTTGAGAGCTCTCTTTCTGGCTTGGAAATGGGCCACCTTCTTGCTGTGTCCACACCCTGGAGAGAGCTACAAAGAGCTCTCTGATGTCTCTTCTTCTCTAAGGACAGTAATCCTATGGGATCAAGACCCCACCATATGACCTCATTTAACCTTAATTACTCCCATAAAGTCTCTGCCTCTAAATACAGTCACACTGAGGGTTAGGGCTTCAACATATATATTGGCGATGCAGACACTTAGTCTGTAACGGCCCTCATTGAACTAAGTTTCATGTGGCTCAGTTGAACTTACAAACAAATTATTCTGCCACTGAGAAGTCATGGGCCTGGAGAATGACAATCCTTTATATAGGCTTGACTTTTAAAGCCTGATAACACTAGTATTAGAAGCTTTACTTAGACTGGCTCTGACCCTAACAGATTGTAGAGATTTTAAGCTTTCCTGTCCCTGTTAAATATAGCTAGAGCAACATTCTCTTAGGGCTTTTGTTTCCTCCTGAGTGCCAACAGCATGGTGCCCTCAACTTCCTGAGACCCATCAGCCCTCTCTTTTTCTGTATATTCATCCAAAGTGAACACTTAGCCTTTTGATTATTTCATTTGGTCATCACAACAGCTTTGCAAGATGGAGAGAGATGTTTTTATCCACATTTTACTGGGGATGTAGTTGAGAGACAGAGATGAGCCTTGCCTTCCTTCCCATATTGTACAAAAAAAATGTGCCTCCTTCCATAATAAGGATAAAGAGCCCTGGACTAGGGGTCTTATGACTGGTGCCAATTCCAGCTCTAAGCTTGGCATACTCAGGACAAAGGCAGCTCAGATTTATCTTCATTGATTCGGTTAAGGAAGCAGTCTAGCACTGGGCACCTCAGTAAGATGTCACATCTTTTTGTCCCTGCATCCATCAGGTCAACATGATATCATAATCCTCATTTCCTGCTATGTTCATGGAGTAAGAATAGAGTTCGAATTCACTAGCAGTGTGACCTTGGATGAGTTACTTCACCCCTCTAAGCCTGTTCCTTTATAAACTGAAAATAATAGTTACTTTGTGGATTGTTGGAAATATTGTAGGTTTTTGGAAAGATTAAAGATGATTTATCTGAAGCACTTAAAACAATTCTCGCTCCCATATGCTGTTATAAAACTGTGCCTAGTTTTATGTCTAGAATGGCATTAATCTCCTCTGCCACTTTCTCAAGCCCAGTTTGGTCCAATTTAACCAGGCCTGTTCTAGCAATTTCAGAGGAGCAAGAAGAAGTCCCAAGTGCAATAGATCTCTTGACCTCATCTGTCATCAGCTCTGCCTTGTTCTTCTGATCAAAGCAAGTCACCAGGCTCCCTTCTCCCCTACCCATATATTTAAGAGATGGATAAAGAAATAGGTGCTACCTTGGGAATCTAAGGACCCTGGGTCATGTTGCAAAGGGTCTTTTTTGTTTTTTTGCACTGAGGACATTTTTGTTATCAATGTACCACATTGTTGTTCCAAAGGAATTTTCATAAAGATATGAAACAAGGATGATCAACAACCATTTTTTGCTTCCTGTTTGATTTGTGCTTCTGTTCATCCAGTGTTCTTGCAGGGGTTTGCCTATCTGGTACGTGCTTGGAGTGCACATGTGCCCTGGCTCCTTGCACCTGCCCATAGGGTGTGCTCATCTGGGCAGATAACTGATGGGTTTCCCTCCATACTATGAGCAGGCACAAAGGACAGAGTGATCCTCTCCCTTCATGTTCCTCTTGACAGGTGCAACAATCTGGGCTGATAGGAAAGGCAGGCATTGATAGTCAAAGCCATCCAGGACTCCAGAGGGATCTCGTTTCCTGTTGGCTGCCTTCATATGTCTGTGTATTCCCTCCATGAGGTTTTATTGTTAGAAACCCTGACACATACCCAGTATTAAGATCTGGGATGCAGCAGATCTTAACCAGCATTGAATGCAAGCATCCACTTCACAGCTTGTGAGCAGTAGAGTCTACACATCTGGATGATGTGCCTTTGTAAATATTTAGGTGCCTGGGGAATCGGGGATTTATCTTTGGTGTGAAATTAGGATGCTTTCTGTCTGACTATCCCTGGAGATACAGAAGAGCTGACTCTGAGTCGGATAAAAACCAATGGCATGACCTATTGTTGGAAGGCATGAGGTGACATTTGTGTGGTTGCAGCAGAGCCAGCCTGAATAAGGAGGACCATTTTCTCATGTCTCCAAATTCGGTACCTTTATTTTTTCATCTTTCCTTTCTTTCCTTCTGCATTTGCTTGCTGTCTCCCTGCTCCTATTTCTACCTTTTCCACCAGTGCCTTTTTGTCTTCCTCGTTTCATACCAGCTGTTTTCCTTTGGATCTCTGCTTAGTACTCCTAACGCCATCTCACAAGGCCTGTAACTGAGCTCAAGTCAGCCACATTCCGAAGACTGACTGTGTCCACCACACTATTGCTTCCCCGCATCAGGCCTGAGAATCCAGTAGGCGGGTGTCCTGGTGCCCTTCAAGAGATGTGACCGTAACTCTCCTGAGAACATAGTGTGTGCAGACACTTTTAAGCATTCAGATCAACTATTTCTCATCCTTCCACCAAGGACAAGATCGGAATTGTTTCCAGCATGTTGAGGAGCATGTTTAGAAAGATTCGGTGACCTGCCCAAGGTCACAGTGCTAGTGATTGCCAGAGCTGGCCTTCCATCCAGGTCTGCCTGATTCCACATGCCAAGTCTTTCATTACATCACTCTTTGTATCATTCAAAAAAGATTAAAAAAAAAAAAAAAAGAGGATCAGAGATGTGAGCTATCTTGCTAAGAATTATAGTGCCAGACTGCCTCTGCATTTTTGGCTCACTATGAGAGAAATCTAATCGGAGGAAAGCCTGTTTTACTCCCAACCTGGGAATGTCAAAAGCACAGCTGGGACTTGAACCAGTTTTCTGACACTCAAGGATATAGGAGCTGTGATATATGATAGACAGACCTTTCTTTCATTCCTTCCACAAATTATCAGTGCTGTGTGCCAGGCACTGTTCTGAAGTGTGGGATTCTTTGTGAAATAAAAAAAGATCTTTGCCCTTGAGGAGGCTGCAAGCTGGTGGAAAGAAACTGATAATAAACAAAAGACAAAGTTAACTCTGGTACTTGCTGTGGACATGGAAGCAGTGGAACAAGGTAATGAGTTCTGGAAGCTAGGGGAGAGTGTTGCATTTTTAATTAGGGGAAATTGGGCAGGACCTATTGGAAAGGTAGTATTGGAACAAAGGGTTGAAGGAAGTGAGGGAATAGCTGTGTGTAGGTATCTGGGAGAAGGCCATTTTAGGCAAAACAAGGAGTATAGTTGGCATGTGTGAGTAACAGCAAGAAAGTGTAGTGGAAGCGCATATTTCAGAAAAAAGTAAAAAGGGGGCATCACAGATTTAGATGCTCAGATTGCTCAAGGTTGTGTAGAACATTGTAAAGATTTAAAATAAGGGCAGGGGGAAAACAAAATGCTCTGTTAGGTGCACTGGGTACCTTGATGAAGTAATCTAGATGTGGCATAATGGTGCTTCTAATCATGACTGTAACAGTGTTGGTGATGAAAAGAGAAGTGGAGTCTGCATATAATGGAAAGTAGACCCCTCAAGTTTTCCCAGTAGATGAGACATGGACTATGAAAGAAAGGCATCCATGATTAATCCAAGGTTCGGAATTTCAGCAACAGGAAGCAGGCCGTCTCTCTCAGATGAGCTGTAGACAACAGTCTGGGGAGGAAGAACAGGAGGTCATTTTTGGAGAAGGTGAATTAGACTGTTTCCTAACAAAGAGTTGCGGAGGGAAAGGAGGGAAGAGGTGGGGATCAGGTTAGATATAAACACATAACTCTGTGTGGTTAAGAAAAAAACAATTGTGTAGTGCTCTATTCCCATTGACTAGAACAGGCCAAGCATGTAATAAATGTTTTATAAATATTTCTTGAATAAACAAAAACTCAGCATATCAAAAAAAGAAAAATGTTTCCTAGATATGCAAATAGAAATGTGAAGTCATCAGTTATACAGTTTGAAGAGAAGTTAGGCCTGGAGATATGATTTGGGATTCATCATATACCAACGTTTAAAAAAAAAAAAAGAAAGAAAGACATGTGATCCCATGGAGAGCCCCAGTGTGATGTGTGAACTGGAAATAAGTCCAGCAGGTAGTGAAATTTGTCTTGAATTGCTCCAATAGTAAAACTCAAAAAGCAGTGAGAAAGATGATGGAGGTCTGACTTTGGCTTTGATACAAAAGACCATTTGATATATTTGATACAAAAGACTATTGCTTATCGACATGAAATAATAGCACCTTTCACAGGACACATTGTCTAAAGCTGCAAACTTGCAGAGAGAATCTTGAATCTAGATTGCCGTTTTCACAGGTCTAGGTTTCTCTAGATCTGTGCAGCTTCAGAAAAAAAAAAAAAGAGAAAAGAAAAATGTAGTAATTATTTTCAGGTACAGGATTGACATTTGATCTTTATGTATTCAAGTGGTTGTTTATACACACACACACCCTTGATATATCTATCCTGATCCAGGTTTCTGGTCTCCATTTCAGATGTCTTAAGCTGGATTGGACTCTTGCCTTGGATTTAAACTTGAACCTACCATTTAGATTCCTTCAGATTTTCAGTTTCTGTAGTTGGAAGGAAAAAAGGGCATCAAAAATTTAATATGGACAAGTTAAGGGAAAACAACTATGTCAGGCCAAACATCTTTTTTTTTTTTTTTTCTTTAATGGCACCACCATGATGATGCCTTAAAATAGTGATCTCAAGCTTTTAATTCCAGGACCCTGCTATATTTTTTAAAGTTATTGAGGACCTCAAAGATTGTTTCTTTACATGGATGGTGCAGATACGGGAGAATAACAAATGCCCTATTTAATAAGGATCTCAAATGATGGACTGAAACCTGTGAAATTAATGTTGATAAAAAATCTGCTTCAGGGTCAGAGAGTGCTAATTTGACAGAAATTCATTTAAAGAAGATGCCAAGTTTTAGAACTTTTCCCCTAAGTTCAGTATAAGTCATTGATATGACTCAGTAATAATGCAGGTTTAGACTTAATAACACATTCCATTTTTGTAGTCACCACATTTAGGACACTACCTTTTGAAGGAAATACTAACAAGCTGCAATACCTGGTGGAGGAGACTGGAAAGTAAAAGCTCTGAAACAGATGCCCGATGAAGAACTGTTGTAGGAATTAATCAATGCCATGCTGTATACTTGGAAAAAGGACTGAAGCTGCGTAGCCGCTACTGCTAGTTAGAGGTGCTACACTGCTCACAAGAGATGAGCACCACAATTAGGAAGCATACAGTGATCCAGATGATAACTGAAGCAGCAGTCAATGTTGGAAAATGTGAATGAAATGAGTCTTTCCTTCATTCAAGAGGAAAAGTGTTTAACTTTTACCTGGAAACTTTCTAGCAGTGAGATATCTTCTCTTGGGGTGGCAAGATGTTTAAGAGCTTCCTTCACCATAAGCTATTTTGGTTTAAACCCGAGAAGGACCAAGTGGATCTCATAAACTACCCGGGGAATAAAATATAATAGAAGAGATAACCTTTTAAATTTTGTCTAGTCACATGTTTCCCTTGAAAGAGTGAAGGTGGCCAAAGGGGGCATTATTCGTACTTAAAAATTACTTAATTTAAATGCCAAGTATTCTGTAAACTAGCCCATCCTTCTTGATAATTAAAGGCCCCTTTTTTGGTAAATGAGCATAAAAACTGCTGGGACAGCCATTAATGGGTTATTGTGTGAGTATGTTCATCCCTCCTCCCCTCTCTTCCTTCCGTTCTCTAATCTTGAATAAGATTACACAATGGAAGACAATAAAAGAGAAGACCTGAAACTAAAGAAAAGACATTACACGATGGTAAGAGAGGAAGAAGCAATATTCGAGTTTACAAATACCTGCAGCATCTCTTTATAAGCAAGTATGTTTACCACTTTCTGATATTTGGCCATAAAGCTTTCTTTGTCCTGCCAATGGCAGTAAGCAGTCTTTGCTTTCTCTACTTTTTCCAGTCAACCCACTGGGCTTCATGTGAGCCGAACTCATTAAGAGTCTGCACAGCCACTAGGGGCTTAAAATTTCAGCATTCTCTTATAAATCGAAACCCAGTAAATTAAAAACATAAAAAGAATTTATATTGCAAAACAAATAATGGATAACTGAATTATAAGATAAAATTTAGCTTTAAAAGTATTTTGTAATATGTTTTCAATATCAAGCTCCTTTAAAACATTTTTTTATTACTTAGCAGAAATGCCACAAGTTTACCTTAAACAACATATAACTTAAGTATTTTTTCTAGAACTTCCCTGGAGGCCTGTCTGCCAATTCAGAGGATATGGGTTCGATTCCTGGTCCAGGAAGATCCCTCGTGCCATGGGGCAACTAGGCCCATGTGCCACAACTAGTGGAGACTGCATGCTCTAAAGTTCATGCTTTGCAACAAGAGAAGCCACCACAATGAAAAGCCCAACTAGAGAGTAACCCCCACTCACCACAGCTAGAGAAAGCCCGTGCAGCAACGGAGACCCAGCACAGCCGATAAATAAATTTCTTAAAAACACAAAAGAATCCTTTCCAATTAAATGCAAATCAGAAACTACTAGAAAATATAGTTGAAATTATGGATTAAAGCAAAATTAAAATGGGAATTTCTTGCAAAAAATAATTTGCAGACAACTTTCCTTTAAAGTCCTTTTAAAGGACTTTCAGAAATGTCATGTGTCTTTTACATAAAGTGAGGTGTCTATTACACAGAAAGCGAAGTCGTCTGAAATGCACATTCACGTTGTCTATAGAAAGGAGATGAATTCAGAAAGAAAATGCCTGGAATTCTGCATGGTGTCCAGTGCATAGGGGTTAAGATAACAAACTGCCTCCGGCCTCTTTCAGGGCCGCAGAATAAACCAAAATTGTCTCCAGGGCTGGAAATCAGATGCAGCAGACCTCCTGAGCATGGAGAAAGAAATAGGGCAGGTGTTTTTTCTAATGTTTGCCTCAGGCAAGATTTTTTTTTAAATTACTTTCTAATAAATATGAAATACTCTCTTTTTGTTTTAGGAACTTATTTTGGTTTAGACTCTTACTGTGAGGGGAAATACACCCTATTCAAGAAAATTATCTAATGTTGGGTGTAGAAAGAGGCATGCCTGTTGAATGGGAGGGGCAAGAAAGTAACACCATGAAGAGTGGACAGCTCTACACCTCCCGGTGGGACAGTGTGATTATTGAATAGACTGACATGAGTTTGACGCGTGTTTGTTGTTTCAAATTGCCCAGAGAAATAAAGTCTAAGCCCTTTAAAGAAATCAGGTGATGGCACTGACTCCCCAAGCTTGGCTGCTGTTGGGGGCATCGTAATGGAGGAGGGGTGGAAGTTGACGGGGCTACACCGGGAAAAGTTGAAGCAAAACAAGTGAAAGTCTGCTCTGAGAATAGAGGAAGCAGCTGCAGACCAGGGCAGCGGGGGTCACGATGGCTCTTTACAAGTTAACGTGTAGCCAACTAATAACAAGTTCAGATTAGAGCCAAGGCTGAGACCCAGTTGATAAATGGGACCAATACTTACATCACATTCCGAGTAAGAGACAAACAGGGCTTATTAACAGTAGGAATCTCTGTCCCTCCCCATTATATCTGTTATGCCTGTTTACAGGGAGGCATATCCCCATAGGCTCATATAATCTTAAAAATATATGCCTGAAGCTTTACCACCTAAGCTTTACCATCTAACACCAAATTTCTACAGAGTAAGAGGAGAGTGTGGGCTTCCCTGGTGGCTCAGTGGTAAGGAATTAGCCTGCCACGGTAGGAGCTGTGGGTTCAATCCCTGCATTGGGAAAATCCCCTGGAGAAGGAAATGATAACCCACTCCAGTATTCTTGACCTGGTAATCCCATGGACAGAAGAACCTAGCAGGCTACAGTCCATGGAGTCACAAAGAGTCAAACATGATTTAGTTACTAAACAACAAGAACAAAGAGTATAGGGTGAAGGCAAATCAAGGCCGCACCTGGAGTGTTAGCCTCAGTGCACCTGGATTTATAATCAAAGGAAAGTTATCACACAAGCATACATGGTGGGCTGGTAAGGGTGTATTCTGCATTGACTTGGCATGTTTGGATTCATCTCCTCCTGAATCTTCAGTTAATGGGGCTTGTCTTGGTGCTGAGGGTACTTCATTCCCTAGGAAATGAGCAAGTGAAAGAATAACCTCCTAGGAAGTTTGGTATATTGATGTGTAAACAGTTTTACCCTCCTGCCTCTCCCTTCCTAATTTACAGCCTTCTGTGACTGGTTTATAGGCGTTTTCAAAAGATTTGATTAGCTTTACTTGCAAAAAACTTGCTAAGGGTTTCAGGGCAATGATGTGTCAGCTATGAATTCATTCAGCTAATCTGAAGGAAACTTTTTAGAGCAGGAAGGAGCTGGATTCAGAGGTGCTGACTTGTGAAACATGGTGGGAAGTGCATTTCTAACTAAAAGAGCCAAATCTCTGGTTTCTTAATCATGTGAGGGAAAGGCGATGAGAGGCGGAAAGGAAAAAAACTAAACAACAAAACATTTGCTCTATCCAAGCCAGAGCCCCTTCTATCTCATCAGAATTAGGAAAATAATTGATCTGGTTGTACACCGTGATTGGAGGCAAAAGTGCTTCCTGTCTGCGACCCAAGGCTGTGGAGTGGAAGAAAGAGGCAGATGAGATTAATTAGGAGCCACGTGAGCAGCGCACAGTGGGGCTAGAGCAGAGAGGGCTGGACTTCCAATCGAGCTGATTAAGCAGCAAGGCGGGGCTATGCCCTGAGACTTGGTGAGAATGGTGTCATTAATTCCTTATGGCTCTATAGAGCGTCTGTTAAGTTCAGGGCTCTCTGGGAAGCTCAGCTGTCATAGTTCTGTTCTGAGTGTTTCAGTTGCTAAGGTTGCCATTACCCCAGCACAATGGGGCAATGTTCTTTGTGGATTATATGGGCCAGCGATTGATTTGTTTCTGCATCAGGGTATCTGGGAGTTTGAACTAAAAGATTTGAATCCTGGTGGCTGGAATAATCTGCAGCTTATCTACTCACTTGTCTGATGGTTGGTAAGTTAGTGGTGGCTGTCAGCTGAGATCTCATGCTGAGGGATTGGCCAAAACCCCTATATCTGGTCTCTTCATGTGGTCAGGGCTTCCTCACAGTATGGTGTCTGGGTTTCAAAGGGGTGAGTGCCAAAGAGGGTGAGCCAGGTAGAAGCTGTATCTCTTTCATGATGTAGTCTCAGAAGTCACAGACAGAATCAATCCCACTATATTCCATGGCCCAGCTCCCTGTGATCCTTCAGAGTTCAAGGGGAGGGAATGTCAACCCCCAATATCAGTGGAGGAATGCCAGTCACAATAAATGAAAAGCAGATATGTATGTGTGTATGTACATTTATGTGCACATGTAAAATCATCTTTGGAAAAATGGAATCTGCCACTCTTAAGAGTGAGAGAAAAAACTTACCACAGCACAAAGCAAAAATTGATTTTTTTTGTGTGTGATTATTTTATGTGATGGCCCAAAGAATCATGCAATTGGAAATATACTAATACAACAATAACACCTGAACAGTTTTCTAAACTTGAATTATCCTGTTTTCACTGTTACCATCTGTATTATTGTTTGCTTAATTTTTTTCTTGAAATTGACCTGTTTTTTATTGAAGTAAATTGATGTACAATATCATAAGTTCAGTTCAGTTCAGTCACTCAGTCATGTCTGACTCTTTGCGACCACATGAACTGAAGCATGCCGGTTCCCCCTGTCCATCACCAACTCCCAGAGTTCACTCAAACTCACGTCCATCGAGTCAGTGATGCCATCCAGCCATCTCATCCTCTGTTGTCCCCTTCTCCTCCTGCCCCCAATCCCTCCCAGCATCAGAGTCTTTTCCAATGAGTCAACTCTTCGCATGAGGTGGCCAAAGAACTGGAGTTTCAGCTTTAGCATCATTCCTTCCAAAGAACACCCAGGACCAACCTCCTTTAGAATGGACTGGTTGGATCTCCTTGCAGTCCAAGGGGCTCTCAAGAGTCTTCTCCAACACCACAGTTCAAAAGCATCATTTCTTCGGCGCTCAGCTTTCTTCAAAGTTACAGGTGTATAATAGAGTGATTCACAATTTTTAGAGATTATTCTCCTTCTATAGTTATTATAAAATATTGGCTACATTCCCCATGTTGTGCAAGATATCCTTGTATCTTATTGTATGCCTATTGGTTTGTACCTCTTACTCCCCTGCCCCTGTATTGCTCCTGCCCCCTTTTCTGTCCCCACTGGTAACTACTAGTTTGTGCTCCACATCTGTGAGTCTGCTTCTTTATCCTTACAGTCACCAGTTTCTTTTATTTTTAGATTCTACCTATAAGTGATATCTGGTGATAAGAGAAAGTATTTGTCTTTCTCTTTCTGACTTATTTCACTTAGCATAATGCCCTCAATGTCTATCTGTGTTGTGCAAATGGCAAAATTTCATTATTTTTTATGACTGAGCAGTATTCCATTGTATGTATATGTGTCTGTCTGTTTCTGGGTATCTGTGTGTATGTATACACATCTTCTTTATCCATTAATCTGCTTCTGTAACTTGGCAACTGTAAATAATGACCTAGGTTTTTTTTTAACTCAAATTTGTTTTAAAAGAAAAGACTTAGGGTAACCTTAAATATAAAAAAAAGTAGAGCGGTTATTATGTGCTAGATGAAAATTCTGCTTTCTGATGACAGTTCTGAGGCTGAAGGAAGCCCTATTTTTGTCAAATATCATGTCAGTGTGTGTTGTAAGATATTAAATATATTAAATACCACTTATACAAAATCAAGGCTCTCCCCTTGCCATAACCTGAAAGTATAAAGGGAAATGAAAGACATGTCAGTAATATTTAAGGCCAGGTCTGTGTACCATCCAGCATCCTTTAAAGAACCACCTATATTAAAATCCTGATCCAGAATGCAAACAGTGATTCAGAATGATTAAAAAAAAAAAAAAGCTATAGCTGGTTAAGCTTCCATCTCCTCTCAACCAAGTTCCTGGGGTCTGTGAGGAAGATGAGCTTCTAACACCATTGATGATTGTTAATGAATGAATGTACTTGTAACCTGCCATTGGTCCACCTCTGTGTTTTGTTTCATAAACCTCCCTGAAAGATCCAGTGAACAATAAAAGACCTCAACTGGTTGGCTTCTACATGAAGTCTTGCAGCCATTATCTTATTACCATCCCCACATGCTGGTGGAATTCACTTTTTCCCTTACCTACTATGCATAATTAATTCCTAGATTTTACAGGACTGCCCTACATCCAGAGCTTCCAGGCCCACTTGCATACTTCTTAGTATGCAAGTATCTAAATCCTATAATGTTCCTAAAATAAGTATTAGCACCTGCTGGGGCCAGTTATCCTAGGTCCTAGAGATATTGGAGGATAGTGAGAAATCGACACTGTCTTAGAATATGCAGAGAAGCCATTTGGGGGCAGCTGTTTCACCCCCCAAATTTAATCAATTACTTAGCAATCCAGTTGTCTTGCTGTTAGAGTAGTCATCAGAAAACACTACTTCCTGGAGACTTTTCCCAACAGAACTCGAGAATAGGTGTAGTTTTCATGGCTTTCTCCACCTGGACCTTTTCTTCCTAGTTTTCAAGAGTATGAAGACCATTAAAGGAGGACAAGAGTCAGATATTCATCTTCAGGGACTCCAGCCTGTAGGTTTGACAGTGATCCCCAATGTTTTTGATACCAGGGACCCATTTCATGGAAGATAATTTTCCTACAGACCAGGGTTGGGTGGGGATGGTTTCTGAATGATTCAAGCATATTACATGTATTGTGCACTTTGTTTTTAAGCTAATGCTGCTGCTGATCTGACAGGACGTACTGCTTTGTGGTCTGGAGGTTGGGGACTCCTGCTTTACCACACTACAGCACTTCTAACAGTAGTGCCTCTCTAGGCATGGGATTGGTGTTAACAGACCTTCTTTTCCTTCTTTATTTGTAGTCGGCTACAGTGAAGCTGTCAAAACCAGTGGCCCTGTGGACCCAGCAGGATGTCTGCAAGTGGCTGAAGAAACATTGTCCGAATCAGTATCAGATCTACAGTGAGTCATTCAAACAGCACGACATAACTGGTAAAGTATGCAGTATCCGAAATAACTCAGTCCCTCTACCCAGCTCGATGGCCTTTCCCACACCCTCACAGTGAAAAAGCATCTTCCTGCTGAAATTTTCTGGCCTGGGTTTACTTTAAGTTGTTCCAGATCCGGGCACGCCACTGCAGCTTAACAAGCAAATGTGGTTATTACAGGGAGCCATGGGTTTTGAGTGTCCAATATAAATGTATGTGGTAATCAGGGTTAAGGGGTGGGAGGATTCTAGAGAAAATAAGAGTGTTGCAGTCCTTGAGAAAAGAAAGGGAGGAAGCCTTTCAAGTGAGCTTGGTTACAGGATCCATAGGTAGATGTTTTCAGTAGAAAAGATTTCTGAATGGGAAAATTCTGGAGTGAGTATAATAATACTAACTCACTGCCCCTGAGATGAATACCTTCAAAGCAATAATTAAGCCTCCGTTTAGATCAAGGGGCTTTACGTATTGTATGTGGAGGTCGAGAAGCACTTGGCAGCAGGAAATATGACAGTATAATGAACTGTAAAAGCCTGTAGGATCGTGGCTCTCAACTGGAGAATGGGGTGGGTGAGAGGAAGCTGGTGGGTCCACAGGGATGCTCATCAGGGTCAGGGGGTCTTCTGCAGGCCTCACGCATTCCTCCCACCTTCTCTTTTCAAACTCTGTAATGAAAGGACAGAGGAACATGTTCTGTGCACCAAAACTGTGCTTCAGGGGGAATAAAGTTGACAAGTCCCTGTTTCAGTCCAGATCTGTAGCCCGCCAGGCTTCTCTGTCCATGGGATTATCCAGGCAAGAATACTGGAGTGGATTACCATGCCTTTCTCCAGAGGATCTTCCTGACCCAGGGATCAAACCCAGATCTCCCGCATCACAGGCAGATTCTTTACTGACTGGGCCACCAGAGAAGGTCTTTCTTAATGTTTGTTTGATAGTAATAGCAATGCCTTTTTCGTTATGTTTTGAAAGTATGTTACCTTTTATTAGGGGCAGGAATCCTGTGATCCTCTTGAGGGAAGGGTAAGCATTTTACAATGGTTTGAAGAGGGTGAGCATTATACCCCTCAGAAATAAAGATCTCATGCTTCAGTGATTATGGAGTAAATGGTACCACTTCCAAAGGCTTTATGCTAAGTGGTGTGTTACAAATAGCTGTCATATTGCTTTTGGTCTCCATGGATACCTCTGGTATTAGTAGATCCCAACCTTCTTGGGATCTTGGGCAAACTCTTTAACCTAGGCAAGTTATTCAACCTCACTTCTCCATCTCCTAAGTGGAGATAGTAACAATAATACCTGTTTCAGGGAGTTGTGAAGATTAAATGAAATGGCATAATAAACCACTAACCGTTTAGTGACACCTGCATACCTATTCTTCATGTCAAAACTCATCTGGATGTGTCTAAAATCATACTACTGCTTCATTCTGAGGGCAGCCTGTTTTCTGGGAAGAAAAGAAAGCAGGGGACTATTGGGGGACTTAAAAGAGAATGATTTCAGATTAACATTTGGCACACATCTTTCTGACATTCACCTGTTTGAGACAAGACTACTTTTGTCCCCTGACTGCTGACCCCTGCCTCTCCAAGGGTGAATGTAAACTACCCAAATGATCACAGGTGCCAAGTGGCCAGAAGATAGCTCTCAGGACTTCAGCCAGCCTGCAGTTTCCAGCCCTGTGGTGCTGGAAGCTCCAGGAATCCTCGTGCCCTTGTAGACTCTGATAAACCTAGGCAAAGAGGGTTGTGAAAAATCAAGCCATGACGGCAAAGAAAACCTCAACTGATGCAGTCTGTATAGTGCCTTAGAGTGAGGATTGGGCAGTAGTTAAATGTCCCAGGTCAGTGCCCAGACTTGCAGCTTAGCGGTATGATTCTGTGAAGGTGACTTGGTATACTCTGGCTTTCTTTATCCATAAACAGGAGCTGATGGTAGTACCTGCCTCAAAACTGTTGCTGTGAAAGAACTTCATGGTCATAGTAATCACACAGTAAATGTTAGCCACTGCTGTCTTCCTCAGTGCTGCTCTGCTTTCTGTGAAAACAAACTATACACATAAACACTGCTGAATTCATCCATCTTTATTATCCTAAAAATTGTAATCAGCACCTAAGGATGGGGGTTGGGATCTGGGCTGGGAATATTCTGTTCTTGTCTGCAAAGCCACAATAAAGATGTTCATATGTCTCTTACTTATGCTTAGATTCTCCTGAATAATGCTGTTCATTTACTTTCTTAAAGCCAGGATCTCCAGTATCAAGCTCATCAAGGAATCATATCTATATCTCTGTTATATATAAGTGAAAGTGAAGTCACTCAGTCCTGTCTGACTCTTTGTGACCCCATGGACTGTAGCCTACCAGGCTTCTCTGTCCATGGGATTCTCCAGGCAAGAGTACTGGAGTAGGTTACCATTTCCTTCTCCAGGGGATCTTCCCAACCCAGGGATCGAACCTGGATCTCCCACATTGGAGGCAGACGCTTTAACCTCTGAGCCACCAGGGAAGCCCATAAACATTCCCCTAATTTAGAGGCACATGATACCATAATAATAAATTTAAAGGATGTATTGAATAGAAGAAAGAATAAGGAAGAAAAAAAAAAAAAAAAAGACGGGCTTTCTGATTACAATCCTGAGGCAAATCCTCCTTCTCCACCTGCCTCTGCCCCTGCTCTCCACCCCTCGACCTCTGACAAGTAATAACTGTGCAACGCTACACAAGCTAGTTTCAAGTTAGTGATATGAGAATAATATTTATTTTAAAAGGTTGTTGGGAAGATTAAAGAGGATGATGCATGTGAAAGCTTTAGCTTTATGCCTGATACATAGTAGACATTTATCTGTTTAGCAAGTATTTATGGAGCATCTACCCTGTTCCAGGTTTCGGGAATACAGCAATAAATAAAATGAGCAGTGATCTGTGTAGGGAAAAAAATTGTGCCTCCATAGAAAACTATGCATCCTCAATAGCACATCATTCCAGGTTATC
Organism: Oryx dammah; assembly: GCF_014754425.2. Lineage (NCBI taxonomy): Eukaryota > Metazoa > Chordata > Mammalia > Artiodactyla > Bovidae > Oryx > Oryx dammah. Next base: position 7,225,493 of record NW_024080557.1, on the reverse strand, counting down.
TAATTCTGATTCTACAAAGCTGTTTTACAACTCTGTAAGTTGTAGGAAACTGATAACAGTATAAAATAATTCCTGTTGTAGGTGTATAAATTCTGTCCCACAGAGGTGCAATTGACTTCACAGTCCACTGTGGAAAAGGTGAATTTTGCCACTCTTTACACATTCACATCACTCCTGATCTAAAAACGTGTCTGCTGTTTGGATTCTCCTTTGAGTTCGTTGTAATATCTTTTCAGTTTTCACAGAATCTTAAACATGTGTTCATTTTTGTGTTTCAGGAAAGACATGCTTTTAACACTTTTGAAAATTATCCTTTAACCTTGTTAATTGTTTCATTTTTAAAATTTGATTTTAGCCAACAACTCCACTCTATGGCACCCCACTCCAGTGCTCTTGCCTGGAAAATCCCATGGACGGAGGAGCCTGGTAGGCTGCAGTCCATGGGGTCACTAGGAGTCAGACACGATTGAGCGACTTCACTTTCACTTTTCACTGTCAGGCATCGGAGAAGGAAATGGCAACCCACTCCAGTGTTCTTGCCTGGAGAATCCCAGGGACGGGGGAGCCTGGTGGGCTGCCGTCTCTGGGGTCGCACAGGGTCGGGCACGGCTGAAGCGACTTAGCAGCAGCAGCGGCCACTCATTATCTTTCTGATGCCTTTGTTTGAGGCTTCCCTGGTAACTCAGATGCCAAAGAATCTGCCTGCAGTACAGGGGACCCAGGTTCAATACCTGGGTTGGAAAGAGCCCTGGGAGAAGGGAATGGCTACCCACTCCAGTATTCTTGTCTGGAAAATTCCATGGACGGAGGAGCCTGGTAGGCTACAGTCCATGGGGGCTTTCCTGGTGGATCAGAGGCTCAAAAGGCTGCCTTTATTTAAAAGACATTAAGTTTTAAACAAACTTCTCCCACATTGCACCGTCCAGTTTCTCCAAAGTCTGAGAAAACTTAAATATGTTTTCACACACCATCATTCAAAACCTTTTGCAAATTTCCTATTAGGATTTCTGCGAATTTCACTATGTCCAGAAGGCACCTGCTATTTTGTGGCAGATGTGTTTAATCAGAAGAGACGCTACTAGTGGTAGTAACTCCCTGCAGAAGCGCTCTTAACAGGCATAAGATGGTTAGAACACCTGAGAGGCATTAGACTGGATAGATTTAAATCATCAGATTAGGCTTGAAGGAAAGAAATTTGTCTATTTTCCCGTGCTTGCAAGATTCTTTTCCCTAGCTTTCTGAGGCAGGGCTTGGAATGCTGATGAGGAAGCTCAACTGGGACCAGGTGTAAGCTCACAGGCAACTTTCAGATTCTCTTTTAAGCACAGTTAACAATCTTTTCAGGTTTGAGGCGATTTCAGCCTCTAGCTGTGCCTAGAATTCTTCCTGTGGTGGTCGCTAAAGTCAACTCATTTCTTTCAGCATCAAGCCCTCCATCTGTAAAGGGTTCTTTCCCTTGCCAACTTTAAAGACCTATTTTCATGGGTGAGGCACTCAGAGTGCCCCAAAATACACAGTGTGTTTTTAAAAACTGTTTTAAATGTGTAAAAGCTTTCCACATGACCTGCTTCATGGAACAGTGATGGGAATCCTTTAGATGTCTGCAGGAATAAATGCTCACTAGGTAAATGTCTCCTACAGATGGTCAGTATTGATTTGTCACTTCTCAATGGCCTCCTCCAAAATCAGTGACTATTTCTGGTTCTTTTTGTGTCCCAGCCACTGCCCATTTGTACCTCATTCCCCTTTGCAGAATATTCACCTGGGATGTAGCATCCTGAAATTTGGCAATTTTTCTTCTGCTATTGAATAAAGGAAAGTGAAGTGAAAGTCACTCAGTTGTGTCCAATTATTTGTGACCCCATGGACTGTACAGTCCATGGAATTCTCCAGGCCAGAATACTGGAGTGAGTAGCCTTTCCCTTCTCCAAGGGATCTTCCCAACCCAGGGATCAAACCCAGGTCTCCCATATTGCAGGCGGATTCTTTACCAGCTGAGCCACAAGGGAAGCCCAGACCTTTAGGTTGTAGACTCCGTGCATTTGCTAACCTTCTGCCGTGGTCTTCCTAGTCTTTCATTATTGTTAGTTACCCATCCAGGCCAATGGGGTATGCAGTTAACAAGTGTCTAAAGAAGTGGAGTGATTATTTTACGTGCTGTACCTGTGAGAACAGTACTTTGTAGAGCCCCGTATATCCCAGTAAAATGTGGGCTTGTTGAACCACCACACAGCCTCATCTGTATCCACACATTTTTTCATCTTTATTAGATTTTGCTCTGGGTAGTGTGTTCTACTTTTGCATGTTTGTATGTTATATTTCTCTTTGGTGTGAATTGCTCTACATTTTTTTAATTGAATCTCAAGCAACATTTTATTTCTGCATTGTAAAGTTTTGACATCATCACGGCATGAGTTTCCTGTAAATTAATTTTCCAATAACAGCACTTATTCTTCTTTGATAGAAAGCTTAGTAATGTTACCTCTGTATTCCTCAGCATTCTTAAACCAAGGGTGCTGAGTTTGATTGTCTTGATGATACAGGATAACAGACTTCTGAATTTTGAAACAGACTTCAGAAGTCATCTGAAGTTTTATAGGGTCAGTTTAAAAATGCCCTTTTCAATGAAAAATATTAATGGAGATCAAAATATCAGCTTCATTCCTAATAAAGCTTTTCTGAGAATGTCATTTAGGTCTTCAGAAGAACACACCCCTTTCTCTGGATGATTCCAGCTTCCTTTCCAGCTTTAGTTCAGATACTACCTCCTACAAAAGCTTTTCTTATTCTTCCTCATCTGGGTTCAGTAACCCATCCTGTAGCTCCCAGGATGAATGCTGTGATAGGACGTGTAATGTTGAGTTGATACTTGAACATTTTAATTATTAGTAAGTTCTGTAGAGGTTTAGCTGAAACCCATCCTTAGATCCCATTTAGGTTCCTGGGTTGGAAACCTTTGAGGAATAAGGCCCTCAATACAGATTCTCATGCCAGGCCTTCATGGAGCCATGGTACCTTCCCCTGGCCTTTTCTTTATCACAGTGGTCTATTGAGTGGCCATCCCCAAATGCCTCCTCCCACATCCTTTCTTCATAAAGAAGAAAGTAAGTAGAAGACCTTTCTTCTGGTAAAGGTCTTGTTGCTGCTATACCGAGAAGTTTCACATTGTCTAATGGAACGTCCCTAAAACTGTTTACCCTCTATCCCATCTGTCTTCTGCCTCTTGTTACAAAACAGGTTCCTGTTCCCTTCTACAACCTTTTCTGTCTCTACTTTTGTGAGTCTCCCCTTGTGACCTCTGGATATCTGCTTTCTCAGTTGTAGTCATCCTCTCATCTTTAGCTACACTGGTGACTTCCTTTCTTTCAAATTACAATTGACTCTTGAACAAAATGAGTTTGAACTATAAAGGTCTACTTACATGCAGATATTTTTCAGTGGCAACAGTACCACATTGTCCATTGAATCCTCAGATGCAGGGAAACAATACATGCAAAGGGCTGACTGTATATAGATATATGTATATTACAGGTAGATTAACTGCCCTCATTGTTCAGGGGTCAACTGTAGTTTCATTCTAGCCCCTTGACCAGTCCATTTCTATTAATACTCATTTCATTTATTTGTTACATCATAGTAAAATCACTTGTTTTATAAGATTTCTATGACCATTACTGCATGCAAGGCAGAATACTATACCCAATAACATTAGAATGTTACACCCTTGCAGTTCAAGAGACTTGTTCACCATGATGGACTATATGTCTCGGCCAAATCAGTCTCAGTCAGTTTTGTAAATTTTCATTTTTGTAATTTAAATTTATTAATTTACATTAAAGTGAAATGTAAATTAAATTTATTAAACTGTAGTGGCACAGGGTGCATTATCTGATGAAAACAAAATTAAGTTAGAAATCAGTACCAAAATAATTAAGAAGTAAACATTTAGAAACTTAATGCACAACCATGTAACCACATGGGAAAAGAGGGGAGGGAATCACAAAAGAAAATAGAAAATATTTTGAACTAAATGATAGTATCAGGTTAGCCAAAATGTTCATCTGAGTTTTTCTGTAAGATGTTATGGAAAAACCCAAATGAACTTTTTGGCCAACTCAATAGAAAGATTAATATTTCTAATGTTTTTGTGGTACAGCCTCAATAGAACTTAGCGGGAAATTATTGCATGAAATGCCTGTATTAGGAAAGAAAGAAGACTTGAAGTCAGTGAATTAAAATTTTATCTTAAGTTAGGAAGAATACTAATCTCAAAGAGCTAAAGTCAGTAAGACAGGAAACATACACACAATAGAGAAAATTAACAAAGGTAAAGTTGATTCTTTTCAACAAAAGTTGATAAATGTCTAGATAGAGTGAACAAGGGTGGGGGTGGGGAGATAGAATCAAGTGACAAATTGAGATACCACTAAACCTTCTACATGATTAAAAGAGCAGAAAATATTATGAACAGGTTTGTGCCCATATCCTTAACAATGTAGATGAAAAGAACTAATTTCTTAAAAACTATAACTTAACAAATCTGACTCAAGAAAACTAGAAAATTTAAATAGCCACAGATCTCTTTATAAGTTTAACTTTTAATTAGAACTTCCCATAGAGAAAGCTTCAAGCATAGAAGTCTTTTTCCAGTGAATTAAGACAGTCAAGAATTAGCAACCAAAAACCTTCACAAATTCTTTCAGAAAATAGAGAAAAGGGGGCATACTTCCAAACTGATTTTATTTGACCAGACTAATCCTGATAACAAAATCTAACAAAGATATTACAAGAATGGTATGGTACAGACCAAACCTTGAGAAAATAGAAGCAGGTTGAACTTCACAGTAGACAAAAACGATAGTATATCATGGTCATGTGTGTATAGGAGTGTGAGGTTGATTCTGTTTTTTAAAATCCATGTTTTTCATCATATCAAGCATATTAAGTGTAAATGAAGTCATATGATCATCTCATGAGATGCATAAATATCAGCTCTGATATGTAAAGAACTTGGATGTCATCAGTCTGATCCTTACCACAAGAGAAGCTGGACAGAGAGAGTTCCCTGGTGGTGTAGTGGTTAGGACAGTGAGCTCTCACTGCCAAGCATCCAAGTTCAATCTCTGCTTGGGGAACTAGCATTTCACAAGTCATATAGTGCAACAACAACAACAACAACAAACACTGGAAAAACTGAAAAACAGCAGGGGTATTTTTGGACCCAAAAGGCTGATGTCACAAGTGAGATCTCCATCCTATAATTTAGAGAACTACAGGCCCCCAAAAACTGCTTAGCTGGAACAGAGATGACCCAGTAATAAAGGTCAAAAAAATTGGATCCTTCCCAAGGAAAGTAAAAGAATGGCCAATAGGCATGTGAAAATATGCTCAGCAGAGTTATTAGGAAGATGGAAGTAGAACCCAGTGAGATATCACTTTAATCCCAGTAGAATGGCTAAAATCCAGAGGACTGGCAATACCAAGTGTTGCTGAAGATATGAAACAACTCGGTCTCTTGTACACTGTTGTGAGTAAATACGGTGCCACCTGATGCAAAAACTGAATTTCTTAGACGGTTAATCATACACTTATTAGATGATCCTGCCATTCTACTCAGAGATATTTACTCAAGAGAACTGGAAACATATGTTCATAAAAATTTCAGTCTGCTCATATTCAAAACAGCATTACTCAGACAAAAATTTTAAATAAGATTTAAGTCTTCAAGAGTAAGCTGAATAAACAAATTGTGATATATTCACACCAGAAATAATACAGAATCATACAAAGGAACCAACTACTGATACCTATGACAACATGTATGAATCTCACGTTGTACTCAGTGAAAGACATTAGAAAGAAAAGGACAGATACAGTGTGATTCCCATCATATGAGACTCTAAAACAACAAAATGAGCTACAGTGATGGAGTGAAGTCAGTGGTTACTTCTGGCCAGGAGGATGCCAGAGGGGAGACTGATTATAAAAAGGAGCAAAGAAACTGTGTGTGCTGTTGAAAATGCTCTGTATATTTGTCAGAGTTGTCTATTTGGCACCTCAAGTATGAAATGTATCATAAATAAGTTAAATCTCAAAGTTAGTTTTTAAAAGCTTGTGTGTTTTCCAGCTTTTCTAAAATGGACATACTGTTTTTAAAAGGAAAAAATGGAATGTCATCCTGTATCATTACATACTGGTTATAGGATCATTTATGTTAAAGGTAGATATGGTTTTATTTTCATTTGTCTATAATAATAATATATAGTTATATGTAATTAGACTGAGTTTGCAAATCCACTTTATGCATTTTTCACTGGAAGAATAATCAGATACCAGAACATTCTCATATAGAAAGGTATAGTTTTACCAGTTGTTGGGAGATTACTCTGCTGATGAAGAAAGAGCAGTTCTCTTGTATCGAGATTCTTACTGAGTCTACATCTGTGTGTCCAAGACACTTGTATTTCACAGATGAGTTAAATTTCACAAAGTATTTGTTGCAATAGCAGATAGTTGGTACTTTTATATTTTACTCATTAATTTGTTGTTCAGTTGCTAAGTTGTGTCTGACTCTTTGCAACCCCAGGGACTACAGTGTGCAAGGCTTCCCCGTCCTTTACTATCTCCCAGAGTTTGCTCAAATCCATGTCCATTGGGTCAGTGATGCTATCTGACCATCTCATTCTCTTCCATCCCCTTCTCCTTTTGCCTTCAGTCTTTCCCAACATCAGGATCTTTTCCAATGAGAAGAGCCACCTGGCTCTTCACATCAGGTGGCCAAAGTATTGGACCTTCAGCATCCAGAACAGAAGCCCAGAATATTCAGAGTTTACTTCCTTTAGTATTGACTGGTTTGATCTCCTTCCTGTCTGGGGGATTCTCAAGCGTCTTCTCCAACACCAGAACTCGAAAGCATTAATTCTTTGGTGCTTAGCCTTCTTTATGGTGTAACTCTCACATCCATACATGCCTACTGGAAAAACCATAGCTTTGACTATATGGACCTTTGTAGGCAAAGTGATGTCTCTGCTTTTTAAGACGCTGTCTAGGTTTGTCATAGCTTTCCATAATTTTTTTCAATTAAAAACTACTCTCACCACCATTTTATAAACCAAAGGAAGTTTAACTACAGCAACAAAAACCTCATGGTTTAGATAAAAATGAAGTACATTTTACTTTAAGAAAAACATACATTGTTTTTTATTTCTCCTACTTTCATCACAGATCAGCACTGCTTTGTAAGCTACCTTAAAGAAACTATTGCTCTTGGGGGACATTTTTTGATATTCTAAATACATCATTTGTTTAATATCAGAGATGGTGTTTGGCAGGATAAGAGTAGAAGTTGTCACCAAATGAAGTATTTGTTGTTTCACAGATCAGAAAGAGAACAGAAGGAATATTCTTAAAAAAAAAAAAAAAACCAGCAGCATAAACTTAAATACTCCCCATATACTGCTGCTCTTGTTTCATCTACTGACTGCCCCCTATGGAATTATTATAATCCAGACTCCTCTCACAGGTAGGAGGGTTGTTATTGCTACCGGTTCTTTCTTAGATGACCTTCCCCCTCCCCTTAACATCTTTATAGGTTTCATAGTTTCGGAAACAGACTCAAGGAGAAGGCTTGCCTAGGTCCCACGTCCAGGAAATGGGGAGCTGGAGTCAGGAACTAGTGTTTTAAATCCTTACACCAGTGCCCTTCTTATTCACAAGATACCCTCTTCCCAGCCAGTACCAGATAACAGACCCACACCAAAGGCTTCTGAGACCTGAGACATGCTGGTGCCAGCCAGGAGGAATCTTCTTACCAAAGTAGTAATTCTGCTTTAGAAAACCCATTGTTAAGTTGGACAGAGATGGAAAAAAATCATATGACACCCCTTACATGTGGAATCTGAAAAGAAATTACACAAATGAACTTACAAAACAGAAAGAGACTCACAGACTTAGTGAATTAATGGTTGTGGGGGCAGGGAGGTGTATTTAGGGACTTTGGGATGGTCATGTGCAGACTGCTATATTTAAAATGGATAACCAACAAAGACCTGTTGTATAGCACATGGAACTCTGCTCAGTGTTATGTACCAGCCTGGATGGGAGGAGAGTTTGGGGGAGAATGGATACATGTGTATGTATGGCTGAGTCCCTTTGCTGTTCACCTGTGACTACCACATCGTTAATTGGCTATGCCCCAATATAAAATGTTTTTGGTGTTAAAATTTTTTAAAAAAAGAGAAAACTCTTGACATCTTAAATACTGTCTACTGCTTTTTGGAGGTTTTCTATGTGCAAGGGGCTCTGCTGAAAACTGTCTGCCTGTCAGGCACCTATAACTGGCAAGTTAGTGGCTCTCTATCTTGCAAGCTGTTACAGGTGAGGAAGTGAGCCCCAGACTTCAGTGGGTGACTCAAACTGAGCACTGAACATCAGCAGGATCTCCCACACAGGCTTGTTGGGAGATGAGAGGAGTGAAAACATACTTACAACAGTGCCTGGCAGGGGTAGGAGCTCAGTAAATGTTACCTGCTATCCTTCTCATTATTGGCCTATGTTTAGTGAGTGAGAAGCATTTCATGCTTACCACTAGAAAAGCAGGATACCATCGGTTCGGACTAGAAGACTCCTCCTCCATCCTCTTATTCACCTGTGTAAACAGAAGCCCAGAGCTAAGCCGATCTGTGCAAGAGCACACAGATTTTTGGATTACCAGGAAATGTTAAAAGCTAGGTCATATCACTGTGGAAGAACAGGAGACCCATTCTTAGGGAGAGTCTAGCAGGTTGCCTCGCTTAGAAGTAATCAGAGTGGGGACCTGAAATGGACAAGACTCCCTTTCAGTGAGCATGTTTTTCCACTTCCAGTTCCAGGAGTAGAGTGAAGGTTTTATAGCCACCAACTCAATCTCATAGTGTTCTTAACTCTTTCAACCAGATCCAGCTTTTCCTTCTCTTCCTTTTCTTTATTCCACTTTTCCAGTTCCCTATAAGAATGTCACTACATTATACTAAATCAACTATGATCCAAGGTCTAACTTCCATTGCCCCTTACTTTGAACACTGAGCTTTTTATCCTGCCAGAGAAATTAAGCTGATGAAGTACTTAATCTGTCCTGAGAAGTCCCTGTTTGCTTTTCAGCTTCTGTATCCATTTGATTCCTTTTTTCCTGATGGTTTTATTAATTATGCTGTCTTGTTTTCCTTTTTACTTCGTGTGTTTTGGGAACATGCTGAAGTCAGATTGCAAACTTGGAGATCCCCTCCCCTTGGTTTTGCTCCCAGTCCTTGTTTGAAAATTCATGTATGTGTACTCCCTTCTTGTCAAGTCAGATTTCCCATCTGCATGGAGCCCAGGTTTTATGGGCCAAGCCTCTGTCGCTGCACGCTACTGGGGATTGGAAATTATACCCTTTTAGAGGCCATCTGCTAAGTGGACCAATGACTCTCCTCCTTCAGATGGCATTGTTTACAGTGATAAGCATGATACTGTACATTATTAATGGAGAGAAACTGAAGCCCACATGCAGGACTGATTTTATTAATTTTTAAAACTTATGGAAATGTTTAGATGAAATGTGATTGTCCTCAAGAGGTCTTGGCCAGCATCATTCTAGACCATTCGTATTAGCACTCTGGTGTTCCTCTTGCAGAGTTTCATTAGGTATAATTTCCAATTCCCATAGTTACTTTAGAGTGATGTAGCTGTTAAGGGTTTAATGCTCCTGACAACCTTCAGATCTTGGAAAGTTATGAAAGATTAGAGAAAACAAGGAGTCCCCTCCACTGTTGAGTTGCCTTGGCCAAGTCTGTTTAACCTCTCTGACCTTACAAAGTTGGTGTTAGTTATTATTGCTATTGTTGTTATAGGTATGTAGCTGAATGAACTCCATACAAAGGTTTGTAAGATGCAAAAGAGAGTATATAAATTACTATGTAAATGGTAAAGAATGATGAAATACATGTGTGTGTGTGTTAAGTGAAAGTATTAGTTGCTTAGTCGTGTCCAACTCTTGGCAACCCCATGGACTGTGTTGCCCTCCAAGCTCCTCTGTCCATAGGATTCTCCAGCAAGAATACTAGAGTAGGTAGCCATTCCCTTCTCCAGGGTATCTTCCCTACCCAACCTGGGTCTCCTGCATTGTAGGCAGATTCTTTACTGTCCGAGCCACCAGGGGAAGCCCCATATGTGTGTGTATATTGTATATAATATATGTGTATGTATACTTCTTGTTTCCACTGTATAATTATGGCCCTAAAAACTATCAGCTTCAATTTCCCAGTCCACCAAAATTTTACTTCACCCCATACATTTTTAAATAAATATAAACTTATCTCCCAAGCAGATACTTAGCATCAAATCCTCTCAGTACATTTCTCTAGTAACTCAGAGAGTAAAGAGTTTAGAAAATTTGATTCTTGATAATTAAGAAAATTACCGTCTTGGGGACAACCATTCATTATTAAAAATATTTGGGTGTTTGCATGCCAGGCACTCTAGTAAGTATTTTACATGTATTTTATCTTCATAATAACCCCATAAGGTATTATTATTCCTGATTTACAAATGAGAAAAAATGAGACTTGGAAAACTTGGTATCTTATGTCATGCAAGCTTAAAAGTGGCAAAGTGAAGGTTTAAAGCCAAGGCCATCTGAATCCAAAGCTCATGTTTTGACCTCTATGCTTTAAAGATAGCACCATACAAGTACAAGTGAGTGATACAGAAAATAAACTTAGGAATTAGTACCAAAGAGTATCTGAGAAGGAACTCTTATTTGTAGTTTATTAGAAACTCTGCTTGGAGGAGGCTGAGCTCATTTGTATGAAATTTTAGAAGAGAAACTCCCTGAAACATCAAACTGTGTATATTTGGTTTTATCCTGATAGAATTTAAGAAGAAAATATGATAACTTTTGAGCCACAAACCTCACTACTCCCTATTGCCTCAGACCATGCCTTTTAACACTTGTGTTAAACCTGCCTAAGCCTGCAGACATTTGGATTTCTGAATTCTGAGGAGAAAAACAGTGGTGGAGCTATAAATAGATCAGAGGAGTAGATTGAGAGCTGCACTATAGAAGACTTGAGTGTCAGGTTAGGGAAATTAGATTTTCCTCTCGAGTGTCATTCAACACCTGTCAGTGGTATAGAATCTTTAATGATGAGTGAAATGATAAGCTCAAAGCACTCCTGGAAAAAATCAAATGCACAGATGAGTGACATCACCAAGGTATGACTTGTTGGCCCAGGTGGATTCTGAAGCTGTTAGATAAGTCTTTCACCAATCTCTAGCTTTTTCCCTTTCTGGTTGCCAGAGGTGGTTTCATACCTAACTCCCTTTCCACAAAGTCCTTATCCCCACTATTTCTCTTAGTAGCATAGAGATCAGTAGTGATGAATTGTCTCAATATCCCTCCCTGCAATATTATCTGCATTTTTACCCCTCCATAACTGTTTCCCTTATGTCTCTAAGGGGAAAAAAAAAATCCCAAGGCCTGGACCCTAACCATGCTCTTCTTTCTGCCCACATGCTCTTTCTCCTCCCCAGCCCGAGAATCTTATTCATCTGTTTTTCCCTTCCTTCTTGGTCTTCAGATTTCTGCCTCCACTTTCAATTTGAAAACATGCTGTATCCTATCTACACTCGCTCTTTGCTATTCTTACTCCCATCTCTGTGGTGTAGGATTTCTGTCCTCCTCCTAAGCAATCTCCTATGATCCAACTTTATGGCTCTCTGGGAAACCATCTTTTGTCATTTCATACCAGACTAGACCAGGTCACTTCTGCATTGACATTGCATACACACTCCCTGTGTATGTGTTTGTATATATATATATGTGTGTGTGTGTGTATGTGTATATGTGTGTATATATGTAGATGCAAGCTTCCCAGGTGGCACAGTTGTAAAGAATCCGCCTACCAATGCAGCATATGTGAGTTCCGTCCCTGGGTCAGGAAGATCTCCTGGAGAAGGAAACGGCAATCCACTCTAGTATTCTTGCCTGGAAAAAATCCATGGACAGAGGAGCTTGGTGGGCTGAGCTCCATGGAGTTGCAACTAGTCAGACACGACTGAGCATGCACGCATGTATATATATGTTTGTGCATGTATGCATGTATTTGTAGATGTGTGTGTGTGTAGATGTAGATGTGTGCGCTTCCCAGGTCTCACTAATAGTAAAGAACCCGCCTGCCAATGCAGGAGACATAAGAGATGTGGGTTCGATCCCTGGGTTGGGAAGATCCCCTGGAGAATGGCACAGCAACCCACTCCAGTATTCTTGCTTGGAGAATCCCATGGACAAAAGAGGCTGGTGGTCTACAGTCCATGGGGTCTCAAAAAGTCAGACACAACTGAAGTGAACTAACCAACCCATGTATTATATATGTATATAAACAAAAGCTACTGGATAAAATCCAAACTCTTAAGCTTGGCATAAATATTCCTCGATTTCATTTGAGTCATTCCTTGTGTCCACCGATTCAACAACTGTGGTAGACCACACTAATTCTTGTTGCAATATATTTACCTAGTGAGCTTTTAGTAATTTTCAAGACCTAATTCAGATTTTTCCTCTCTTCCCTTCCTTCCCTGGACCAAGCAGAATTAATTTTTCCATCCTGTATTTTCTTTACTTCTTTTTTTTAAACAGCGAATGACAGTTATTACTATTAATATTATAAGACTTATCATTTGGTTACATGTTTATCTCCTTTCCATCAGCCCAGAAACTCCCCTAGGGTAGAAAGAACATCTGATTTATCTTACCATCTCTAGCTGTGTTAACCCAGTGCCTGACATAAAATAGGAATTTAATAAGTGTTGATTGGATTAAATTGAGTTTATTCTTCCTTTGATAGGCTGAGCCCTAAACTTAAAGCTATTCTTCATTTCTGTTGATAAGAATACTTTGATTAGTCCTTCAGTTTCCTGATTTGCCTCCTTTTCATGAAGCTTATCCTATCCTTTCCTATCTGCAGTGTCTTATAATTACATTCCATGGATAATCAAGTCTCTCTTCCCATCTCATTCTTAGAGAAGCCCCACTTTACTTTTTTAAAGAACTCCTATTCAAAATGTGTACCAAGCCCCCAAATGCCATCTTTAAGTGTACTTGAATGACAGACTCTCAACATTTTGCAGAATTCAGAGTCCCATATTTCCTTCAGACAGGTCTTCCCAAGGATGTTTTGGCAGGCTGTGTCTGGCTCTCTACTCAGTGCCAAGACTGGTTGTCACCATGTCGTGGAAGCTTGCTGGGCCCACTGAAATGCAAGAGACAGGTGTTATCTTGTAGGGTGGAAAGAATGTCCTTTGTCTGAAAAGCTTCTGTTTAGGGCAGCAGGGCAGGAATACAGAATCTGTCACAGCACAGCGATGTTTAGTGCTGGTTTGCCTGTGTTGCACAAACAACAAGGCCTAATACAAATAGAGTGTTTGGGATTCTGTCGTCTACATGTCTGGACTGGGGGCAATAGTGCTAGATTGAACCCCAGCCCTTTATGGCAAATTAGCAAACCCCAAACTACCTTAATGACATTGCTACTATCTCAGAGATAATAATTAACACAAAAGAAATGAGAAAGTGGGTGACTGGAATTGCCAACACGGAGCAGTTTTGACCAACAAAATTGGCAATTGTATTAGGTTTCTCATAATAGTGGAATGATGTATCTGCTATAAAGGAAGTAGTCAATAATAGGTAATGCTTTTGAGAATAGTCTAATACTCAGGGGACAGTGTTAAATACTTTTTATGCCTTAATGATTATAAAGAGAGTTATCCTTCTCTTTATATATGGGCAAAATGGACAGGGAGGTTCCAACTCTCTCAAGCTCAACGACTAATAGGATTCAATGGATAATACAATATCAAGGAAAGAATTCTTTGGACTCAGGAGTTGGGAAACTTTTTTTGTGAAGGGCCAGGTAGGGCCATTTGGTTTTTCAGGCCATATGGTCTCACAAGTACTGAACTCTGCCTGTGCAGCATGTAAATGAATGAGGTGACTGTGTTCCAATAAAACTTTATTTACACAGGCTGTAACCAGCAGACCTCTTCCTTCCTCTGCTCAAATATGTTTTCTTAGTGATGGTTATAAAAGAAATGTTGAAGTCATAGTTTTAAAAAACATGTATTACCTTTTTCCTTTTTGTGTATATACAATATAGAAAAATTAAAAAATATGTACACGAAAAGGAAAGTATGTATTAGATTCACCAAAATGTTCATTAGAGTTCTTCCATAACATCGTATGGAAAAACTGAAGCCAACTTTTTGACCAACTCAGTGAAATACTGCTTTAATTCCAACATCCAGAAATAATCACTGGTACATTTTGATGTGTATCCTTTTGGATTGTTGTTTCTGCCCACGCATTTGTAAGAAATGGCCTTATACCTTAGAGAGTGGAATAGCTTTCCGTTTTCCACTTAAAAATATATGGCAAGTGCAGTTCTGTGTCAGTTGTTGAATGCAGAATATTTTCTTCAACTGTTAGTGGTCATTCTCTGGATGTTGTGCGTGTCTCCACTTTCCAGATAAATTGTTCTCATATGCTTCTCCTTCAACACCTCATCCTCCCTTCTCTCGCTCTGCCTGACGTATATTCTTAGTTGTATTCTGAATTCTCCTTTCTCATACTCTAACACACACAGAAGTTGATGATGACTTGATGTTGACTCCGTCGCTCTGTCGCGTCCAACTCTGTGACCCCATGGATGGTAGCCCGCTAGGTTCCTCTGTTCGTGGGATTTTTCAGGCAAGAATACTGGAGTGAATATTGCCATTTCCTCCTCTAGGGGATCTTCCAGACCCAGGAATTGAACTTGTGTCTCCTGCATTGCAGGCAGATTCTTTACCTGCTCAGCCAACATACACAGAGGTGCCTGCAAAACACTGCACTCCCAAGGCCCTTAATCTCCATGTCAGTAGCTCTCAGTTGTGCAGTTGGAAGTCACATTTTCTTTCACTAGCATTGGTACCTCTGATCCAGTCAATCAGATTCCTTCATCATAGCCCTGGTTGTGGCCAGCACAGTTAGTGAAATCAGCTCCAGAGGTAAACAGGAAGCAGAAAAATACTCCATCTCCAAATTGCTGTTATTGTCCTCTATAGAAACCACCCTTGAGGACAGCGTATTTTCTTTGAATGTTTTTCTTTCTGTCAGTTTCCTTCTTCCTCAGGGCTGCTCCAAAGGGGAAGCTTACAGCTTTTCTTAAATTCATTAAAATTTCAGTGTCCTTCCCCAGTGGTTGGTTCCCAGAAGGTAACACGAGGCAGGAGGGCATTACAATTCCTCCCAGGGAAAATATACACTACGAGAGTTGCAGAAGGTTGCATGTTGCCACCGTGGCCTTCTTTATAAATCTTTCAGGGGATGCTGAGCATTCTAGAAGCAACAGCTGGTGTCATTTTGGAAGGATCTTAACTCCAACCTGCCATAGGGTGGTAAATTCACAGTGAAGATCAGATGAGCACAGAGAAAAAGGAGGACAAGATGTAGGTACTTCTGGTTTTGCAAAATATGTGCCTACTAAGTTTAAAGTAAAAGTGTTAGTCACTCAGTCGTGTCCAACTTTTTGTGATCCCATGGACTGTAGTCCACCAGGCTCCTCTGTCCATGAAATTCTCCAAGCAAGAATACTGGAGGGGGTAGCCTTTCCCTTCTCCAGAAAATCTTCCCAACCCATGGGTCAATCCTGGGTCTCCTGCATTGCAGGCAGATTCTTGACCTTCTGAGCCACCAGGGAGGCCCCCTACTAAGTTTAGGTCAAAGATTAGTCTCAACAAACGTAGACTACAGAGGAAAGGATGCAGTTACAGCTGGGTGGATACAGACAGAAACCGCCCAGTAGAATATAAAAGGGAGGCCACTTGTTTCTCTAAGCTGTGACTTAAATGTGTTCAGCTAACTATTCTGAGGATGTCCCCAAAATAGTGTAGATTTTGTTACTCATAAGAAATTTCCCACTGTTATTCATATCACACTTACAATTTATAAAGGGATATTTCATACATATCATCTAACCTCAGAACCCTGTTGATACAGTATTAATGGGAATCTCTTTTCAGATGAGGAATATAAAACTAAGAAAAGAAAAATGACCCAGACCACATAGCCAGTAGATGGCAGTGCTCAACTCTGACACCAAAGACTACATTTTTTTGCTCCAGTCCAAGTTCATTTCACCTTCCTGCTGCTGCTGCTGCTAAAGTCCCTTCAGTCGTGTCCAACTCTGTGCGACCCCATAGACGGCAGCCCACCAGGCTCCACCGTCCCTGGGATTCTCCAGGCAAGAACACTGGAGTGAGTTGCCATTTCCTTCTCCAATGCATGAAAGTGAAAAGTGAAAGTGAAGTCACTGAGCTGTGTCCAACTCTCAGCAACCCCATGGACTGCAGCCTACCAGGCTCCTCTGTTCATGGGATTTTCCAGGCAAGAGTACTGGAGTGGGGTGCCATTGCCTTCTAATCCCCTCATTTTGCCCTTGTTAAGTAAATCCTGTGTAGAGTCATATTTGGCTATTATAGAACATTCTATGCTATTATATGCTATAAAGCATGCAAACTATTAGCAGATTGAGAGCTCTAATCTGTGTAGCCCAAGCATGACTGTTCAAGATCTTTTAATACCAAAGGTATTATTCACCAAAAGATATTGTTACCTTTAACTAGAACTAGTAGAGAAAGGGAAATTACAGTGAAACTATTCTGAGATAATTAGTAAAATGTCAGGGACAGATGGACTTGAAACTATGGGGGGAAACTGTATGTTCTACTGATCACACATTGGCAAAACCTGCTTCCTGATTGGAAAACTCTACTTGTCATTTTTTTCTGCTTTTTATTTAAGAAATTAGCTGGCTTGCTTTTGCAAGTTTTTGTAGTCTGTGTCTTTCCCTCTTTATCACCTCTGGCTATGCACATTTCAGTTAGATTTTCTTAGTACGTTAAAAAAGGAAGACTAGGAAATGAATTCTACTCTGCTTGGAAGCAGTATCAATAGAAATGATTGTTGTATGAACCACTAAGGGAAAAACCAGGTTCTGTTCAGAAGATAATGGATGCTATAGCTCCTATCTTTGAAATGTCATAGTTTAAAATGATAACAATTACAATTATACTCTCATTTATTGGGAAGCCACTACCTCTTAATTCACAAGAACTGACCCCGTCCATCGAAATGACACATGATAGGCAGTGAAGAAATAAAGATTGAGTTAATGGCAGGCAGAAGAGATAGTAGAGAAAACCGACCCAAAAGAAAGACAGCTATGTGCTAGCCAAGTAAACTTGGGTAGGTCATACTTTGAAATGGGGCTCCAGTTCTTCATCTGCAAAACAGTGGAGTTTAAACAGAAAACCTCTCAAGTGTGTGTTAACCATAAGATTCTAAATCGGGTGTTTAGCAGATGAATATTTAAGAAATCTTCATTAATAACAGCTTATTATGCAAAATGGCATGGTGAATTGCACTACTCACTAATTTATCTAATTTTGTTTCAGGGCCCATTTATATCTTAACAGTGTTTGAAAATAATATTTATTTTCTGTTGCAAATATTCTTTAGTTTGGACCTTTAATCGTTAGAGGAATCTTCCTTTTTTATTCTAGCAGTTTGTTTACTTCCTGAATATTTTATTGTTCTCTCTATTGAAGTTTAATTATTCACTGATTAACAAAATAATTTGTAATTTATTACAAATTGCTAATTTACAAATCATTCATTACCTGATAATTGTTTAATTATCTTTAAATTAGTGCTCATTAATTTGCTCAATAAACATTTGCTGAGCAATTACTAGATGGCCAGCACTAGCAGAATGGAGACACAAGCTTGTAGTGGGAAGAAAGCTGGGCTCCTTTAGAGAAAGAATTTAGTGTCTGTGGTTTTCTGGAGTACTGGATCTTCTTCCATGCAAACACCTATATTCACAACATCTCCTATTAACCTAATTCCTTTAGCTTCATTTAGGGAAAAAAATCCCTAGAAAGATGACATTTAGAAACTTATCTGCTGCAGTTCATTTCTGAGATTGGTCGAAGGAAAACACCTTTGATAATCCAGAAGACTTTGAAAAATCAAAATGCATGAAGTTAATGGAATCATCAAAATTATATTTGTGTACTATATAATCCTCTGGAAAAGGGCATGGCAATCCATTCCACTATTCTTGCCTGGAGAATTCCATGGACAGAGGAACTTGGTAGGCTAATACACAGGTTTTTACTCTTCAAATAACTATAGATGTGAGCTGGGCTTGAGGGATGAAAAAGATGGGATGGATGAAAAACAGATTTTGAGGGGGGAAAAAAATGTGAAAAGTTAATGGGGTTAGATGAGGTTGAAGGATTATTCCCTGATTCCATTGTGTTAGTTTTCCCAGGTGGTACTAGTCAGGCTAACCAACCCAAGATGAATGAAACTGTAAACCACAAAATGGTTCGATTTTTCTCACATAGGACAATTCCTTCGATCTGGAATTTTGGCAGCTGCAACATTCAGTTCAACAGCCTAAATGTTATTTTAGATGAAACCATGTCTTTGTCCTTTGATTCTGCCCAAGTTTAAAGATTTCCTTGATTCCAGCTGATTCCCTGGGGCATGTTAGAGATAGACTGAAGTAAAAGCCTAGTGTCATTGATTACTCTTTGCCAGAATTTGAGTAACATGCCCTGAATAAAACATTTAATGCCTCTTGGCCTAAATTCTTTACTGGATCTGATTAACTTCTGACAATTATGGTTAATAAGAATAGGTAACACAGTTAATAAGATTATGAAGCTCAACACTTCATACCACATTTTCTCTGTGTCTTTCCCTACACCCAGCATTTAATGCCATCTTACTGGGACTTAGATGGACAATGCATATTGCAAACTGCCTCCCTGCTTTCACTTCAGTAGAAACTATTAAACTATTATTGGCACTGAGCTGCCCTGATATGATAGAAAGAAAACCCTATTCTCCTCTTAGAATCCTGAAATTTAGGTCTGTCTTCATTGTGTTGAGGGAAATGTCTCCAAAAACTTTAAAAGTAAGAAGGAAAACCACACTCGATAAATGCAAACGTAGAGACAGGGTTAATGGAAGATCTCTGAGTCACCTGAGGCCCCAGGCATTGTTAGTCTGATAAAGCCCTCTTAGTTCTAGCATGAAATGGGCAGATTCTGACTTGTGAGTTGCCACTTCTACTGTGCAGCTTGCCCTGGAGGTTTACTTCTTTGTCTTATGTGGGCAGATTGGTTAGAGCATTCTTAAAACATACTTGGGAAAGGAGCCTGTTGATCCTAGAGAAGAATGCTTACTGAAGATCTGAGGCTACCACAAAATTGCTTCATTCCTTCTAAGTCTTTCAAAACCTTCCAGGAGTTGCCTTTATGGTGTGCTTCTCTAACGGCTCAGCAGTAAAGAATCCACCTGCAGGGCAGGGGACATGGGTTCTATCCCTGGGTTGGGAAGATCCCTTGGAGAAGGAAATGACAACCCACTCAAGTATTCTTGCCTGGGAAATCCCATAAACAGAGGAGCCTGACTGGCTACAGTCCATGGCGTCTCCAAGAGTCAGACACAACTTAGAGACTAAACAACCACCACATCTTGAACCAAAAGCAGACTTTCCAAATTCTCATTCAGCCAAATAGAATGTTTTCCAGTTAATTGTAGCTATTTATCAAGAAGTGTATTTTCTTCCTCATGTCATTCTCAGAACCCAAAGCAACTAATCATTGGTAACAGTCTACACACAGAAAAGTGCTACTTTAGAACAGCGTCATCTTCATTTTTATAGTGGTATTTTCTCAAGTTTGTCGAAGGAGATGGGTCTTGGCTGGTGACAGGAGGTACTCTTGTGTTATATATATTTGTTGTTCAGTCACTAAGTCATGTCCGACTCTTTGTGACCCCATGGACTACAGTACGCCAGGCTTCCCTATCCTTCATTATCTTCCAAAGCTTGCTCAAACTCATGTCAATTGAATCAGTGATGCCATCTAACCATCTCATCCTCTGTCACCCCCTTCTCTTCCTGCTCTCAATCTTTCCCAGCATCAGGGTCTTTTCCAGTGAGTTGGCTCTCCATATAAGGTGGCCAAAGTATTTGTCTTATTTCACTTTGGAGATACCAGTGAAACAATAAAATGTCTTGCGTGGAAGCCAAAAAAGAACTTTGAAACCTTTTGTAAATAGTCTTTTTCAGACATGTTTGTCAAGAATTTTTTTGTTTTCTCCTAAAGGAGTGCGTAGCCGTTTCTTCTGAAAGACAAGAGCTGGTGATGGAATCTTTCAGCTGAACTTTGCAGTTGGCCATGTAATTTTTCAGTTGAATTGTGCAGTTGTTTTGAGCTCCTCAAGGGGGAGCTTCCACACAAGTTAACTGTGGTAAGCTCATGAGTTCCTCTTGACTTTTGGTAGGTAGCTCCTTTTACCTCCACTTAGTCCTGGTAGGAGTCTCCCTTTGATATGCAAGTTTTTCTGTTTTAATTGACATAAAGGAAGTGACATACAGCCAATGTGACATACAGCCAATGATAGAAGTTTTTAAAACTTCTATCAAATTGTGAATTAATTTAGTCGTAAATTAATTGGCTTCAATGTTAAGTGCCCTACGGTACGTAGGACACACATACCTTACAAGCGTGGTCAGTCTTGGCCCAAACTGGCTCAAGAAAGCAATGACAACTGAGTCTTAGACATGTACTTTTAATTAGAAAATTTTCTATAGGATTATTCAAACCTGTCATTTCATACTGCCATATAAGTGATGCCTTCTTTTTATGGTTAATATGAAAGGGATTACTCTCATTCTTTAGTAGATCTCAGGAGTTATTCCTCACCCCACCTCCAAACCCTGTCCCTTCAACACAGATCTATTTCAGTGTGGATTATGTTTTTATTCTCATTTTTAATACCTGAATATAAGGACTGGGTAAATCCCACAGAGACTCCTTTTTCAAAAATAAGAGGAAAGATAAATTAGTAACTTCGTTTAACCTCTACTTAGAGTTGAAATAGATAGGGTATAGAGAAAACTTAATTTTTCTCCAAACAGATGCAGAAAGGTTATTTCCTCTTGCTCCTTTTATTTTTTTTTAATGAAAAAAAATTGAGATATAACACACTGTCCCTAAACTGTGATTTTTGGTGGGTGATTGTTTGCTCTAATTCAGCCTCCCCTTTTCTTCTGAGGCAATTTCCCTGGGGAGAAAGTTGAGACAGAAGACGCAGAGTAGCACTTCTCTTTAGGATTTTTGGAAATATAATGCCCTTTTGTGAAAAATACAATCATTTAGAGGGAAATGATTCTTCTGTTTTAACTCGGAATACAGTGAGAGGATTTCTGTAGAATATAAATATTTGTAAATGCTTTCTATAAGCAGGCTTTAACCAAACACCTGGTAAATGTTGCACAGTTTGTTAATGACTTGCAAACCCTCCAAGTTGGGAAATACAACTATGCCATTATGAGCAGTCATTTGGCAGATAGTTAAGCCTGACAACAATTGTTTCTTACCTTTTTGCCCATAAAGCCTCTGAATCACTGAAAACTTTCAAGATTTCAGATTTCCCTCCCACCCCACAACCCCTGACCAAATTGCTCAATTATCTTCCATAAAGTATTCTATTATTCTTTCAAATTTGAAGTTATAAAAAATGACTCTAAGCAATGTTATAAAATATACATTACACTGTTTCTAGCTGTCTAAGACCCTTTCAAAAGCTGTGGCGCTTTCTTTGCTCTCTTCCTGTATTCATTTAACACCTATTGCATGCATGAAACTAGATTATGTGCTGGAGGCTGGGGAGAAGGGTGAGAAGCAGCAGGACACAAGATACCACCCTCAGAGATCCTAAAGTACTTTTGAGTTTCAGTCTCCCTACCTGTGAGTTAAGTAACATCACGAAGCAATATACAGGTAACTGTCAAGAAGATGGTACAGAAGGTGAATTCTCTAGGAATCCAGAGGTGAAGCTGTGGTGGGATGGAGTGGACTAAATTGATTCTAGAGTTCCAGAATTTAAGCTAGACTGTTAAGAATATGTAGGATTAGGAGAGCCAGAAAAGGGGGAAAAGAGCATCATCAGAAAAAAATAATAGTTTGAATATGCCAAGTGTTTTAGGGACAGTGCACAAAACTGAAAGTTTAGAAACAGAGTGGTTTTTATTAGGAAAGTGCCTTGAAATAAAAATCCTTGTTGTATTGATTCTGTATTGCTATTAAAGGTACATAATACACACGTACCCTCTCAAGGGGTGGGTTACGACAAATATTTATTGAGCTCACAAGTTCACAGCCTAGTGATTTAGGGTGGATTTGATGAGTGGTCCTTCCGGGCTTGGCTGGGCTCATCCACTTGTCTGTGAGCCAGTTGGCTGTTGGTTTGTGTGGAACAGACTTAACCAGGATGACAGGGACAAATGGAGCCTCTGCCCTGCTGCCATGCCTCTCACCTGCCAGCAGGCTGGCCTGGGCACATCTTCTCATGGCAGTGATGGAGGTGCAAGAGAAGAGAACCCCAATCTTACAAATGTTATCCATTCTTCTGCTTGCGAAACAGTTGCTAGCATTCCCTTGACCAAAACAAGTCACAGGGCCACCCCCTCCCACCCCACTATGCAGTGTATCCTAGATATACACAGCGAACTGTTGCAGTTATCTATTGTTGCTCAACGAAATATTCTAAAACTTAGTCGCTTAAACACAATTTATTAGACTTGACAGGTTCTGTGGATTAAGAATTCAGGGAGAGCTTAGCTGACCTAGTCTTTGATCGTTATGATGTCAGTGGTATTCATCTGGTAGATAGACTGTTCTGGATGATCCAGGGCAGCTTTGCTCATATGCCTGATGTCTTGGCTAGAAGTCTGGGCTCAGCTGGACTTTTAATTGTACTTTGTTCCAGCTTGATGAGGTCTGAGGGAGACTCAAAATCCTTTCATGGTGCAAGCTTTTCCCACAGTCAGCCTCCCAAAAGAGCTAGGGCAGGAACCACATGGCCTTTTCTGACCACACAGTAAGCTCTGCTGAGCTCAGTAGGTCAGAGCAGACACAGCACCTCCCAGATTCCAGGAGCGGGGACACAGCCTTTATGGGAAGAATATGAAAGAATTTGCAGACATGTTTGGAAACCACCATGGTTATTCCACAAACAACAAATTATCTACATTTTTCCCATGTGTGAATTATACTCAACTCTCATAAGCCCTTGTGGGTCAGCTGGTAAAGAATCTGCCCACAATATGGGAGACCTAGGTTTGATCCCTGGGTTGGGAAGATCCCCTGGAGAAGGGAAAGGCTACCCACTCCAGTATTCTGGCCTGGAGAATTCCATGGACTGTATAGTTCATGGGGTTGCAAAGAGTTGGACACAACCGAGCGATTTTCACTTTCATTCATAAGCCCTGGGCTTCCCAGGTGGCACTAGGGGTAAAGAACCCACCTGCCAATGCAAGAGACATAAGAGATGTGGATTCAGCCGCTAAGTCAGGAGGAGGGCATGGCAACCAACTCCAGTATTCTTACTTGGAGAATTCCATAGACAGATGAGCCTGGAAGGCTATGGTTCATAAGGTTGGAAAAAAAGTCCAAGAAGTTGGACACAACTGAAGTGACTTAGCGCACATGCAGGCACTCATGAGCCCCACCCATCCGAAGACCCATCCCATTCTGATATCAACCTTAGGCACAAGGTTCAACATCTTATCTAAATCAGGTGTAGCTGAAACCTTCACCTCTTCCTAGAATAGCATATTACTGTTGCTTTTATCTCATAGTGAAGCTAGTAAATGATTTTCATTGAAGTAAAAGTGTCAGCGTCACCATTTCAAGACATTCTTGTCTATTTTGTGTAAGTCACTTGAGTTAAAATAATATGTCATAGTACCCTGACCAGGATCCAGTGGAGTGGAAAATGCTGCTACCTCCCCAAGCCTATGGAATTCCCACTTTTCTGCTGTGAGTACTTTAAATAACCATAATCTTCCGAATAATGGAGCCTTATTTTTTAGGTTAAAAAATTATGAATATGTAGTCTTTTTCTTTGTTGTTGTTGTTTAGTCACTAAGTCATATCTGACTCTTTGTAACCCCATGAACTGTAGCCCACTAGGCTCCTCTGTCCGTGGGATTTTCAGCAACAGCACTGGAGTGGGTTGCCATTTTCTTCTCCAGAGGATCTCCCCAGCCCAAGAATCAAGCCCACCTGCTTGGCAGGTGGGTTCTTTATCATTGAGCCACCTGAGAAGCCCCCACGCCCTAGTGAGTCACCTGGCACACCCCCTAGGGTACAGACATACTATAGTGAAAGCAGTTCCCTTTATCAGAGGACATTCAGTGAACAGAAGTTGCATTAATAAAAGAAAAAGTCTGTCACAAAGTAGGGATGGACACAAAGTTGAAAGAACATGAAATTGCTGTATCTGCGACAGAAAGTAAATTGCAGAAATCTCTGTTTTTTTCCAACAGCTCATTACCTCAGTGATGCAGTCAAAACATTATGGAAGATTGGAACTTATTTTCCTATAAAGTGCATACCCAGTGGAGACTGATTTGAAAAATTAACACTCTGTATCAGTGGAGATGAACAATTTTTCCTCCTTTCTGCACCCTTCCCATTTGTAACTTCTTGGTGTCTTGGGTTTTATGTTTCATAGTAGCCTCATAAATCATTTAATTCTCTTGAACAATTAACTGAGCTAAGTTGGCAATGTTAATATCTTTTTTGTTCTTTTTGAGAATGGAGGCATACTGAGTTGAAATTTCTCACTTAATGCCACCTAGAACATCAGTAACCATGCTGGGATTAAATTTTTTAAATTCTTACTCACGGGCTTTACCTGTGTTGCTTTGAGCCACTATGGCCTTTTGATCTTTGCTTGAAATAAAAGAATTCTTGATGATTAAGTAAGTGGACTTTCTTTTAAGTCAGCAAATAATGAGGCTTTCCAAACTAAAAGCAGTAAGCATAGAAAATCCAATAAGAATACTACTTTATAAAATAGAGTTGCTGCAAAGCAGCCTATTAAGCTGGAAAAAAAAAAAAAAGACAGTTGATGACTGAGATTCTTCAAGAATCCTTTTTTAGGAACGTGGAAGGTGAAAATCTGACTGCCCTGTCTACCTCTAACCCAAGCAGAGTCTGTTGGTTGATTTTAGAGTAGAAAAACTGAAGGCGTTCTCTCCTGTCAACCCCCAGATATTTCTACAAAGCAGAGCCCTTCTAAGAGTGATGGTAGGTAGTGGTTGATAGGGAAGTTTAGGATACTGACAAACTTGGAATAGAAGTGGTATATATTCACACGACTCTTGAGCAGGTCTGAGGATCCAGGTGAGGATGGAAACCATGACTTGGCTTGTAGTGGCTGTGGTCCACACTGGTGCTGCTGCTGCTGCTGCTAAGTTGCTTCAGTTGTGTCCGACTCTGTGCAGCCCCATAGACGGCAGCCCACCGGGCTTGCCCATCCCTGGGATTCTCCAGGCAAGAACACTGGAGTGGGTTGCCATTTCCTTCTCCAATGCATGAAAGTGAAAAGTGAAAGTGAAGTCACTCAGTCATGTCCGACTCTTATCGACCCCATGGACTGCAGCCTACCTGGCTCCTCTGTCCATGGGATTTTCCAGGCAAGAGTACTGGAGTGGGTTGCCATTGCCTTCTCTGCCGCACTGGTGCAACTTCTCTAAAGTAATGTGTAGGTTAATAAGACAGATGGTTTGTGTGGTCTTTGATTGATGCTTAGTTGGTCTATGATGAATTTGAGGATATTGTCAATGGAGTCTGTATGCAACTAACTATAGAACTCGAGTAAGAAAGTGAACTCACATAGGAATTTATAGATGTGGGGAAAGGAGTAGAGGGCTTTTGAATGTGCATAAGGCTGAAGGATCGGAGAAGGCAATGGCAACCCACTCCATTACTCTTGCCTGGAGAATCCCAGGGATGGGGAAGCCTGGTGGCAGCCATCTATGGGGTTGCACAGAGTCAGACACAGCTGAAGCAACTTAGCAGCAGCAGCAGCAGCAGCAAGGCTGAAGGATAGAATAGCCAGAGGGAGAGGACAGCTGGGCAGAGAGGAGGTTGGTGATGAAGGTTGAACTTGAAGAGCATGAATAATTCACAGTGATACGAAAGTCCAGAGAGTGGCTCTAATGGTGAGTGTCTGAAGTAGGATAATAGTAGGTAGTAGATTCAGTGGTATGGTAGAGAGTAGGATTTGATGGAAAAATTAGTCTGAAATCCATGTGCCATGTTCCTCAAGGTATGTGGGTGATTGAGATGAATGACAACAAGAGAAGTAAAGAAGAAACTGGAGGAGGGTGTAAACACCAAAGGAAAAGGATCTTTTATGAGAGTGGAGTAATAATCAGTGAAGAACTAAAGAGCCTCTTGATGACAGTGAGAGAGGAGAGTGAAAAAGCTGGCTTAAAACTCAGCATTCAAAAAACTAAGATCATGGCATCCGGTCCCATCACTTCATGGTAAATAGAAGGAACAAGAATGGAAACAGTGAGAGACTTTTGGGGCATGGGGGCTCCAAAATCACTGCAGGTGGTGACTGTAGCGATGAAATTAAAAGACGCTTGTTCCTTTTTGTTTCTTTTGGAAGAAAAGCTATGACCAACCTAGACAGCGTATTAAAAAGCAGAGATATTGCTTTGCCAACAGAGGTCCATCTAGTCAAAGTTATGGTTTTTCCAGTACTCATCTATGGATGTGAGAGTTGGACCATAAAGAAGGCTAATCACAGAAGAACTGATGCTTTTGAACTGTGGTGTTGGAGAAGACTCTTGAGAGTCCCTTGGACCGCAAGGAGATCAAACTGTTCAATCCTAAAGGAAATTAGTCCTTTATATTCATTCAAAGGACTGCTGCTGAAGCTGAAACTCCAATACTTTGACCACCTGATGCAAAGAATTGACTCATTTGAAAAGACCCTGATGCTGGGAAAGATTGAGGGCAGGAGGAGAAGGGAACGGCAGAGGATGAGATGTTTGGGTGGCTCAGTGGACATGAGTTTGAGCAAGCTCTGGGAGTTGGTGACGGACAGGGAAGCCTGGCATGCTGCAGTCCATGCATGGGGTCACAAAGAGTTGGACATGACTGAGCAACTGAACTGAAATGAGAGTAATAATCTGGAGGCAGCAATACAAAAGTCTTGCCAGCAATCACTCAGACCCACCTCACTGCCTGTCCCTCCAGTGGCATTTGTCAGTGAGGCAGGGAGGAAATTCCTAGTTGATTATTTTAAAAATTAGAGAATTTTAAAAATAAAGTTGTGGTTTTTGTTCATACATTGTCCTTCCTAGTGTAATGAATGCAAAAATACAGGGCTGACCTCTCTCTTCTCCCTTCAACATTTTCCCCTCTGAGTTTATTTTATCATTTTGTGATTTATTTTCCTTGTGGAATGCACAGTGTTTATTTTAACCTAATTGCCTTGTAAGAAATATTGGAGCCAGGCATTTCACGGAAGGCCTTGTATATTTTTCTTCTTTAAGACTCTTTTCTCGTCAGAGGGAAATACTTAAATCTGGTTTAATCCAGCTTTATATAACCTAGTTAAACCAACATTCTCCAGCCTCCTGAAATCACTGAACCTTGTAGTATTTACCCATGGAAAACATTTTTTGTGACTGACCATATAGCCAAGACCAAAAAGAAGCCAGCAGGACTTATCTTTTTGCACATGTGATTTCCATCGATTGTTAATATCTATTAACAGGAAATATTTACTCCATCTAGCTTTCTTTATAGTCTGGAACATGCTGGCTGAGAAAGAATGTAATAAAATCTGTGAAGTCATTAGTGACAAAGACCAAAGGGCTTTCAGAATTGTTTTCCAGATTTTCTAATTCTGAGGCAAAGTGGTTTATCTTTTTCTCCCTACCTCCCATCTCTTACTCTTTCTTTTCTCGCTTTCTCTTTCTTTCTTGCTGTTTTTCTGGTGTAACTTACATATAGTCAGCCCACAAATCTTAAATGTACAGCTCAGTACATTTTTACATAGATGCATATATGCTCCCATAAACCTCACTCATCTTAGATTGTTTCTGTCATCCCAGCAGTGTTCCTCTGCTGCCTCCTAGCTATCTTCAGAGTGAACCATTGTTCTGGCCTCTACCATCATACATTAGATTTATTAATTCTTAAAATTCTTTTGTGTCTGGCTTTTTTCACTTAATATTTTCTCTGTGCGGTTCTTCCGTGTTGCTGAGTGTAACTGTAATCTGTTGTTCACTGTTGTGTACGCTCAGTCACTCAGTCATCTCCAACTCTTTTGCAATCCCGTGGACTGTAGCCCGCAAGTCTCCTCTGTCCATGGGATTCTCCAGGCAAGAAGACTGAAGTGGGTTGCCATTTACCTCTCCAGGGGATCTTCCCAACCCAAGGATCAAACCCGTATCAACCTGCCACTCCTGCATTGCAGGTGGACTCTTTCCTGCTGAGCCACCATGCATGATATTTAATTGTATGAATATCTCCTAATTTCTCTGTTTCATTGCTTAGAGGCATTGGATAATTTCTAATTTGGGGCTATTTTGAATAAAGCTTCTAAGAATATTCTTGTACATGTATTTTGATAGAAAGAATCACTCATTTCCATGCCAAGAAATGGAATTCCTGGGTCTTTGAGCCTGAATAGATACTCCAAAGTTTTCAAAAGTGATCATTCTAGTTTACACTTTGACAAGTGTTTCATGATAATTCAAGTTTTTTCCACATCCTTGTCAACACTTGTAGTTGTCAGTGCTTTCAATTTTAGCCATCTTAGGAGAGCTGTTGGCCTTTTGACTATGATCAAGTGGTGGCTCAGATGGAAAGCGTCTGTCTACAGTGTGGGAGACCTGGGTTCGATCCCTGGGTTGGGAAGTTCCCTGGAGAAGGAAACGGCAACCCACTCCAGTATTCTGGTCTAGAAAATCCCATGGACGGAGGAGCCTGGTGTCCATGGGGTCACAAAGAGTTGGACACGACTGAGCGACTTCACTTTTTTTTTTTTTTAGGAGAGCTGTAAGAAAAGTTTATTCTTAATCTAAAACTAGGACGATTTTAAGATAAATGAATAAAAGCATAGGTTCAAGCAGAGGGCCATTAATCTTCCAGAGCTTATTGGAGTGCCACAGTCAGAGATTTGTTGAGCTGATGTTTCTCTAAATATAACCTGCAAATCACCTACCTCAACTTTATTCAGGATGATACTCCTGGCTTCAACCCTGATCCACTGAATCAGAATTCCTGTCCTCTAACTGTGTACCAAATGTGTACCAAACTCTCTTAGTAACTTCTATAGATGTTACAGATTGTATGTAAACAACTGCATACAGATTAGAATCACAGAGATCTCAGATGGTAATGTAGAAATTGGGTTAAATCTATGTTGACTGTATTGCAAGGCAAGCAGTTGAGGTACCCAAAAATCAGGACAGCCTCAGAAAATCTCAGCCACCATTGATATCAGATGATCACTCATATCAGATGATCATGTATGGGTAATTTGAATTCTAGAGGGAAAAGAGAATGAGGTCAGGGAAATATTTGAATTTTCTTTGAGAGACAGAGAATTATCAAGAGTTAGTGCAGGCATCAAACCATACATCCAAGGAACTCAGAGAACACAAAACAGGACAAGTACCAAAAATCAATCAGTCAGACAAACAAAACACACTGTGCCAAGGCCTGTCATATTGCTGAAGACCAAATGCAATATGTTATCTGTATTCGAAAGGCGTGTAAACATTTTTGTCATTGATTACACCATGGCTGTTTTAATTCAAGTTATAAGCTTTTGCAAGAGGATGGTGCTGTTGTTGGCTTACCAGTTCAGAGCGTCCCTGCTCCTCTGATTTACTTCCACACTTTATTATATTATGTCATGATAGGCATGTCAGTGCCAGTATTTGAAGTTGACCCATTAAGGTCACACCCTCCAAATATTCACAACTCATTTTTGTAAACTACTTTTGTTGTTGTTTTAAATTTACTAATGGCAGCTCTTACAAGAGCTTGCGTGGCAGGTATTTAGTATATATGTATTATATATCATCTCACTTAATTCTCATTCTCATGACAACTTTATTCAGTTCAGTTCAGTCGCTCAGTCATGTCTGACTCTTTGCGACCCTATGAATCACAGCACGCCAGGCCTCCCTGTCAATCATCAACTCCGGGAGTTCACTCAAACTTATGTCCATTGAGTCGGTGATGTCCTCCAGCCATCTCATCCTCTGTCATCCCCTTTTCCTCCTGCCCCCAATCCCTCCCAGCATCAGAGTCTTTTCCAGTGAGTCAGCTCTTCGCATGAGGTGGCCAAAGTACTGGAGTTTCAGCTTTAGCATCATTCTGTCCAAAGACAACTTTATTAAATAACTATTATTATCCTTTTTAAAAAACACATGTAGAAACTGAGGATAAAAGGACTTAAAATGTTGTTCAAATTGATCAAGCAGATAAGTGAAACAACTAGAATTTAAACCCAGGCGATCTGACTCCAGAACTCCTATTCTTTTTCTTTCCATGTTTATTCAGTTATAATTGGCAAATAAAAATTATACATATTTAAGGTACTTGACTTGATGTCTTGATATATGAGTGGAAACAACTACATTTAACCATTCTGCTATACACATCTTAATTAAAAAACAAAGAAACCACACTTCATTACTGCACACATACACGTAAGAGCGTGTATACATGCAGCATGGATGTATAGCAGACTTTATTCCCCGTTGTTACTAAAAGTTGAGAGCCCGATTTGCTGAACAGGTTAGGACCTATTTTGTCTCTTTACCCTTGTTTTCATTTGCCCTGTTGCAACAGCAGCCTGGTTGAAATGAACAAATCCTTTTGAGCTCTAGAGCTGTGTTACAGGAGTTGGCAGGCTGCGTGGAGATGCAGTGTCTCCTACACGGCAGATGCTGGTCTCATCTCTCCAATGTGTAGAGAGATGCAATAAATCAGGAAAGAGGCTGTGTACCCAATTCCAAGTGCAGGGTGTGTGGGCGGCCTCTCAACAGGGATTCTGATAAATTTTAGAGATTGCTCACCAGCAAGTTCTTTTTACCCCATTTCACTGTTTTCTTGCAGGCTGCTTCTTTTTAAATAACTTGTAGCAACTAGTTCCTACTATCAGTTTTTGTTTGTTTGTTTGTTTGTTTGTTTTAAAGCAGAGGACAACAGTAAAAGACAGACAAGACCAGGCCTTACAAAAAATGTGTCTTTTCAGTGGTCATATGGTGAAATCTAAAGATGCTTAAATTTTTTCGATGATTTTTAGATAATTCTGCTCTGATTATTTGGGTAAATGCTAGCATCTGCTCCTTATTGTTTATGCTTTGTCAGCCCAGGACACCTACTTTCATATCTCCTCTCTCGCCAGTGCACATATACTCAGAAGAATGTTTACTGTGAGCCATTGCTCTTTACTAGAAGGAAAACAGAACGGGAGATTTCTAAGGATTAGGTTACATTCCATAGATGAAAGGTTGGGATTTTACACACAATAATATCCTTCATCCTTTGACCCCTCTGGCTCTTCTGGCTTTAACAGTTCCCTTATGAACCAACCCCTGGACACTGTCAGCGCAGAAACCACACAGAACTCACATCTCTATCTAGAAAACTTTCAAATAAAGTGTTATCTGCTTGATGTTTCAGTGTCATTTCTCCATTTGCCTCTCCTCTGCATCTTACATATTTCTCTCTGATATTTTGATCTATAAGGACTTGCCTTTGATTAAGGGCCCTGCTCTTTAAATGTTCTTTCTCAGTTTCTCCACTTTATCAAAAGATTGGAGGCACCTCTGGTGACCCAACATCCCTGACATATTAAATCAATTGCAAGCTTTGATTTGACAAGCCTCTTCCATTTCTTAATTTCAATGACTTTGTAATACTGAATTATTTCTTTTGGTAGGCATATGATTTTTTCCTCCTCCACCTTCCCTGTGTTGCATAGGTTTTTCACAATTAAAGGCACTGGATTGTTTAGAATCTAATCGTGGACACATGTGCCTTTTTTCTTCTGAAAAGAAGGATATGGAGCTTCATAAATAAGAATATTGGGCTTAAAATATAATTTATAAGGAATAAATACAGGAAATGTAAATCATGCTTAAGAAAGGCTTACTTTCATCTTACAAGCTGGATTGAAAAATCACGTGGCTACATTTGTAAGTGATGAAAAGACAGTCTGAAAATAAAATCTCAAGGTTAAATCTGAAGGCACATTTAGCAGCTATTTGAGCATTCCCAGTGTCCCCAAAAGGTATGTGTGTGTATGTGATCCTATCAATGAATCTCACGGCTTAGTTCATTTAAAAGGTGAATTCTCATCAGGGCTGACTTCTGTGTCCTTATGATTTTTTAACATTTCGGTAATTTAAAGAAAGCCTACAGCTGTAATAATCTGATCCAAAAAATATACAGGACTCTAAATAAAGGAAGCCTGGAAGACTATTGTTTTACTATCAAAAAAAAAAAAAATCTGAAAGAACTGTTACAGATTCAAATTTCAACTGTGTCCAGATTTCTTAGCACTGTATGATTAAGGAAGAAATCTAGGAATAGTCACTGCAGACATTTGTGTTCTTTACGTTAGAAGCAAGATGTGAAAATGGTCCAAATGGCTAGCATTGGGATGACATGACAAGGAAGATATAGCCCAAACCAATAGAAATTTGATGCTAGAGTAGAGATATATGGTTTTAGAACTGTCGATTCTGTAAAGTCCTATCTAAGGATAGAATCATCTAATTCATCAGTTTAGACACATTTTGGAGCTATTCTTCACTGTAATAGTGAGGTTGTAACATTTGACATCTTTATGTAGAAGACTTAATTTAACCAATATAGTTTTTGTTGACTCCAAGCTGTTGATGTTATGATAGCAGTGGATTTATCAGGTATAAGATGTTTCTTCAATCTCAGTTCTGTTTTTATGGGCTGATCAGTATTCAGCTCTTCCTTTGACAGAAGCTGTCTCTGGCTTGTGAGTGTGTGTGTTCTCACGGTCACAACATGGTGGAGTGTGTGTGTTGATTTACAGATTTTTGTAGCTGAAAGCATGTATTCTGCAATGCTCCATTAGTCTGCATACAAAGGGAAACATTTCACTTGTAAAAAGCAAGTTCACTTAAGTTGCTGAGAAGGTGTAGCTTCTGCTAGAGTCAAAGGACAATGATACATTTCCCCCATGGCTTTACTGTTTGTGAATTTGACCTGTGTATCCTAGTGTCTCGTGATTTAAGGAAACCCAGTATACAACATCTAAATTTCTAAAATGAGGGATCCTTGAGTCTCTGTCTATTCTTGTTTTTCTCTTGTTAAAGTCACAGCTTTTTACAATAAATTTGCCCAAACCAATGTTCAGTGTGGTATAGGGAATAAAAATATAGGGCTTGACGCTTCCCTGGTGGTCCAGCGGCTAAGAGTCCTCACTCCCATGAAGAGGGACCAGGTTTGATCCCTGGTCAGGGAACTAGATCCCACTTGCTGCAACTCAAGAAACTATAGCATCTAAAACCCAGCTCAGCCAGTTTAATTAATTAGTTTTTTTGAAGTCTTATAGTGCCAGATTTAACCCAAAACATCAATTCTTCTTGCTAGGAGGCCTTTGTCATAATCTTTAACATCTCTGGGCTAAATTTTCTCATCTGAAAAATGAGAGAAGTAATTATGCTTGTATGTAAGACTCGAATGAAATAATTCACATCAAGCATATAACAGATAGATTATACATAGATATTTATGTGTGTATGAAAATATATGTATGTATATGTATATATACATATGTATTTAGGATTTACATAGTGATCAAATACAGAGTGTGCTATTATTACATAGTGCCCACAGTGTTTTATGAAAAAAGGAGACACTTATAAAATCAATAGATAATATACACATACAATTTTTAGCAGCAGATTTATCTTACTAATGAGGTATTGCAGAGGCCACTATTCCTTTTGATCCCCTGCATACACACTTACTTACCATGGAGATGGGTGACCTCAAGGCATCCTGGCTGGGGCAGTGAAGCCCCTGGGCTGGTTTAAACTCAGGCAACATGTCAAGTTTGTTTTGTCAGAGACTCTATCAGGCACCACTTTGCCTAGTGAGTCTGTGTCAGAGCTTGGGGCTTCCCCAGAAAGCAGGCTTAGAGAAGGAGATCTGAGTGTGGGGAGTTTATTGGGTGGTATCCTACTTCCCACCTGCTAGGAAGCAAAAGATGCAGGATTCAGGCTGCGATTCAGTCATCACAAGACCTCAACCAGCTTTGGAGCGGGGATTGACCTTTGGAATTAATCCAGACCAGGGCAGGGGTACCTGGGGGCTGGACCTTTACTCCTATGCCTTCTTGTTCCCACCCGCCCACCAGTCATTGCTTCTGGGCTGCTCTCAGAAACAGGGTCATGACCTTGAGCAGCATGACTCTTTTCAGCCCAGGACATCACCCAGAAGGGCTTCAAGCAACAGTCACTCCCACCTGGGGAGTTCTTCAGTATCTAAGTGACACGGCATGGAGTCTCCCATCCGTTAGAACCGATCATTGTCAGAAATTGATTTGACCTGAGTTATCTGGTCTCGGCTTTTCTCTTGTTTTTCTTCCTCTATTCTTTCCTTTTCTCCCACCTTTCCATCAACCACTAATTGATGCCCTGCTATGTAGCAAGTATACTCTAATGAGGTCTAGAAATTCATTATTTTTTAAAAGAGATTCTCTTCCTGTTCCAAAGCTTCTGTTCAAATAAAGAGACAAACCAGGAAGCAAAATGGGCAGTGATGATGACCTGTGGAATTGGAAAAATAATCATTCAACATTCTGCTGTCTCTTGCCCTCCATGTGATTATGTCACTAAAATTCTCAAGCCCTGTTTTCCTCATTTTTAAAATAGGGATAGCAATTAAACCTATCCAGAGGACTGTCCCAAAGAATAAATTAAAGAATGAGAAATTATTCACATTTATACCCAGCCCATAATTGTCCACTTGATTTTATTGGTGATGTTTTTATTGTTGGTAATAATGACTATGTCAGAGGTTCACTGACCCATTTCCATGTAACTCCTTCACCTTTATCTGTTGGGTCAAACAGAAGATACCTCACCTAGGTGAGGAGCTCAGTGGTTGAATGACCTGGTGTCTTGGACTCTACCCTTCCATACATTCTGTATGTGAGGGATTCCATGTCTTAAGAACCTTCCATTACAAAATATGCAGTTACCACACCTGGTTGGGCTCCTCAGCATCCATCACAAATGGTCTTGTCTCTTTCTTAAACCACATTCCTTCTGATATCTCGTTCTCCCAGATTTTTTTTTTCCCTGTCTCTAAGCACTCATTTAGCAGTGTGTCCCTGTTGGCCTGTTTTACTAATCTACCCACTTAATGATAGAGGTCCTCAAAGGATCAGCCTTAGCTCCTCTCCTCCGTTGATCTCCCTTTCTCTTTGATGATGGGTTTATATGTCATCTCTATGATCTCGGCTCCCAAGCTAAACTCCAGACCTGACTTCTCTTTGCAGCTCCAGCTTGTACATTTCCACACCCACTTTACTGGTAAATATCTCATAGGCATAGGCAGTTCAGATTTATTCCACATCCTAACCAGAAGTATTAATTTCTCTCTTCTGACTTCTTAACTCAGTATTCTCCATGTCAGTAATTACCCTTTCTTTTATTTTATTAACCACTTTATTTATTTTATTGACCAATCCAGAAACCCAAGATGATCCTTGGCATCTGTTTCTCTCTTGCCTCAAATACCTAATCCATCACCAAATCCTTTTGATTCTACATTCCAAATATCTCCTCTCTTTGCATCTCCATAATCACCTTCTAGTAGAAGCCACCATCATCTATGGACTCAACTAAAGCTCTAGTCTCCCAACTAGCTGCTCTACCTCCAGATGTCACCTAGACCTTTAACTGGGACATTTTTTAATAGCCAAACAGTGAGTTTTTAAATACAAATTGCATCTTGTCACTGCCCTGCTTAAAACTGTATTTTGATTTCCTATCACACTTGGAATACGTAGTGGGATCCTTCTCTTGCCTCCAAGACCAAGAATGATCTTAACTTTGTCTGCTTGTCTGTCCTCATCTCAAGCCATTGGTCTCCACCCTCCTCACAAGGCCACCTCCACTCTCTGGCCTTCTTGCCTTTACTGAAAGTAATAGTCTGCGGAGAATATTTGCATATATTTTTTCTTCTGCCTTCAGCCTCTTTCTCTGTACTCTTCACCAGTCTTTCTCATCCTTCAGATCTTAGTGTTCCTCCCTCACTAAATTTCAGCTCTGTGAGTACAGAAACTACTGTATTCACCACTTGTGCCCAGCATCCAGCCTCGTGGCTGCGTTAGATTATTGTTTATTAGCTGAAGGCATGACCTTTCCAGACGCAGTGTGAATGTGAATCAGATGTTTTGGCTCTAATCTCTGCTCTGCTAGTATTAGGCATGTGACTTTGGGCAGGTCTCTTCACTTTTCTGGGCCTGGTTTTTTGTTTCTTCTAACCTTCAAAACTGGGGATGATACCATCTCTTTTCCTTTTCTTACAGGGCCATTAATCCATCAAAACTTTAGTGAACACCTATCAAGTGCTGAGCACTGGAGCTACTCAGTTAAATGAAACTCATATTCTCTTTATAAAGAGTGCAGAATTTGGAAGTGAAGACAGGCATGTGAACAAATTCATGATAATACTATAATATAGTAAGTGTAATGGTAGAAACAAGGCATTCCTTTATGAAATCTCTGTTTTAATAATGAAGAAGTATACTGAGTCCAGTACTGTGCAGTGAGTGCAGCACAGGTGCACTCAGTCATGCCCGACTCTGTGAGACACCATGGACTGTAGCCCGCCAGGCTCCTCTGTCCACAGGATTCTCCAGGCAAGAATACTGGAGTGGGTTGCCATGCCCTCCTCCAGGGGATCTTCCTGACCTAGCTATCGAACCTGTGTCTTTTGCACTGGCAAGTGAATTCTTTACCACTGGCACCACCTGGATTTCCTACCTAATTTAACTTTCACCTAGAAAGCTCAAAGCTGCAAAAGTCAATATTCACATTTTACAGATGAGGAAACTGTGACATAGTCACCTTAAGTAAGCTCCAGTTCATAGGACTAGTGGGTAGAAGCGCAGAGATTCTAACCCAAGCTTTCTACTCAAGTTCAGGTTGCTTTCCTCCCCGCCAAAAAAGAAAATACAACAAAATTAAACTAAGTTATTCCCTTATTGCTAGAAGGATGAGTTAACTAAGGTTTAAATAAAGTATTTTATTGCCAAATGTAAGTCAGAACAAAAAATTTTACCAAAGAATCTCACTTTTTCCTTCAGTTTTTTCCTAGTTTTCTGAGTCTGTTTTTATTATCATTTACAATTGCTTTTATTGGTTATAGCATGTCAGTTAAATGAAACTCATATTCTCTTTATAAAGAGTGCAGAATTTGGACCCACAGTAAGCAAAGTGTTTCCTACAACAATGATTTGAAACTTTTTGAGATCAGATGCCTTGTATGTGGCATTTTGATCCCAAAACACTGGCCCTCATATGAGGCTATTGGATAAAACCCAAGGGGCATTGCTTTGCTTTCTTTCCAAATAATTCTAGAAATGTCTCATTACAGCTTAAAGTTCTTTAAAGGGGGCTCAATTTGAGATTAAATTTATGAGGTACACATCCTGTAATAATGGAATTATAAGAAAGGAAAATAAGGACAGCTAAGTGACTTGAGCCATCAAGCTCAAGTGGCTGAGAGTAACAGTGAGTGAAGGCGTGTACAGTCCAGGTGTTGATGTAATTATCAATTGGCTGTACTGTGTAAGTTGGTTGTATGGTACATTTCACCGTGTAGAGGGGCCACATTGCTCATCAGAGACTCACCTATAGCAAATCCTCAGTCTTAGGACTGGTTGTCGTCATCATCCATGGCTAATTTGCATTGAAACCTCATTGGGGGACTTCCCTAGTGATCCAGTGGCTAAGCTTCTGCACTCCCAATGCAGGGGGCCCTGGTTTAATCCCTGGTCAGGAAACTAGATCCCACATGCGGCAGAAGATCCTGAGTGCTGCAACTGAGATCGAGCACAGTCAAATAAATAAAAATATTTCTTTTAAAAAAAGAAAGACTATTATGTACCAGGCACAGTGCTTTCTTTATATCATCTCATTTAATCTTCATAAATATTCCTATAACAGAGGTGCTGTTATCCCACCCATTAGGAAGGTGGGTAAATGAAGTCTTAAGTCAGATTAAGTAACTTGCTTAAGGTAGCACGGCATGTAATTGGTGGAGATCTGTTTTGCATCCAAGCATCTGACTCCATGGACATGCCCTTGATCATCATAAAGCCTTTGGTCCCTGCTGTCTGAGTCGTCCAGCTCCCCCTTCCCCTGTGCTGCCAGTCTTCAGGGGTGATCTCACTCATCCTAACACGAGCCCTCTCCCTTCTCTTCTCACTCTTTTCTTTCCACCTTCCTCCTGTTCAGCTTTGTAATCCTGCGGATGAGAGAAGGGAGAAAATAAAGCTATCATCCATCCATCCATGTCTCAAGTTCCGTAATCCTTAGCACCAACACTCGCCTGGACTACCAGGGGGCTGTTGCAAGCCTGCAATTGCAAAGTCAGGGTATTGGCACTGTCGACATGGTGAAGCCAGCCAATTCAAATATACAGGAAATTGCAACATGGGACTGGTGGCCTTAGGGTCTACCATGCCCTCCAACTTGAGTTTCCAATGACAAAGTTCATTTTGACTCTGTCCAAATACTATATCACTAGTTTATTAAACACTATTCTGAATGTTAGCAACGGAAAAATGACAAGATGTACCCGTGCTTTAAGTGCCTTTAAGTAGGGGAAAAGACATCTCTGTAACATCACCGGATGTTTTACCTGTAGATTCTCAGGGGAGTCTGGGAGAGGTTAAGACTTTAGCCAACCCTCAAAGCCCGACAGTCAAGAAAGGGATGGGGGGAGGGAAGACATGAGGAAACAGAACCTGTAGGGAGACAGAAATACAAGAAACGTTGCAGAGAATCTGATTGTGCTGCTTATCTTATTCCAGTATAACTTTTAGTGGTGTAATTTGTTGACATCAAATTTTGGACTTTAAGCTTGATGACCTTACTTTTACTCCCTCTGGGAGGACAGAAAGGAACACTATGTACATGTGCATTTTTTATTGTCTCTTCAACATTGAAGCAATGCCAAACAGTATCAGTCAATTTTTATAGTCTTGCTTTCCTCAAATTTTCGTCACTTATCAAACAGAGGAATCTGATTTCACTTTTGTTATTGTCTCAGTTAAACCTCACTTGAAATGTTGTGGTTAGGGGCTTTGAGGGCCATCAAGCCCCAATGCATGGAAATTTTTCCTGGTAGAACTGAACCGGAATCCTTGTTCTTCTAGTTGTATGCTTTGGCATTTAATCTCCATGAGCTTGTTTCTGCATCCTTAAAATGGAGAAAAGAAGGCTTCCTAGTGTGACTTATGGACTCAATGGGGCGATGGATTGAATGTGCCTGACACATAGTAGGTGCTTTCTCAAAAGTATGTTTTGTGTCGGTTTGCCTCCTTATCTGCCCAAGTCCTGTGGAACCTCCGAAGCTGACGATGAGTTTGTCTCTTGGATAAGCATTCTGAGAATCAAGTAGTTGAAAGTGAACATCTACATTAGTGGTTCTCAACCAAGGACAGTTTTGCCCTCCAGCAGACATTTGTCAAAAATCTGAAGACACTTTTGACCACCACAAGTGGGAATAGGTGCTGCTGGCCTCTAGGCTAAACTTCCTGCAGTGCACGGGACAGCCCTACAACAGGGAATTTGTTGTTGATGTTGTTTGGTTGCTCACTTGTGTCCAACTATTTGCAGCTCCATGGACTGTATTCCACCAGGTTCTTCTGTCCATGGGATTTCCCAGGCAAGAACACTGGAGTGAGTTGCCGTTTCCTCCTCCAGGGAATCTTCCCAACCCAGGAATCAAACCCATGTCTCCTGCGCTGCAGCCACGTTCTTTACCACTGAGCCACTGGAAATGCCGAGCCCCAAATGTCAATAGCTCCCAAATAGACAAAGTCAAGCAAACAAGATTCACTGCACTTGCTTGTCATTAATGGCTTTTGAAATCTGGGATGTACGAAGGCAAATTCTCTTTTCCTTTTTACCCCAACATCCTGAGAAAGGATTCCCAGTGTCACCATCGGGAAGTCATTCTTTCAGGGGCTTCCATCATAGTTTTGGAGTGAACTACACCATTCCCTATAGGATCTTACATTTCTTTTGGTCTGTTTCCTAGAAATGGCAATGACAGTCTCTATTCTACTGACTTCACTGAGTGCTTAATCAGCACAGCATGGGGCAGAAGGTATCATTTCATCCCCAAATTTACAAGTGAAGAAACTGAGGCCTAGAAAGGTGAGTCATCACAATAGTAACCATGGAGCAAGTAACTGGTCAAGCCAACGCTGACCTTCAATTCCAAACCCAAGACCTCTTTCTTTTCCACCAAAGCTTTCCTAGTAGATTCATGGTTCTTGCTATAGGTTTTTATCACATGG
The DNA here is from genome assembly GCF_014754425.2 of Oryx dammah. Lineage (NCBI taxonomy): Eukaryota > Metazoa > Chordata > Mammalia > Artiodactyla > Bovidae > Oryx > Oryx dammah. The sequence continues at coordinate 7,184,935 of NW_024080557.1, read as the reverse complement.
TTGCTTTGTGTGAGGACTTGTGGCAGTCCAGTGAAGACTCTGCACTTCCAATGTGGAGCACCCAGGTTTGATCCCTTGGAGAAGGCAATGGCACCCCACTCCAGTACTCTTGCCTGGAAGACCCCATGGATGGAGGAGCCTGGTGGGCTGCAGTCCATGGGATCACTTGGAGTTGGACACGACTGAGCCACTTCACTTTCACTTTTCACTTTCATGCATTGGAGAAGGAAATGGCAACCCTCTCCAATGTTCTTGCCTGGAGAATCCCAGGGATGGGGGAGCCTGGTGGGCTGCCATCTCTGGGGTCGCACAGAGTCAGACATGACTGAAGCAACTTAGTAGCAGCAGCAGCAGCAGCAGGGAACTAGATCCCGCATGCTGCAACTAATGCCTGGTGCAGCCAAATAGATGTAAAAAAAAAAAAAAAGCTTTGAAACTTTATTAAACATTCCTTTGGCATTGGGTCACTGGTTGGGATGAACCTGTGAAGAGAGACCTGCAAGCCTAGCACCCACCTCTTCAGGCTCTGTACATATCAGATTTATGGCCATGAGTGGAATACCACAGGGGAGGGGAGACTGTCAATATCTCATGTGCTTCCTGGTAATTAATTTTGAAAGATGCCCAATGCACGATGGGTTGCTCACCTAGTGACATTCTATTACCTGAGAATCCCCAAAGCAATGCATATAAACACTGACAAATAAAAGCAAATGCACCAACAGGTCTGGTCTATCTAGCCAAAGCAGAAAAAACCTTGAAGGCGATTTATGATATCATAAATCTTCAACCATAGTCTTGGATAAGTTGATACTATACTTCCTCGCTTGAAAAATCCGCTCTGAGATACAAGGGAAGTAATTACTGAGTCTTCCCAGGGTCTAAAACAGAATCCCCAAACAAAATGTTTTAAGGTTTTCTTAAATTAATTTTTGGAGAGGATTTGGTAACTGTGTGTTCTGCCAACAGCATACAAGGATTTAACCTTTAATTTACTGTTTGGAAGCTGTCTATGCCTTGTTAGAGAGCCGAAAAATAGTGCACAGGCCACATTTTCCCTCTGTTTGAAAAGCACTATAATTTCTTACCTTTGTATTAATATTTTGGCTGGGTATTAGCATTATTTTCATTTCCTCCTTTAAACATCATTGGCACCTGAATCTATTCAACCAAAAACCTAGGTTATCTGAAACAGTCATCTTATCCTGGGATTAAACCACAATGGAAAAGAATATATACAACTAAGTCACTTTGCTATATAGCAGAAACTGACACAAGGCTGTAAATCAATTGTACTTCAGTAAAAAAAATAAATAAATAAAATAAAATAAAATAAATTTTTAAAAAATTAAAAGAGAAAAGTCTTTTTTATCCAAGACTGGTTTGAAAAATCCACATACAGTCCCCGTCAGTATGGTAAATTACTTACAGTGGCCATAGTACAAATGTCCAGTAACCCTTCTCTTCCTCAACACAGGGAAGCGGTCTTTAATTTACTGCTAATCATGCCGAATGTAGCCACGCAAGTGACTGGGCTTGGCAGTGGGCTGTGTTCTCAGGTAGAAATGAGAGGGGACTTACCGGTCTTGGAAGGTTTTGTGCCCCTTCTTGCCAGGAAGTGAGGCAATGGGTTGGCTGACCTCAGAGTCCTGTTCACTGTGGTACTGGTGATTCTCAGTTACCTTTAGGAAATCAGGACCTGGGTTAGCGGTTACCTGAGAAGATAGGTTTGCACTACACATTAGGTTATAAAAATACAAAGAGCCAGTTCAGACTAGTCGTCAGCCACCCTTGGCCTCGTTAGCTGATAATTTAGAATAGGTCCCACAGAATGGAATCTCAGACCCTGGACTCAGTAGAAATCGTAAAGGCAGGGCTGCCTGAATCCCTTTCCACTGCCAACGGGTGGAATGTGGGGACTGTTGCTCTTGTTCAGTTGCTCTCTCATGTCCGACTCTTTGCAGCCCCATGAACTGCAACACGCCTGGCTTCCTGTCCTTCACCATCTCCTGGAGTTTGCTCAAAATCCCCATGTCCATTGATGCCATCCAACCATCTCATCCTTTGCCGTCCCCTTCCTCTCCTGCCTTCAATCTTTCCCAGAATCAGGGTCTTTTCCAATGAGTCAGCTCTTTGCATCAGGTGGCCAAAGTTTTGGAGCTTTGGCTACAGCATCGGTCCTTCCAGTGAATATTCAGGGTTGATTTCTTTTAGGATTGACTGGTTTGATCTCCTTGCTGTCTAAGGGACCCTCAAGAATCTTTTTCAACACTATGTGAGGGAAGAAAGGGTAAAAGTTAGCTATTGAAAGTGGCAAGTTATGTGTCAGATATGACCCATCTACATGCTTTGTTTGGATTATAATATGAGGTGGAGGCAAATTTTAAATTAGGAGTTTTCATGAAACTTCTGGATTTTCCATTCCTAGCTTAAAAATAGAAGTAACAACACTCAGCCTGTATTCTAGCATAACAGAAATGTATCAGAATTGCACATTTTAGGGGGGAAAAAGCCAGACTGACCTCCACTGTCATCCACCTGGTCCCAGTTGTCCCATAGAGGGATCCTCTTCACACAGTTGTTATCCTGACAACATTTGAGTCCGTAACCTCTGGTGTAATTGGATAAGGAGGTGAACCCAGGTGCATCTAACATACAGAAGTATGCAGTTGGTCTTAAGGTATATTCCACATAATTTGTAAGGTATCATAATTAAAATACCAAAATTTGCCAATAATTAACTTTTTGAAAATAAGTTACCATAGGTTCTGATTATTCTTCCTCACCTACCTCCTGATGGACTTTCTTGAAATGGTGATAAGCAGGCCAGGACGCAGCTCAACCGAGAATTGCAGATAAGCTTGACTCTGAAAGTCAAGATTCTCTTGAGTACATGTGGTACATGAGGTCAGCTTGCTCCCCACCCTCTCCCCCTCGATATTGACTTTTATCAAGGAGAAACCCAGGAATATCTGACTTCAGGCAGGGCTGTATTCAGGAAATCAAATAATGTTATCTTATCTACCTCCCTCTCTTTCTCTGCTCTCACCACCTCCCTTTCTTCTTTTCAGCTCTTCTCTCTCTGTTGGCTTAATTCTCCAGCATATTCTCTCCATATGGTGGTAGAGACAGCCACTGACAGCAAGTCTAAGCTTATTTTGCCCCTTGGGACATAATCTAAGAAAGACAGAGAACATCCCTCTTTAGAAATCATAATCATTCTAGTAAATGTTATTGGCCCTGTCTGGGTCACACACCCAGCATTAATTTAAGAAATTTGTTCAGTGCCTCCATTGAGCCAGGCTCTAGCTAGGTGATTTAAACTATCTTACATAATGGGAGGTGGGAAGGGATCAGAAAATAACAGGTAAACATAAGAAAATGACGCAGTACTTGAAAAGTCCTGCAGGGACTTTTTAACTTAGTGAAAGCCCTCCCAGGGCTTCCCAGGAGGCACTAGTGGTAAAGAACCTGTCTGCCAAGGCAGCGGACAGAAGAGATGCGGGTTCGATCCCTGGCTCAGAAAAATCCCCTGGAGGAGGGCATAGGAACCCACTCCAGTATTCTTACCTGGAGAATCCCATGGACAGAGGAGCCTGGCAGGCTACTGTCCATAGGGTCACAAAGAGTCAGACACAACAGAAGGGACTTGGCATGCACACCAAAAGCCCGACCAGGTAAGGAGGAACAGCCCTCCCCACCAAAAGCAAAAGATGAGATGTGTTCAATCCCTGGTACAGACATAGACCTATGAGGAAGAAGGGATGAAGCTGTTTCACATCTCCCCTCAAAGACCCCTCATTCCCCTGTCATTCTCCACTGCAAGGTGAGTGGAAGGGTGATCTCAGCCTAGTGCATCGTGAGGTTATTCCCGTGGTCCCACTGCTTGCCTCTAAGTCCTCAGGCGCAGTAATCACTTCCTGACCCTTGCCTTTCCTGCCTGAAAATTGGCAGAAGTGTCAGGCTATGTGAAGAATTCCTGGGTGGCAGTTTACAGAAGTAAAGAGCACAGCCTACATATTTTTGTCTCCTAGATCTGCAGCTTAGTAAATATGTGACCTTTAGCTGTGTTTAGTAGCTTTTAATTGATTATGGATAATAATAGTATCTTCAGAGAGTTGTTGAAAATGAGGTAATCCATGTAAAGCCCTTGGAACAGTGTTTAATGTTGCTATTATTGTGACAGGGAGTGGAAGGAACCAGGGGGAAGCATCCTCAGGCAGCCAGAGAACCATAGTGCCCAGGTAGTACCCACATGGCATTGTCATGGTGGGTCCAGTTGGCAAAGGGCACATGTTTGTATTTATCATTTGATCCTCACAGTCACCTCCTGAAATAGGGTCATTTTTAGCCCTGCTGTAGAGCTGAGGCGATTAAGACTCACATGTGCTCTCCGGAGCCTTTATCTGCACCATTTAGCTCATAATCCCACACTTTTGTGTTTATGCTTCTCTCTTTGTATTGTATCGTTATTCCAGAAATTGTGACTTTGGAGCCATGGTGAAACTGCAGAAACATGGGTTCAGGCTGTGGTCCCTGGCGGTCTGCCCAGTCCCCATCACTCTGTTACTTTGGCCCAGCCAGGACTGGGGTAGAGCCAGGGGCATCCACCTTACATGTCACTTTTACCAGCATCAGATTTGGAGCTAGCCCCATGCGCAAATGGCTGTTTGTTTGGGGAGCTGTTCAGTGACCTCTATTTCTGCAAGAAAAGAGGCCCCGTCATTCCTTCTGCAGGAAAAGTGGCATCCCCTGCTCACTTGTAGGTGCGTCAGGACTTTCCAGTAGGGTCGGAGCTGAAGCCGCATCCTCGGCCCCCTCCTGTTTACCCTGAAATTCCCATCAGGCCATGCAACATGCAGTCGGTCATCTTTGAAAGCTGTGCCAGGGCTTCTGCTATAGTTCTCTGAACAGAAGATAGGAGTCACCTAATCTAGACACCAGACCAGACACGTGTCTAGACACAAGTCTCCTCCCGTTTCCTGGGTGGTTTTAGTCAAGTACTTTCTCTGAGCCTCATTTCCTCATGGGAAGCACAATGAACCCTTTGCCACACTCAGAACTCTCAGAGGTTCCTTCCAACTTAAAACAGACTGAATAATGGTCATTCAGAGACACAGGTCCTAAGCCCTGGAATCTATGAATGTTACCTTATTAGGAAAGGGACTGGAGAAGGCAGTGGCACCCCACTCCAGTACTCTTGCCTGGAAAATCCCATGGATGGAGGAGCCTGGAAGGCTGCAGTCCGTGGGGTCGCACAGAGTCAGACACGGCTGAGCAACTTCACTTTCACTTTTCACTTTCATGCATTGGAGAAGGAAATGGCAACCCACTCCAATGTTCTTGCCTGGAGAATCCCAGGGACGGGGGAGCCTGGTGGGCTGCCTTCTATGGGGTCGCACAGAGTCAGACACAACTGAAGCGACTTAGCAGCAGTAGCAGCAGGGAAAGGGACTCTTTGTAGATGGGATTATGTTAAGGGTCTTCCCAGGAAGATCTTTTTCCAGGATTATTTAAATGGCCTTAAAGTAAATAACAAGCTTCCCTGATGGCTCAGACGGTAAAGAATCTGTCTTCAATGTGGGAGATCCAGGTTCGATCCCTGCGTCAGAGAAGGGAATGGCAACCCACTCCAGTATTCTTGCTGGAAAATACCATGGACAGAGGAGCCTGGCAGGCTACAGTCCATGGGGTCTCAAACAGCTGGACATGACTGAGCGACTAATACTCACACACAAAGCAGATCACAGGCCTCCTTATAAGACAGAGGCGGGACGAGATTATACACACAGAAGAGGAAAAGGTAATGTGAAGATAGAGGCAGAGATTAGAACAATGTGGCCACAAGCAAAGGGACCCTGACTGCCAGCAGAAGCTAGAAGCATCAAAGAAGGCATCCTCCCCTACAGCCTCCAGAGGGGGTTGTGGTCCCGCTAACATCTTGATTTCAGCCCAGTGACACCAAAGTTGAACTCTGGCTTCTAAACGATGAGGAGTGAATTCCTATTGTTTGGAACCCTTTATCTGTAATGGTTAGGGCAACTGTGGGAAACTAGGACACCACTCCCCAAGTCTATTGTCACTTTCCCGTTCCTGCTCCCCATCTGCTCAGCAAAGCTTGCAGTCTCACTTGGTGCTTATTGAAAAGCAGAAAAAGGCATTTGTCTTTGGTGAAGCCTGTAGGAGGGCTTCCCTGGTGGCTCAAATAGTAAAGAATCTGCCTGCAATGCAGGAGACCCAGGTTCAATCCCTGGGTCGGGAAGATTCCCTGGAAAAGGGAATGGTTACCCACTCCAGTATTCTTGCCTGGAGAACTCCATGGACAGAGGAGCCTGGTGGGCCACAGTCCGTGGGGTCACAAAGAGTCAGACATGACTGAGCCACTAACACTTTCACGTTCAAGTCTGTAGGAAGGTGAAGTGGTCATTTATTCCCAAGTTCTCTACGCCTTTCAACTTGGCAGGTGTTTCTGTATTCGACCCCAATAAAATGCCACCACCTCCCTCTATTACATTCAATTTCTCATTGTTGATATCCAACAATGACCCTTGCAGCAGAAAAGGCACTTAATTTAATAACCTTGAGATCATCAGTATGTGAGTAAAGAAGACAACATGCATTTAGTGACTCTGAGGACATCGTTCGATAAATATATCTCGATTGTTACTGTGTACCAGCCCATGGGCAACATTGGGGCACGTGTGACGTGGAGAGCCTGACAGGAAAGATTCTTATTCTTATGGAGCTGGTATTGTATTAGCCCACACACATTGCAGCTTCTGTGTAATGCTTAAGCTTCAGTTGGGGCAAAATTCTGATTTTCCAAGATTGCTAGCAGAGCATCAGATCCACGTTTCTGCTGGGTGAACTTCCTCTCGGAATATTCTCTGGCTGGAACTTCTGCAAGGGGTTCTAGGAAACAGTTTTAGCACCCAAGACCACTGTTAGGGTTCAGCAGTACAGACCTTGGCTCATAAGAGGTCCCTCTGATTTCTCTAAATTCCACTAGAATGTGTGTGAGCTTACCTGACCCCAGCCACCTTAGAGCTTTGGGACTGAGGAGAGTATTAAATGAATGAAAACACTGTGGGTAGGAAAGAATATTTTAACTGTCCTCCTTTGTTTAATTCCATACTTTTCATCACTTCTCTAAATCCTAAGTGCTCTCAAAAAAAAATAAGAATAGCACTAATACTACCATGATTTCCTCCCTTTAGGACATCCTCTCTGGGGGTAGTGACTCAACTTCCTGCCCTGAAATGGCACCCCCAGCCATTGGTGACTCAGGTTGAAGCCTGAGTTTATCTCTGATGTCTGCTGTTCTTTCACACCTCACTTGTAGATATCCTAATTCAAAATTCTACTTCTTTTTAAAGTTAATTTTTATATCATTTTTAAAAGACTTTGTTGAATTTGTTACAATATTGCTTCTGTCTTATATTTTGATTTTTTTGGCTATGAGGCTTGGGAGATCTTAGCTCCCCAACCAGGGACTGAACCCGCACCCCTTGCATCAGGAGGTAAAGTCTTAACCGCTGGGCCACCAAGGAAGTCCCTAGAATTCTACTACTTCTTACTATGTCCTTACCTCTACCCTAGAGTGAGGCATCCCCGCTTCCTGTTTTGACAGCCCTGGTCATGTGCTGGTTCTTGCCATTGCTCCTCACTTACTCCCCACTCCCAGTTCATTCCCCACTTAGTAACCCAAGAGAGTCTTTGCATATATGAGATTATGCCCAGTTCATCCCTTACTCAAAACTGTCCCCATTGAGTATAAAGTCAGGAGACCTCACCAAAGCCTGGAAGGCCCTGTGTGATCTGGCCCCTGCCTTCCCTTGGACCTCATTTCCTAGGTTCACTTCTCTTGCCTTCTCTGCCCTAGTGACGCTAGCCTTCCTGACATTCCTCTATTTGCCTCGACCCTTCTTTGTGTTCCAAGGTCACCTCTTGAGAGAGACCCCTTTCTCACCACCTTAACTGCAATAGCACCATCCTTCCAGTAGGGGGCCCTGTCTGCCCTCATACATTGGTTTATGTGTGTTGTCTTCCTTGGGCAGGAGTGGTAAGCTTCCCTGCAGCTCCAATACCCAGAGTAGGGTCAGGCATAGATGGTGCTCAGTAAGTACTTCATAAAGGAAAGAGGTAAAAGGTACAAGAATGATCAATATGAAGGCTTTTAAGCTTCTTCCAACTCCAATCTATGAGTCTGTGAAAGGCCCAACAGTCTGGATCACCAAAATGCCATTTGGTACCAGTTGGAGTATCAGAAAATTTAGGTGATGCTTCCTTTTTGAAATTGGGTTGACTTTTCTCTCTCTCCCCCACTTTAAAAATAATATTTATTTATTTATTTGCATGTGACAGGTCTTAGTGGTGGCATATGGGGTCTAGTTCCCTGCCTGACCTAGGATCAAACCCAGGCGCCATGCATTGAGAATGAAGAGTTTTAGCCACTGGACCACCAAGGAGGTCCTCAGAAGACTTCTCTCTCCTTGATCCCTCCCTGTGTAGGCAACTGACCACAGAGCCATGTGGTCAGTCAAGACTCTGTGAGAAACGGCAGGACTAGAAAGGTCATAATGCTGCTAAGTCACTTCAGTCATGTCCGACTCTGTGCGACACCATAGACGGCAGCCCACCAGGCTCCGCTGTCCCTGGGATTCTCCAGGCAAGAACACTGGAGTGGGTTGCCATATAGCACTGTCTAATTTCTGTCTGTAATAGCAGCCTCCTCATTCATCTAGATGCTGTTTAGTCACTAAGTCATGTCCGACTCTTTGAGACTCCATGGACTATAGCCCTCCAAGATCCTCTGTCTGTGGGATTTCCTAGGCCAGAATACTGGAGTCGGTTGCTATTTCCTTCTCCATGGGATTTTCCTGACCCAATGATCAAACCCACATCTCATGCTTGGCAGGCAGAATCTTTACCACTGAACCACCAGGGAAACCCATCTACGTGGTTTTTGGATTCTTTAAAAACTCTTGGCTTTATCCAGTGGTCTTGGTCTGATTTACTTACTCTTATTACTTACTCCCTAAGTCCAGGTTAATAACCCTACTCACTGATAGCTCCCTGATAAGACTAGTTTAGCTCACCCAGTCTGGGCTCTCATATTTGCCCTTTCTTAACATTGACACACCTGTAAACATTGATCGTTATCTGCCTTGCATATCAATCTGAAAGCTCCGGGAGTGACCCTGACTGTCTTCTTCCTCATTATCCCCAGAGTGAATAGCAAAGTCACAAGGACACAGTCAGTGCTCAAAAAATGTTTGTTAAATTAACAGTTGGATTTTTATGATAAGCAACAAAAAGTGACAATGTAAATTGCCGAAAAACAAGATATAATTGATGATTGTTGACTCCTTATCACTCCCATGACTCACTCTTGTTTAGACACTATTATTTTGTGATCAGCAGGAGGTGTTTGGTGAGGAGGCTGCCCAGGCATTTGCTCCTGTAAAATTAATGCTTGTCAAGAGTTTTTGGAACCACAGACTTGAATGGTTCCGTAAAAACCATCCAGGGATGTCAGCAAATCAGATTTTGTTCCTAAATTCCTTGGTGTACATATCATGATCTTTTCCAGAAGAAATTTTATCAGGAAATTCTCATATAATTTCCCTTAATCTCTCTCCTGTAGTCTAAGACTTTTATTTTCTTACCAAGGAAGATAAAGCACAACTAAAGTATGGTAGTAAGAATTAGGAAAAACTCTCATGCTTTAACTATTCTTCAGCTTTTCTCAATTTTCCTTTCTATCATTGGAAACAATTAAAAAAAAAAATAACAACAGCAAGAACACTTATGGTCTCAGGGTTTGATAGAATAACTTGAACAGCTAAGCATGTAAGAGGTGAAATGTTGATAGGTATAATTGTTTGTACCACATAGTGTGAAATGCACAGACTGTTATAAGAGTTTTGTAACTTATCCATTCAGAACTGATGAGATAACATTCTGATTGGGCTTCTGTATCCACACTTTGACATGTCAGATGCATTAATGGAAATGTTGAAGTTGGAGGTTCTTAGATGGGAGCATCTTTGTTTCTTTGCTTATAAAGAAACTGAGCCATGCACACTAGAATAAAACCCTCCCTTTGACTTCCTAGCACTAATGATGGACCAGCCAGCCTCTCAGGACCAAAGTTCTCCTTTGCCCTATCAACACCTCAGCAGAACGTTCCAGCTTGTGAAACCACAGCCCAAATAATGAGGAACAGAAAGGGAGATATCTACAATCTGCTGGTGGAAGGGATTTGGATAATCTGAATTGTGTGTTTCATTTTTTAACCAGCCATTTTTTCTGGTTGGGGGTGCCCCCTGCTGCACTGGGTAGCATGTGGCGTCTTAGTTTCCCAATCAGGAATCCAACCCAAGCTCCCTGTGTTGGAAAGTGGAGTCTTAACCACTGGATGACCAGGAAAGTCCCCTAGTTTGCCTTAAAAAAAAAAAAAATGCAATATTCATTGTTGAGTTGAAGGCTTGTATAAAGCACTAGATTCCTGCTATTTGGAGGCCAATAGCCACATAAATGATACCCAAGTCCCATTATGTGTTTTCTGAATGAAATTTCAAGACCAAGGTCTGATAGCAGAATATTTGAAGGCAGGGCTGTCCTAGAAGCCTGGGACTTAGACTTACCACTCCTTAGCTCTCCATCTTGGAGTACGCCAGTGCCCAGAAATTAAAAAAGGAATTGGAAAGGAAATCTAAAGCCATGAGTTGACTTCTCCAAAACATGTTGAGTTCCAGTCACAAGGCCAATTGCTACTGTAAAAAATTACTGCAGACTTAGTGACTTAAAATGACACAAATTTATTATCTTAGAGTTGTAGGAATCAGAAGTCTAAAATAGGTCTTCAGGAGCAGAAATCAAGGAGAAGCCACATTCCTTCTGGAGGGTGTCGGGGAGAATCCATTCTCTTGCCTTTTCCAGCATGTGGAAGCTCAGTTCCTTGGCTCGTGGCCGCATCACTCCAGTGCCTGCTTCTGCTATCACATCTCTCCCCTCTCTGGCTCTCCTGTCTCCCTCTTTCATTTATAAGGACTCACATGATTAGACTGGACCCACATGGATAATGTCAGATACTCTACCATCTCAAGATCGTTAATGAAATCACATTTGCAGTGTCCCTTTGGTCATATAAAGTAACAAACTCACAGGTCCCAGAGATGAGGACAGGGACATCTTTGGCTGAAAGGGCATCAGTCTGCCCATTACAGCAGACAGACACGATTACTTGAGAGCGTGTGTGTGTCTGTGTGCCCCTTGCCTCCTTTCTCCTGGCCGCCATGACCTGCCTGCTCTTGCTAAGCTTCCTCAGGTTCCCCTTCCCCCACCTCTCCTTCCTCTTTCTCGTACAGATTTTATTGAGGCTTCAGACCACCACCCACCTCCACAACCTCCTGCACTCACTTCCTTGCCAGGCACCCGTCCGGAGCCAAATCAGTACTGGTGTGGTCCTCATCAGTTCTCCCCATCAGATGTATCTCTTCCCCCCACTTCTGCCTGGCACATGATGCAAGCACAGTCCAGGTGTGGACCCTTGGTGGGTGGGAAAGTTCCTGTGATTGATTCTGGCCAAAGATTTGTCAGTAACTCCAGGCTGAGCATTTCACTGTTGCTCTGAGACCTTCCAGCACATCTCTTCCTCCTCTGATAACAGTGATCAGCAGTTTTCAAAATAGATGGACTTGCAGTTGACATGAGAATAGGCAGGAAATAAACGTCATTGTAGCCACTGATATTTTGGGCCTACTTGTTACTGCAGCATGGAACCTAACTTACTCTGACTGACGCATTTAGCGAAGATTCAAGGAAGGTAAAGAGAGGCATGAACAGCACAGGTTGCTCCTAACTGTTTCTCCCCATTCACCTATCTCTACTCAGAAGACACTCAGGTTTTGCTATTCCTCAGAAAAAAAAAAATGTCCATTAACCCTACTTTTGGGCTGTTGGATTTCTTTTTCAAGGAGGTAGAGAATTTAGTTCCTGAAGTGTATAGCAAAGTGTACCCAAAGACTTACCTTTAATCACTGGTGGACTGTGTCTATTCGTCATCAGTTAAAGTGAAAAAAGACCTGCAAGTCTGGTGACTGGGGGTGTTGAGGAGCACAGGGGGGTGCTGTGACATTTAGCAATAGTCATTCCCTTTATTTCTTATACAAACTCTCCAAGGGAAGTGTGCTTATTCCAGGGCAGGCAGAGTGGAGAGAGTTGGAGAACTTGATAGAAATCACAGTAGCAAGGGAAGCATGCAGGACCCTACCCCCACACCAGAAAAAGAAAGGGATTGAAAGGAATCTGTGCCAGGCTGCCCTGGTAGCTCAGATGGTTAAGAGTCCACCTGCAAAGCAGAAGACCTGGGTTTGATCCCTGGGTTGGGAAGATCCCCTGGAGAAGAGAATGGCTACCTACTCCAGTATTCTTGCCTGGAGAACTCCATGGACAGAGGAGCTGGTGGGCTACAGGCCATGGGGTCTCAAAGAGTCAGACATCACTGAGTGACTTATACTAACCAACACTATTCCAGGCTACCCAGGGCCCAGAGTGTCTTTTCTGAGGGCACTCACACCTGAGGCTCCTTGTTTTGTAGTGTTTTCGATGCCCACGCTCAGCCCTGCTGGACCCTCGCCTTAGACCAGTGATTGAGCTAAGGCATAGCTCCCACCAGGCTTCCCTGGTGGCTCAGTGGTAAAAATTCCACCTGCCAATACTGGAGATGCAAGTTCGATCCCTGGGTCAGGAAGATCCCCTGGAGAAGGAAAAGGCAAGCCACTCCGATATTGGGGAAATGTTACGGACAGAGGAGCCTGGCGAGCTTCAGTCCATGGGGTTGCAAAAAGAGCTAGACACAACTTAGTGACTAAAACAACAGTAGCATAGGTCCCACCAGCCAAAGACGGAACTCCAGCCCAGCACCAGGGGTGCAGCACAGGAGGTGGATGCTTGCCGATGGAACCTGGAACATTAAATGCGTGTTTCACAGAAACATTATTGTAACTTGGTTAATCATTGCTGGAGTTTCCCTATAACCACGGTTAGAGCATCTAACTCTTCAGGCTGCTCATCAGTGGCACGGGTTCCTATAGGCGAGCCTTAGAACCCATCACCCAACAGAGAGCATTGTTTCTATGGAAACCTGCAATCCGTGACCCAAATACCCAGGTTAAAATGTTGCTGTTCTATTTAACTCAATGCGTGGGTCAGTTGGGGATTGCCGATAACTAGATAAAAATTGAAGTGCTTTTCTAAATTTGTGGATTTTTTTTTCCATCCTGCCTATCCATTCCTGTCAGTGGGCACAAAGGAGGACCCTCTGTTCTAAAGTGTCTGTGTTTAGATGGAGACTTCTGTTACGGCAAGGTCAGCCCAGAGGAAGACGGAAATCCTTTTCCAGCGTTGTTCATCTGCTTTTCCTTTTATTTCTTGAAACCCTGCAGGGCGAGCCCTGCTGAGACTTACAGACAAAAAGCTTGAACGAATGGGGATCGCCCAGGAGAACCTCCGGCAGCTCATCTTGCAACAGGTGCTCCAGCTGAAGGTGCGAGAAGAAGTCAGAAACCTACAGTTACTCACGCAAGGTACCCTGCTGCTGCCTAGTGGGTGGATGCAAGGGGAGGCGGGAGGAAAGAAACCCTTACCATCACGACAGAGGGGAGCTGGGGGAAAAACTGGATTGTTTTGTTTTGGGGTTTTGGGTGTGTGTTTTTTTGCACAATTCTTTCATTAAAAAAAAAAAAAAACCTATAAAGATTTAAAGGTCACTCCCCTCCTAAAATTTCTCTTTTTCATAGCTCACTAGGGGGAAGGAGGTATAGATAAATAATGGATAAACAAACAGAATTATCTGAGCTAATTTCAAGGTCTTCCATCATATCCAGCTATAGAGGTTGCACACTGCACAAGCCCCAGAGAGTACCAGTAACACAGATCAGGATGCCGTTGCACCCCCTAGAGTTGCACAGTGTGCAGCTTGCAAAACTGCACAGTGCTGCCCTGCCATTTGAGTCTAACTTCCCATTCTGCAGGGTCCTTGGGATTTGAGTGACACTGTGGTTCATATGGCCATGATAGAAGTGGCATTTTTATTGTGTTTTGCTTTACTTCACTTTTCACTAACTAATGGGAGAAAAACATTTTAGAGGTATGTCTCTGTCCATGTGTGTGTGTGTGTGTGTATATATATATGTGTGTGTGTGTGTATGTGTGTATAAATACATGTGGGGGCTTCCTAGGTGGCTCAGTGGTAAAGAATCTGCCTGCCAACGCAGGAGATGCAGTTTCCATCCCTGGGTCGGGAAGATCCCCTGGAGAAGGAAATGGCAAACCTACTCTAGTATTCTTGCCTGGGAAATCCCATGGACAGAGGAGCCTGACAGGCTACAGTCCATGGGGTCACAAAAGACTCAGACATGAGTTAACGACTAAACAACAACAACACATATATATGAACATACATATGTATGTATACACACACTTTCTAGAAATTTTGCAAACCCTATTTATCATCTTGAAAAGCAAATAGAATAAAATTTTAAATGCACTATGGAGAATTTAAAACTGGAGTATTGCAACCATATAGTTCTAAAGAAGAATCATTAATAATTTCAATTTGTTGAAAGCGTTTAAAAGCCCTGTAACTGGAAGTGACAGAATAAAGTTGAGTCTTGAAGAAAACTTTAAGGCACGTTATCTGTAAGTTATATGTCTAGGTAAGATCTGGTTGCTATCAACTGCCATCAGCTATAACCCTGTTTTATTTTAATGCTCATTGTACACCATTTTGGATGAAAGGATGATAAAATATGTATTTTTGAGAGCCTTGGGTCTTTTTCAACCTGTAGAATATTGTAATTGCATGCATACTGATATTGAAGAAATCTGGGTCAGCCAAGTTTCATGTTATTGCATTTAGATTAACCCAGTAATAGTCTGTTTGCCTAGAGGAAGTAAAGTACTGCCTGAAAGATGACCGTTCTAGAAGGATAGATACAGACTTCAGGTAATATGGAAATATATTGTTTATTTGGTGTGCATTATCTGCTTTGGTCTCCAGAGACTTTCAGTGGTAAATTTACAGTTAACAGGTACACTAAGTGACTTACATGTGAATCCAACTTAGTGATATACTTTTAAGTTTCTCTTAAGAAGTACAGAGAGATTCAAAGATTTATCAGAGGAATGTCCATTGCAGTGCTAGGTATAAAACTGAGAAATTAAAAACAACCTAGAAGTTCAGCAATACAGGGAGAATCAGATAATTCTACGTAAACTGAGAAGATACAATATAATGGAGTCATTGGAATTATATCTTCAAGGAATATATGACAACATGGGAAAGTACTCAAAGTAATAGGAAGAAGGGGGAAAGGTCACATATAAAATTTCATTTATAATATGAGCCCAATTTTGTAAAGACATATTTTTATATGCACATAGGAAAAGAGTTGAAAATGGTTTAGCCAGTATTTTGATAATGGTTTTCCATGGGGAGTGACACTGTGGGTGATTCTGTTTTCTTTTTATTTTTCTAAAATTTTCCAATCTTCAAGTATAAATCCGTATTACATTTGTAATCAGAAAACACACACCATTTCAGCTCCAGTCACAGTGCCGCCCTGCCCGGTTCTGTTCAGCATCTGGCGTTTCCTCCGCTCTGCTGTTCTCCTCCTGGGGTGAGACACAGAATTGAGACCTGAACTCATCACGTGTACCTTTGGACTTTTCTTTTTTTTTTTTTTGCCTCTGCTACTGACAGTCTGCCATGTGTTTGCTTTGCAAAATCATTTTCTACAGCTTTCATTGCCCTAGATGCATAATATATAAGATTTTTCCTGAGATGGTACTCAACTCTATTAAGCTAAATATATGTTTGTGTTCTGGGAAGGTAATGCGGAGTTCAGCCTTTTCGATCCAGTTGTCATTTTCTTTCACTTTGAAAAGCAGTGCCTTTAGAATTCTTTCATTCCATTCCCTTTAGAAGAAGAGATCATGTTCTCTAGCTCTTGGAAATTTTGTCTGCACTCCTATTACTTTTTTTTTTTATTGCTTGTCCTTTCCATGTTAATGTTCAAACTCATTTTATGTCGGATGGCCTTTGAAAATCCATGCCTTATTGAAAGGATGATTTCTTTAAAAAAAGAAAAGGGAAACAGAAATTGACAAGTCATTTTATGATTCATAATAGAAGTTCTAAAATCAGCTAGGGTTGCCTTAAAACATTGTGGGTCTAGGTTTGCTATAATAAGAATTGTAACTCCATTCCACCCAGGTGAACTGAATGACTTAACTTGTATATCATATAAAAATGTACCAGGCAAGTGATAATGTGATTCAGTATTGAATATTTGATCCCTCATCTCTGAAAATATTCATCACTGGAAATAATATACTAGATAGGTATAAACAGATGTCTTAGAACGTTCCTTCGTTTTGGGAAATCCCTGCACTTTCCCTTGAAAGAGTGTAACTCACCTCTCCAGTCTCTAGAGATACACTGTCTTTCTCAGCTCACATGGGACTATGATTCTAGTGTGATGCAATTCATTTTTGTTTTTAAGAAATATTTTCCTACTCACACATTTAAATGAGGATTGTTGCCTTCAAAGGAGCCAGTTTGTGAGGATGATTACTTAATTCACAACTGATTAAGTTTCTTATGTGTTTCCTTCATGCTGTGGAAGACAATTTCAAAACATAAGCTTTAATGGAGTAGCAAAAGTTTAGGAAGAACCTGCGTGTCCACCATTAGGAGGCCAGATAAATACGTTGTGGTACATCCGGGCGATGTGTTCTCCGAAGTTATAAACACGAGATTGAGGACTAATGATATGGAAGGATCTGGAGATGATGAATGAAGTAGAAAAAGCAAGGGGCAGAACAAGGTGGAGAGGGTGCTGCATTTGCAAATGAAAGAGGGAGAAATATGCAAATGTGCTTTATGTGAATAAGGAAATGATACCCAAGAAGCTAATACAGACTCTTACCTGTGGGACAGGGAAGAAGGGAGATACAGGATTTATGCTTCTTAAGTCATTTTGTGTCTTGAAATATGTTCATATTAACTGTTTAAAGAATAAAGTATTTTAAAAGAAACAAGGAGAAACCGTGAATTTCACACAGGCCTGAATTTTAAATCTTGGCCCCAACACTTACTGGTGTGTTATTTCATGGAAGTTACTTAGTCCGTCTGTGTTCCAATTTCCTGATCTCTGAAAAGTGAGATCAGTAAATCTACTCACCTCATAGGGTGTTATGAGAATTAAATGAGCTCAAATATATATGTCTCTCACTCAGTGCAGTGTGACAGTAAGCACAGCACATAGTTGGTGGTCAGTAATAGAAGCCACAAAATTAAATCAACCTCCTTAATTTATATCAAAGCTTTATTTTTATACTATGCTTTATCGAGATAACCTACAGAATATAGAGTTCACAGAATATACAGTTTAACTACTTAAAGTGTAAATTCAGTGATTTTATAGTACAGTCACAGAGTTGTGCACCCATCACCACAATTAATTTTGAAACATTTTCATCACCCCAGAAAGAAATCCAATACCCACTAACAGTCATTCCCCATTTCTTCCCAATGCTCCCCAACCAGCAGCTTTTAAAAACCATTAATCTGTTTTCTATTTGCCTATTCTAGACCTTGCCTATGAATGGAATAATCCAATATGTGGTCTTCTGCAACTGGCTACTTTTACTTAGAATAATGTTCCTAAGGTCCACTCATGTTGTAAGCGTGTGTCAATATTTCATTTTTTTTAATTGCCAAATTGTATTTCATCATATGAATGTACCACATTTGAGTTATTCATTCATCAGTTGGACACTTGGATTGCTTATGAATCTTGGATATTTTCTATAATATTGTTTTGAACATTCTTGTACAACATTTTGTATAGACTTGTTTTCATTTCTCTTGGGTATATACCTGGGCATGGAATCTTAGAGTCATAAGCTACCTCCATGTGTACCCATTACAGGCGCTGCCAGACTGTTTTCCAGAGCAAGCTGGACCCTTTTATATTCCCACAAACAGTCTATGAGGGTCTCAGTTTCTCCACATAGTTGCCGACACTTGTTATTGTATGTCTTTTTTATTATAACCATTCTAATATGTGTAAAGTAGAATGTCACTGTAATATTGATTTGTATTTCCCTGACAGCTAATGATACTGAACACCTTTTCAGTCCTTACTGGCTATTTGTGTATCTTCTCTGGGTAAACATCTATTATAGATCCTTTACTTATTTTATAATTGGATTATTTGTTTTTTTTCCAAGCTTTATCTTGGACCCACCATGTTTCTCCATGCTTGATTACCCACTTTATTTACAAGACCTAAAGCTAAATATTGGGCTGCCATTTCTAAAGAGGAACCCAGTTCTCCAAGAATGAAGTCTTACCCCATTAGAGGCATTCAAAAGAACCTGCCACAAACTTGGAAATCAACTCCAAAATGAAACAAATGAATGGACTCTAAAGATTTCCTCTCAAGGAAACAACATCCTTTTGGATGTAGAAATTATACAGAAATCAGTTACTTCAGTTTGTAATCAGACCTCCAAATTAGATACATCCATCTGAAAGCTCATTCTACCCTGTTTCTAGAGGAAGTAAACTAATAGATAATTAAGGCTAATTTTCTAACTTTTAACTGATGTTTTAAAATTTGCCTGAAACTTTTCTTCTATACCAGTCATTGTCACTTAGCCACCAGGAGCCCCATGACAGTAATATGGCCAAAATCGTCACAAATAGACCAGGAGGGCTCTGGCCTGTCACTGTAGGTTATCTGAGCACAGGAGAGATGAAGTTTCTGCCCTCCTTTTTCTTCCCGCCCCTCTTCTGCATGCTGACCAAAGAGAAAAACTGTAAGGTGCTTTAAAAATGTGTATGGTGGACTCATAGTCATCCACTTATGGGCTCTATCAATGAATTGTGACAAGAATTCCTGAAGCAGCTCATTATCTAAAGCCAAAACCATCCTTCAGCTAAAATGCTGGTTTCTAACTGCCCTGCCTTTATTCACAATGGCCCTGTAACTGCCTGATATTTGCCAGCAACATAATCAGTGTTTGACCCTGCTTTACTCTCATTCCCTTTGGTGCCTTTGAGGTGCTTCCTTCCCTCCTGCAGCCTTTTGGTCTTCTGTGGAGTGGCCAGGCTGTTCATCTGGCGGTCTTGCTTGCTTCCACGTTCCTGCAGGAAACTCAACCATATCAGGGCACCTGCAGCTGTCTTTTGTGAAATGCAGTACAGAGCAGGAAATAATATCATTATGTTATTTATTATGCTCAATGCATGAGAGACAAGGAAAAAAAGGTGCTTTATGTAATACACAGAGTGGTGCAAATTATTCTGGGATCCACCAAATTAATCTATAATCAAACTTACAGGGGGCACCCTTAGCTCTTTATTACAGGATATTTCTAGGAAGAAAAACACCCAGGGATACTAAAAGCCATTTCTCATATAGCTGATGAGTATTAAATATTTACTATATGCAAAGCAATGCACTAATTGTCACATCAACCCTTGACATTTACCCTAGCATAATCAGTACTGTCGTTAGCTTCAATTTACTTGTGGGGAAACTGAGGTCAGAGAATATAAATAATAGATACAGTTTCGGACAGCTAGTAAAAAGCCTAGTACAGATCTGTCTGACTTGACAGCAAACTGTATCCATTACACTGTATCACCTCTGATCTGTCCAGTGAGTTATTCCTATTTCACAGCAATGATACGAGGATTGCATGAGATTTTATGTGAAAACTATATAGTGCAGTTCATGGCATAGTCTATGAAAGTGGGCTGGCAGACTTATTCTGGGAAGAGCTAGATAGTAAGTATTTTAGTCTTTACAGGCCATAGAATGTCTGTTGTAAAACCCCGCCCCCATCCGTCATGGGAGAGCAACCACAGACAATCTGAAGTGAATGGGGCATAGTAGTGCACCAATAAAACTCTATTTATAAGCACAATTTCTAGTTCATAGTTTGTGGACCCCTGCTTCACAAGGTCAAAAGTGTAAACTTTTAACATCATCATCAAGATTACAGTTTTATTCTTAATATCTTCCCCTTTGAGCTGTAATTGCTTCCCTCAACCTCAGGAACACTGTAGTGTAGAACCACTCCTGCAATGCCCTTTTCAGTGTCTTTCTTGGCTACAGATACATGGATAATATAAAAATGTAACAGTAACTGTGAAGGTTGGGTAAATTTAAGCAGTAGAAAGCGATGTTCCAGCTGGAGGATAAGGCAAATGAAGACAGTAAATGCTGCCAGTCTTCAAAGGCCTTTTTAATTAGTGCCTGCAAAATGAAAAAAAAAAAAAAAATAAGAGTATGATTGTTTACCAAGGCCAGTTATAGCTCATTAAACATTAGTGTTTCCCAAAGGGCTTTTTCCACATTGTCAAAAATATATGTGTTGAATTTTAGTTGAGAATTACATGACCAGATGGACTTGCCCAAAGCTCCATCTTATGGAACAACACAAATTAGAAACACTACTCCCTAAGCCAAGAAGACTTTTCAGAACCATGTGTACAGACTGAGTATTTTAGTCCAGTCACCCCCACAACGATACTTTAGCAACTAAAGTAGGCCATCTGAATTGGAATAGGCCATCTGGTCCACCACCTTGCTTAAAGAAAGGAGTCTTTGTAGAGCACATCAGTAGACTTTTTGAGAAAATTTCCAATCTCATTTTACAATTTTGGGCACCAAGACCCAAAGACGGTTAGAGGATGGTCTGTGGTTACCCAGCTAGTCAGTGGCAAAACTGAAACTAGATCCCAGTTCTCTTAATTCTCAGGCTGGTATTCTTTTTTCTCATTGTTTCTAATAAGGTATAATTTACATACAGTAAAATCACCATTTTTAATGTACAGTTCTGCAAGTTTTAATAAATGCATATGGTTGTATAACAACCACCACCACAGTCAAGATACATAACAGTTTTATAACTCCAGAAAATACTCTCCCTGCTACCCCCATGTTGTCAACGCTTCTCATTACCTCCAGTGTCTGGAAGCCACTGATAGGTTTTCCGTTCTTAGTTTTGCCCTTTCCAGAATGTCGTATCATGGGACTCGTAAAGTCTGGCTTCTTTCACTTCCTCTGATACACTGAAGCTTACCAAAGCTGAGGGCGTGTGTCACTTGTTCATTCACGCTCACTTTTTAGCTTTGAGTTGCATGGATATACCACAGTTATTTATCCAGTCCCCAGGTGAAGGACATCTAGATTGTTTCCAATCTGGGCAAATACTAATAACACTGGTAAGCCTTCACAGTGACTTCTCTGGCAGTCCAGTGGTTAAGAGTTCACCTTGCAGTGCAGGGGGTGTGGGTTCGATCCCTGGTCAGGGAACTAAGATCCCATATGACTTGCGGTGCAGAAAACCAAAACATACCAGCAGAAGTAACGTAAGACATTCAATAAAAACTTTAAAAATGGTCCACATCAAGATAAAATCTTTAAAAAGGATAAATAAAAGCGTGCACATACAGGTTTTTGTATAAATATCCGTTTTCATTCATTAGAAAAGTACCTAGAAGTGATTGCTGGGTTGCATACAACACGTTTAACTTGGTAAGAACTGCTAGGCCAATATTCTTAGGATAATCAACACAGAACAGCAGTAGAGACTGACTTTAATACATACAAAATATTGGAGGTTTTCTGAAAGTCACTCCATCTCTGCAGATGTCCTCCCTAGCACTTCCTGGAGCCGCTATTACTGTAAGAGGGCCCTGCTTTCCTGGGAGTTCCTAATAAATTGTCTAAGGTAGGTTTAGGTCAAATGTGTTTACAGTTCAGTCATTAATTCAATTCAAAAATTCTAGCATCTATGTCCAGGCAGTAAGGTATGGTTTTCCCCAGTTGTCCCTGAGAAAAGCTTCCTTTGCCCCTTTACTAAGGAATACAGTCTAGTAATATTTGCAGCTCCTAGAAGAGAAAATGAGAATCAGATTCCTTGTCATGTGTACATGAGCTATGTCTGATGGCTCTTTCTGGTATCTCTCAGTTTATTCTATTTAATTTCCAGGCTTCTCCATGTCTAATTTCAGCTGTGTCACTGGTGTTATAAATCGGATGCTCACATAGTCTCTTCATAATTGGCTCTTCTGTATCACCATTGGATAGCATTAAGTTTTTCCTCCTTAGTGCTCATCGATTCCGTGAGTATGACAGTGACCCCTTGGTTCTCCCCTTGGGTTTCTAATGGCTCCTTCTCAGGTGGGTGGCTTGCCGCCTCCCTCTACCACTCCCCAAATGTTGCTGCCCCCTGGAGGTAAGTCCTCTTGGTTCTTCTCCTTTTGCATGCTATCTAGAGAGCCTCGCCCACTTCCATTGCTTTAACCATCCCCTACTTCAAAGTTACTTTCAAATACATCTTAGACCTCTATGAAGCTTCAGTTCCTTACATTAATATCCTTAAAAGATGTGAACCTCTGATGAGTAGTCCACTGACATCTCAAATTTAAAATATCCAAAGTCAACCCAATTGTCTTTCTCACCAGGTCTCCATCCAGTTCTCCTCCCTATATTTCTTCTCAAGGTTATTAATGCCTTATTCACACCATCACCTGAGTGAAGAAGGCTTGGAGTCACCTGTGCTCCTCCTGTCCCCTCTCCACTCACATGTAATCAGTGAGCAAACCCTCTGAATTCTGTTTGTAAAATGGCTTTCTAGTCAGTCTCTGCCTCACACTCATCCTTGTCACTATGTCAAATCACCTACCTTTGGCCTCTTCCCAGGCCATTAGAATAACCTCTTTCTGCTCTGCTAAGTCACTTCAGTCATGTCCGACTCTGTGTGACCCCATAGATGGCAGCCCACCAGGCTCCCCCGTCCCTGGGATTCTCCAGGCAAGAACACTGGGGTGGGTTGCCATTTCCTTCTCCAATGCATGAAAGTGAAAAATGAAAGTGAAGTTGCTTAGTCATGTCTGACTCTTTGCGACCCCATGGACTGCAGCCTTCCAGGCTCCTCCATCCATGGGATTTTCCAGGCAAGAGTACTGGAGTGGGGTGTCATCACCTTCTCTGTAGAATAACCTACTAGTTATGATTTTGCTCTCTAGTCTCTGCCTTGCTCCATTCATTCTCCTTTAACTTCCAACTTCGGTGGCCAGAGTTAATTTAAATATATATCTGATGACATTATTTCCCTCCTAAAAAGAAAACATTTGATGACTCCCAGTTGTGTAAGGAACAAAATCCAAACTCTTTAGTATTCCATAGAAATCCATTATAAAGCTTTTCATAGGTGTGTTAACTTTGGGCAAGTTACTTGTCAGAGATTAAGTTTCCTTAGTTGTAAAAATGGAGACAGAATCTATTTCACTGAGTTGTTATGAATATGGTATAATAAAAAAGACCAAGCCAGGATGAGACATCACCTCTTCTGAGAAGCCTTACCTTATCTCTCAGGTAGAACCAATCACTCTGTCCTCTCTAAGTGCACTGTTCATACTAATAATCTATTCATTACACACTGTCTGTTGAATATCTGTTTGTTCTTCCATCCTGTTCTTCCAATGAGCAACAGGCTCTGTGGTAGACACTAGGGATTAAAGGAGCACCCAGTCTAGCCATAAGGATAGGTTATATGTGCCGTGGCAGAGATGCATAGATGTGCAGTGATGGCACAGAACTGGCACATCTTGGAATAGAGGATAAAGGGAGATTTGCTGAAGGTGTAAGTCTGTCGATAGAAGTTGGAAGTTAATCAAAGGGGAGTGAGTAGGGGAGGGCGGAGACTAGAGAGCAAAGCATAACTAGTAGGTCATTCTAGTGGCCTGGGAAGGGGCCAAAGGGAGGGTGTTTAACACAGTGATAAAGGATGGGGGTGAAGCAGGGACTGACTGGAAAGCCACTTTACAAACAGAATTCAGAGGGTTTGCTCACTGATTACATGTGAGTGGGGAGGGGACAGGAGGAGTACAGGTGACTCAATCTTCTTCACTTAGGTGATCGCGTGAATAAGGCATTAATAACCTTGAGAAGAAATACAGGGAGAAGAGCTTGATCTCAAAGGATGAAAGTTTTGACAGAGGGACGTGAGCTGGCATGAGGCAGGAGTGGAAGCTGGGCCTCGGCGTGGGTGCATGAGGTGTCTTTGTCTCCCCTGCAGACCATGGGCCACCTCGTTTCTCATCTGATGTTGCTGTGCTCTCCTATCTCCCAGCACCGCGTCTCACAGAGAGTGAAGCCTCTGTTTAAATGTGTTTTGCTGATTTAAGTGTAATTGTTGCCCTTTTCTCCTTATTTACCAGCTCTTATTTCATTTTCAATGTCATCTTCTCAAAACAGTGAATACAGTATCGTTTTTTAAATGGGTTTGTAATAAAAGAGAGTTGCTACATAGCCATTTTGCACTATCCATGGGCAAAATTGCCCCAAATTGTATTCCTTTGTGCTCTCGTTGTCTTGATTTGATTAGTGCAATGGCAGGGGCTATGGTTCTTAAATGTATGTACCTTTGGTGAGGACTCTGAAATACATAAGCCCCCCCCCCACCGCCCCCACCACATACACTGAGTTGTACCTCATATTTTCAGGTCTTCAGCATTCTCCTCAGTGACACTCAACTGACCATGGAATGAACCTTTTCTCATAAAACCCAGTTGATTGTCCAGGGGCTCACAGCAGGTGAGGACATTGAATGAGTAATGTGATAGGATTGCTCGCGATTTATTCCTCTGTCCCACTGGAGTCTTCCGTTACCTCTTCTTCCTTCAGCGTCGTTTGATCGTGCCCTACCAACCGCATGCCCTTCCCAGTTTCCAAGACAGTCTTTCTTCAACCTGCTGCCTTCTTGGGCTTTACCTTCAACAGATTTTAGGATCTTCACACCCTGTTTCACATAGTCTGCAATTAGGAACATTTCTAATTGTACCAGGTCTTTGTGCCTTCCGAGAAATTCTCCTTGGTATGAGCTTTATGTTTAGTTTCCTAAACACAGACTTCTTTGGGGGATCATTAAGCTCTCACATCAGTTCATCGGTAGGAGTTAGCATAGTGACAAGTGCATCCTGGCTAGTGTCCACTCCCATTTCATTTTCATTCTGAAGTTCACTGTGGCCATTCAAGAAAGTGTTTTGTTTGAGGCTTGAAATGGACCCTTGATTCCAGTCTCTTGTAGTCTTCATGGCTGAAAAATATCTGCTTGTTCTGAGTGCCCCGATGGCCCCTCTAACTAGTAGATGGTGGAACATATCTTTCTAATTTGGACACATTCTACCAGGAATTATTCTTTTCATTACTTCCCTACAACTCCGTGTCTAACAGTATCTTTTGCATGGTAAAGAGTTCCCATTAGGAAACCCCCACAGATTCCAAATGCTTCAGGTCTGTCTCTGAAAAAATCATCAACCTTGAAATCCTTTGCCATTGTCCCCTTTGCATTAAATGTTCTAAATGAAATTAAAAATATAGTTGGTGTTTCTTGTTTGGACAATTCAAGATGGCCATGAGATTGCACTGTTATGTCACCTCATGGTTTGAAGAACCTTCAGTGACTGATATTGCAACGAAGGTGATATGTGGGTTTTCCACAACTGACATTGGTCCATTTCTTTGGGGGGGAGTCTGGATCCTGAAATCTGAGCTGTATGGTATTCAACTCTCCTATGGGTTTTTAGAAAGGCACTTGAGAAGGACAATGGCACGTGGACCTCATATGAGAAAATCAGAGCCATTGGTAAGGATGCATGGAGCCATGTTGGATTTTTTTAAGAAGAAAGAGAGAAAATAGGCCATCTAAATGCCTTAGGATTTCTGTCCCTCGTATTATATATGACATATTACTTTTGCTGTGGCTTTTTTCTTTGGGGCAACCAACTCTCAGTGCCTGGAGTTAAGTTCTACAGTGTAGATGTTCAAGGTTCTCCTCACATCCGAGTTTCTACATGCCAGTTCTAGAAGACCCCACATGCATACATGTACTGTGAATGGCCCAGCCTTGTGCTCCGAGAATTAAAACCTTTTGTTCTTCCCTGAAATAGCCCCTCTGTTCTTTGTATCCCTTTTTTGTTTGTTTAACCCTTTATAGTAGCAGTTATACAATCACCCAGTAATTCATCTAAAAGCAAGTTTATTGAGATCCTACCATGTACCCAGCGCTTTATCTATGTGTTAGGGATACAGGGATGAATATGACATTTCTTGACCTTGAAGTCAAGCGAAATAGATATGAGGAGTAACAAAAGTAAATGTAGAATTCTAGGACCTTATAGGAAGGTCATCTGATTTGGAAGGAATGTGTCAGGAAAGATTCCGAGAGTAAGTGCCCTCTGAACTGAACTGGTTGCTATAATTAGCAGAGTGTGTTTATTTTCTCTTTAATCATCAAGCAGATATAAAATTGCTAAGATGATAAGAACTTTGGAGAGGTTATTTACTAACAAATCATTACTACTGAGTGTCTGCTATGTGTCTGCCTTTACTGAGTGTTGGTGAAATTCAGTAGACATGATAGACATGGTTCTCCCATACATGGATTTTGTGTTTTAATGAGGAAAGTGAAGTGAAAAGTGAAAGTGAAGTCGCTCAGTCCTGTCTGACTCTTCGAGATCCCGTGGACTATAGCCTACCAGGCTCCTCCATCCATGGGATTCTCCAGGCAAGAATACTGGAGTAGGCTGCCATTTCCTTCTCCAGAGGATCTTCCCAACCCAGGGATCGAACCCGGGTCTCCCACATTGCAGGCAGACACTTTAACCTCTGAGCCACCAGGGAAGCCTTTTAATGTGGAAGGCACTCATCAAAGAAAGAATCATAGTAACACAACAGGTGATGTGAAAGGGAACCTTAGCTATACTTTGGGGAGGGAATTCCCTGACTCTGAAAGATCAGGAAAACCTCCCTCAAGAAGCTGAGATCTAAAAGAGGAAGAGGCAGTAACTAGGGCAAATGGGAATTGGGAAGGTGTCTCAGGGAGAGGGAATAGCCTGTTCTAACGTCAAGGTTGAAGAGAAAGCTTGGTGCATTCCAGGAACACAAGGAAAGCTAGTATGATTACAGGTGGAGAGAGAGGAAGAAGGGATCAGCCAGCAGGAATCCAGGCTGAAAAGGGACCCAGTCATGAATGTGAATGCCTTGTTTCTTTGAGCCCCTTAAGGAATTTCCAAGTCCCCTTAAGTTCCAAGGAACTCTCAAGACTCTTGAGAGTCCCTTGGACTGCAAGGAGATGAAACCAGTCAATCTAAAGGAAATCAGTCCTGAATATTCATTGGAAGGACTGATGCTGAAGCTGAAACCCCAATACTTCAGCCACTTGATGCGAAGAACTGACTCATTTGAAAAGACCCTGATGCTGAGAAGGATCAATTGAAGGCAGGAGGAGAGGGGGATGACAGAGGATGAGACAGTTGGATGGCATCACTGATTCAATGGACATGAGTTTGAGTAAGCTCTGGGAGTTGGTGATGGACAGGGAAGCCTGGCGTGCTGCAGTCCATGGGTTGCAAAGAGTCAGACACGACTGAGTGACTGAACAGAACAGAAGGAGTTTAGAGACAGTGAGGAGACACTGAAGCGTTTTAGACTGGAGACTGTGCTGATCAGATCTGTATATCAAAAGATGAGAAGAGGCACTGGAGAAGGACGAGACATCCAGTCAGGAAGCTGTTGCATTGATCTGTGCAGGAGATGATGACATCCTGAGCGAGTATGGTGGCAGTGGGGGTGAAGGGGAATCAACTCGAGAGACTAGAGACTTCCTTGGTGGTCCAGTGGCTAAGACTCTGTGCTCTCAATGCAGAGGGCCCAGGTTCAATCCCTGGTCAAGGAACTAGATCCCACATGCCATAACTAACGGTTTGCATGCCACAATTAAAGATCCCACATGCTGTAACAAAGATCAAAGATCCCGTGTGCTGCAACTACAACCCAGCATAACCAAATAAATAATATTTTTTTAAAAAGAAACTCAAGAGACTAGACTACCTGGGATGGTAGATCAAGAACCAGTGGATGAGAGGATTGTACAGTAGCATCATTCTCTCTTCTGCACCCCAGTCTGCTCCCCCAAATCCATGACCTCCCTGTTGCAGAAGTATCTGGGCAGGCTTCTTCAAAATGTAGATTTCAAGACCTTACCCTGAAACTGTCATGTCAGGCTCTCCAGCCCAAGTGTTAGTATTTTAGACAGCTTCACCCCCATATGAGTCTGACACTTATGAAAGGTTGGGGGCACTGTGTAGATTCAGCACACAGAGTATTCCAGGCACTCATCTCTCCTGTAGCATCAGAGTAAACCTCCCTTTGGGCTTAATGAGTCTGCTTGTCATACCCAGGTGAACTCAGAGAGAGGCATCAGCCCTTGGAGTGCAGGAGGGTATCTCACCTTAAAACCCACATAGAATGGAGCCCATCTAACAGATCACCCAGCCTTGTAGGTGTGGTCCCCAAGATCTAAGCGGCCCTTTCTCCACAGTTCTCAGGAGACAGCACCACTGCAATCCCACATCGTGTATTCCCCAGGAGAAATGAAACAAACTCTCCTGGGCAGTCAGTCCTGCAGGGCAAGACAGAAGGTAATTTACAGAGCACCTCTACTATCTCTTGCATGTGACAGGTATCAGGGCAAAGCTATAGTGGTAGGACCTCCAGTAAAGCTACAAGAGAGGAAAAGACAAAGTAAAGTACATGTCTGATCTCCAGCAAGAACACTTTAGGTGTTTATTTTGGAAACCAGGGAGGTTTCATCATTTGACAGTCATTTTCAAAATCGTGAATACTTAATATTATCATTAGATGCTGTTTTTATTTCAAAGTCACAGGTTACCAATGTTATCACAAAGGGCAAATCTGGAGCTAATACTGATTGTGCACCTATTTGCACATTTGGCATTTTAAATTCCATATTTAGTTCATACAATAACTTTGCAAGGTAGTTGTCATGAAACCCATATTACAGATAAAGAAACTGAGGCCCAGAGAGCTGCAATGCTACACAATTAAAACTAGCAGATGCAAGGATTCTTCAGAGAAACAGAACCAATAGGAGATACATATAAAAGATTATATAGGAGATACAAGCATAGGCGGGGAAAGGGGGGGGGCGGTGAATTGGTTAACTGAGTGTCCATTAGGAACTAGCTCTCATGATTATGGGGGCCAAGATCTACAGTCAGAAGGCTGGGGACCCAGGACAGCCACTGGTGTAGTTCCAGTCCAAATATTGGCAGGCTGAAAACCCAAGAAGAGCCAGTGTTACAGTTCAAGTGCAAAGGCCGGGAAACAACCCAGTGTCCCAGTTGAAGTCAAGTCAGGCAGGAGGGGTTCACTTTTACTTGAGGGGGGGATTAACCTTTTTGTTCTGTGCAAATCTTTGACTGATTGGTTGAGGCCCACCCACACTGGAGAGAGCAATCTGCTTTATTCCTCTACCTATTCAAATGTTAATCTCATCCAAAAACACCCTCACAGACACACTCAAAATAACATTTGACAAATATCTGAGCACCCTGTGGCCCAGTCAAGTTGACATGTAAAATTAATCACCCCAGTGGGTAAGATAACTAGTTGTCTCCAAAACCAATGCCCTTTCTTTCCAACCTACCTGCCTGCTGTGAAGTATCTCTTCTTTCAAAGATGCAGTTATTTTTCTTCTATAAAAAAACTCTCAGTACCAATGCACTTTTAAACATTAATGCTTGAGGCTGTTCAAATAAAAGATTTTTCTTAATAGCTTGCTTATCACACCTGGTTATCACTCTCCATCCCCCATTTCCCATGATTTAGGGCTGCTAGGAAAGGGAGGGTGTTATTTTGCTGGACTGTCTCTTGCATACCTGAGATTTGGGAGCACTAAGAAATCAAATTTGTTCATCTCTCAACTTGACATCATAATGAAGCAGAGATGCCAACCTAGCATTTCCTGATGTCCCTCAAATATCCTTAGTAATCTTAATCTTATTAGATCAATGAATGTGAAATTTAAATTGATTGCCAGTTGCCATTTTAATTGATTTAATTGAAATTGATTCGGCATAAAGGAGTGCACAGAAAATTATTAACAGTGACCTCAAAGGTTTCAAGTGTCTACTTCGTAAGAGGTGATGGAGCTTTGATGTTTATATCAGAAGACTCAGTCTTTCCAAGTTATATCAGAGAAGTAAAGCGAATGTTTAGCACTAAAAACCATGGAACATTGAAGAGGTTCGCATACAGAGGGTCTGAAAATATATGAGAAGCATTTGACTACACTTTCCAGTTTGTCCCATTTCTATTATGTTGTTTGGTCGTCATGAGTTCATGTTTACTATAAGCTACATATGTGGGTATTTATTACTGCTAATTATTGGAAAATTTGATTTTTGCCATTTGGGTCCCTAAAATTCAGACCACACTATGGAATGGAGGAATAGATGAAATAATAGCAGGAAGAGTTTCATTGACCTAAAATTGTTTTTGTAATCTTTTTAATTAATTGATCCTCTCTTGAGGCTTGGATATCTGTTTTGCTGCACGAAGAGTTTTACTATAATAATTTTGATCTAGCAGGATTTGACCTTACTTAGGCAAAAATAAATGGCCTCTAATTCTCTGTTTCTAAAAGTTTAGATATGCATTATCTTTTTTGCTTCCTCTTCCCTTTCCCTCTTTTATTCTCCCCAGCTTCTCTCCACTCCCCATTTCTTCACTGGAGACCCCTCTCAGCCTGCAGCAGAACCGTTAGAAATTTATTAATTAAAGACCAGTTTCTGCTTCTTTGCCAGGGATAGTCATTTGTTTTAGAGCTGATTTTGTGCTTTAATTAAATGAACATGTCACTCAGTCAAATGAATCCATTTATATTTATTTATCTAGTTCTTTGGGCTGGACTTTCTTAGCAGGGTCTCGGGCGCATCACATTTGCTCACAGAATGAACTGAAAAGTGTCTCGTGCCAGTTTAAGAGGTTCACAAATGGTTCCTCCTCGCAATAAAAGCTGCATGAACAAAGCTGCGATTAGCAAATGTGCGAATGGCTGTTTCCTCAAGCCAAGGTCATCAGAGGAGCCATATTTGATTATGTTTGTGCACACACGTGTGTTCTGCTAGAGCAGAAAAGGGAGGATTACCCATCACCACAGTCGCTTCAGACCTTAAGAACGTGTCAGAGGTCATGTTTTGACCATCTGGCCAACTACTGGCCTTTTCAAAATGCTAATGGATGATGCAAAGTTTAGATTCTACCCAATCTTTCCCATCAGATTTTGGGTTAGATTACGTACTGAGTATAGACTGTGTCTAACATTATAATAGACACAGTTTATAATGAGCTTCCCAGGTGGCTCAGTGGTAAGGAATCCACCTGCCAATGGAGGAGATGTGAGTTTGATCCCTAGATGGGGGAAATCTCCTGGAGAAGGAGATGGCAATCCAGTCCAATATTCTTGCCTGGGAAACCCATGGACAGAGGAGCCTGGCACGCTACAGTCCATGAGTTTGTAAAGAGTCAGTCATGACTTAGCACACACACAACATTATAATAGGTGCTTTACGATATGAAAACGGAATGAACATACTTATTCGTTCACTAGTTCAACAACTTTTGTTGAGTGCCTATTACGTGTCAGGCTAGGTATTAGGACTCAGTGGTGAATAATACAGTCCTTGAAGTTGGACGAGTAGGCCAGCTGCAGAAGACTCACTAGAGTCTTTCTGGCATGAGAGAATCATGTTCCCTTTCCAGAAGACTGATGCACTGGTTCTTAAGAGTTCTCATCTGCTTTTCCAGAACACATACCAAAGGGGATAAATGTTACCTTAAGTTCTTACCAGGAAGAAACAAGTACAGTTAAAGCAGTTCTCCATCTGATTGAAAGGATGGGAAAGGGTGCTGATGCCCACTTGGCACTAATAGACTTTTATTTAGACTTCCTGGTGATCTCATAGCTACAGATAACGAACTCTTTAATCACCCATCCTTTGTGCCAAAAATCCCTATGGGTATAAGGAGTAGCTCTGTGATTAAAAATAACTGTGTCCTTCATGACACATATTGCCATTTTCCCTGCTGAACTATAAACAGGCTTTGACTCCATCTGGAGTCTCAGGGGTTTTGTTTTTTGTAATCTAAAATTGAACACAAAACTGGGTTTAAAGGGCTTGACCATTGAGTTTCCAACAGCTTAACAAGTTACTCCTTAATGGAATAGGCATAATGTTAATCTTGAAGTCATTTGTTTTCTTCTCTGCATCATAATAAGAGCAGAAATTTTGACAACTTGGCAGTTTCTAATGTGAGAGACATTTGGGCTGGAAGTCAGTCTGTTGAATTCAACCAGCACTGGGATTAGGAACTGCAGTACTTGAGTTTCCTCATCCTTAAAATACTCCCTGGTAGATAATAAGTGTTGTGACAGTATAGATAATTGAAATAATTCTTGCTCAGACTCTGGGGAGCCTATTCCATTCAAGCCCTAGGCTTAGAAAGGAAAGGTTGAGAAAGAGTTGACTTCTTTGTCCCTTGATATGGGTGTGGAAAGTGTTGACCGTGGCAGAAATCCTACTGCCCAGGTGAAGAGAAAAAGGTGACTGGGTGTTTACAAAGGTAGGAGAATGGCTTCAGCTTAGGAGCACCATCCCAGACCCTATAATGTAGCTCATAGAGTATTCAATTGGATAGACATTTACTGAGCACATATTAGATGCTAAATACTGTACCGATTCAAGACAACCCTGCCTTCAAGGATCCTTCAGTCCAGTGAGTGTTTCAAAGACTTAGACTTTTAACTTCTTAGAGTCATATTAAAATTGATCCACAAATCCAGAATCCTTAGTCCCAGGTGAGGCCAGGGTGACTAGCAACAACAGCAATAATCACTATCCTTTATTATATATTTATTATGTATCAGCTCTGTTTTAAACTCTGTTTATACTGTTGTAGCCTTTCAACAACTATGAGACTCTTAAGATGGAAGCTGTTACTTTCCCTGCGTAGTGGATAAAATAACTGAGGCACAGAGAATTGAAGAGACTTGAACCAGGTCCCAGTTTCAGAAGTGACAGGGCAAGGATTTGGACAGGCTTTCTTCGAAGCCCACTCTTAGACACCATCCTAAGTGTGCAGTGTAAACCGTAAAAGGCATGAAAAAAAAGACATGCAAGGGAGAGTGTTGGAACTGCAGTTTTTTTTAAAAAATACATCATTGCACGTATAACAATTCAAGTTCTGTAGAGACTCACAATGACTTTTTCTAATAATGCAATACCCTGTGAATATACTTCATCTTTCCTTTGTGCCTTGTTCCATGCCAGGTACTAGAGTTACGGTTCAGAATAGAGCGGAAATGGTCCCTGCCCTAGGTGATTTTATGTTATTTGTATTGGAGTATAATCACTTTACAATGTTGTCTGTGTTTCTGCTGTACAACAAAGGGAATCAGTGATATGTATACATATATCCCCTCTGTCTTGAAACTCCCTCCCAACCCCCCAGCTCCCTGTGTTATTCAGCAGCTTCCCACTAGCTATTGATTTTATATACAGTAGTTAAATATGTGAGTGCTACTCTCCCGATTCATCACACCCTCTCCTAACCCCCACCTTGGGTCCACACATCCATTCTCTCCATCTGCTTCTCTATTCTGCCCCACAAATAGGTTCATCAGTACCATTTTTCTAGGTTCCATATATATGTGCTAATATACGATACTTGTTTTTCTCTTTCTGACTTAACTTCACTCTATATGATAGACTCTAGGCTCATCCACGTCTCTACAAATGACCCAGTTGATTTTAGAACCTCAAAGGGAGGTGGATGTGAGAAAAGAAAGACGGCTGCATGTAAATATAGTCACATCTCATTTAATGCCATCCCCAGCAGCACTGATTCATTATAACTACTTCTTTAAAAAAAAAATTGTTTAGACCTATAACTATCCAATATAGTTACTAACCTGTATCTTATCCATTCTCTAAACTCCCCCACTCTGTAGTCATGCAGTCGGCTGCTAGAGCTCACCTTAGTGTACACTCAGTCCGTGAGCATGGGGCTACTACTCTGGAACATTTTCAACCAATCAGCAATCTTTCTTCATGGTCTAAGTTTACTGTGCTCCTTGCTTATATTTATTCTGCTCTGGCCTCTTTCTACCATTAATTTTGTCATCTGGTGACCAGTTTTGACCATAATGGCATGAAGAAAAGACATGCAAGGGAGAGTGTTGGAACTGCAGTTTAAAAAAGTACATCATTGCACGTATAACAATTCAAGTTTTGTAGAGACTCACATTGACTTTTCCTAATAATGTAAATTTTTATTTGTTTAATTGGAGAATAATTGTTTTACAATAGTGTGTTGATGTAACTATATATATATATATATATATATATCTCCCCTACCTCTGGAGCCTCCCTCCGACCCCTCCCCTTACATTGACTTTTAAGGTTTCAAATTTGCTTTCTGTAGGGACTCAAATTTGCCTTCAAAGGACCTAATGAAAGCCAATAGGAATATCACAAAGTTGGCCAGTGGTTATTGGAAACAGTCTATGGTGAGAGTTATATGAGACTCAGATTCAGAAGCATGGCCGCCATTGTCCAATACCAGGGAGGCATCTCCAAGGGAGCTGCACTGCCCCCTGCAGCATTGTTCAGGCAGCACATCCCTCTCTGGGGTCCTGCCCACAGGAAATGAGGTGTGTGTATGTGTGTATCTGCCTGTGTGTGTGCTATGAAGTTTCATCAAGGGTAATGAAGAAATCATTGAAAATGTGAAGAGTGGCTCTACGTTAGGCTGGGGAGGAACAATGACATCTAAGTGGTGACAAGAAGGAGAAATAAGGGTTGCTAGGTAGAGTAGAGGAAGAATAAGCAGGCTAATGGGAAAACATGTGCCAAATTTTGGAGCATAATAGAGGTTAGCATTACCTAGAAACTGAACGTAGACCACAGATCAGACCACAGAGCTCATCACAGGGCCCAGACACAGCAGGGGCCCAATCCTGCAGGGCCTCGGAACCACAGTGAGGATCTGGAATAGTGTCTCCATAAGTAAAATGAGAAGCCATTAAAGGATTTTAAGCAGAGGAGCTATGAGGTCTCATTTACATTTGTAGAAGATCACGCTGGCAGCTGTGGGGAAAATGGCTTGGAGAAGGGCGGGATGGAACTGGGAAAGTGGGTGACTTCTGCGAAATCCAGGTGAGGACAGGCAGGTGATGGTTACAACTCGGGTGGTGGCCACTGAGATGAATGAGACAACAAGGGTGGCTTTGTTTGCAGGTAGGCTCAACAGGACTTGGTGATGGACTGGATGTGACTGAGGGAGATTGCAGAGTGAGTCTGGGTTCCTGTCCTGAGCTGCTAGGTAGGTGGAAGTGCCTGGAAGGGGGAGTGTGAGGCGGAGGACGGACTGAAATGTGAGGAGGTCAGTTTGGAGCTTGTTAAGTCTGAAGCGCCTTTGATACACTTAACAAAGTGGGTGTCTTGAGTGTGGAGCTCCAGTGAAGGATTGGCACAAACCTGTAGGTTTAGGAATCATCAGAATACATGTGTCCAGTATGCTGGGGGAAGGGGGGGGATGCAGTCACTTGACCACAAAGCCTTCCTGACCTTTACTTACAGTAGGTCTTGTTTTATGTCAAATAAGAGAACTGCAGGGGCGTACCCCCAGAATGCCGGGTGTGCTTCCCTGACTGGGTCACCCATCTTGAGTCTCTTCTGATAAAAGTTGTTCAAATGAAGATCAGAAAGGGCTTTGAGAGGGATGAGAGAGGATACTGAGGAGAGAAATCATGGAGTGACATTATGAGGCTGTCCATCATGCCCTGTCCTCGGCCAGCTCCCCACCCCCCACCCCAGCATTACTTCTGTTGATGTAGGATAAAGGATTGCAAAGTGACCCAAAGAATGAACCTCAGAGTCAGAGAATCTAGGTTATGACCCCAGCTCTGTCCCTCGTCACCTAGGAGGCAACGTCAGATCCTCTCTGAAGGTAAGTTTTCTCTGCTGTCGAATGAGAACAAAAATATCTAGCTCACAGGGTTGCTATAGGATTCAAACAGAGTTTTGCAAAGATTTGTCGGAGATCTGAATAAATGGTAGATAGGAAATGAACACACATCTAAGAAGACATTCTTTGCAGAGATGAGTAAAAAGATGAGGTATGTGTTTTATAAGACTGTCCTAATCACTCAAACACTGAATTTCCGTTAAAGTTCAACAACCATCTCAAGCCAATGAGATAAGAGATTGGACATTGTATAGGATATATACACTGCCATTAAATTGCTTCTGACATTGGCCAGCTCTTTGTCAATCAGAATGACAATCATTACTATAGCAGTACCTAAAGACAGGTTTTCATTGTCTGTGCACAAGTCTGGAGAGTGGTTTAGAAGCTTCTAAAGATAGCTATGCATTTGGGTCCTTTTGATGATTTCATTTGGTCAGGATATATAACTTGTTAAAGAATCATTCCTAATGTTTAGAGGTTCTTTATGAGAACATTTTACAAAACATAGAGTTTTTGCCTTTATCATTGCGGGACCAGAAGAATCCCCACCACAACTACCAGCAAACTGTCCATACTCTACCATTGCTATTCCCTAGATTCCACTGTTAATAGTTCTTTGTATGTTAATGTTCCACTGAGAACTAGTCACGGTACTTATTCAGGTCAGCAGGCACATCTGCTAAGCATCTCCTGTGTGCCCAGTGCTGTTTGGACTCAGAGTGAAGATTCTTCCCTGTATTTCACTGACTCTGCAACTCAAAAACAATACAAGAGTATTTATAATTTAATACTCATTGGAGTCATGCATGGGGCTTCCCAGGTGGTGCAGTAGTAAAGAATTGGCCTGCCAGTGCAGGAGCTGGAAGAGATACAGGTTTAATTCCTGGATCGGGAAGATCCCCTGGAGTAGGAAATGGCAACCTACTCCAGTATTCTTTCCTGGAGAATCCCATGGACAGAAGAGCTGGGTGGGCTACAGTCCATGGGGTTGCAGAGAGTCGGACCCAACTGAGCACACAGCACAGCAGCACCAGTGGAGTCATGCATAATTAAGTGTTCTAGGATAGCTGTGTCCGATAGAACTTTCTCACATGATGGAAATATTCTAGATTCAATTGCTCACTACAGTAGCTACTGACCACCTGTGGCTATTGAGCATTTGAAATATGGTTACCATGACTCAGGGGCTGAATTTCTAATTTCATTTTAATTTACATGTAAGCATCCATATGTGGCTACTAGCTACCATATTGAACAGTGCAGCTCCAGTAGTTCTAAGGAGAGATGGCTGTGGGCTCCAAGAATTCAGGAAGGAGGTAAGACTCCAGCCTGAGCTTAGAAGTAGGGAGGAAACTGGAGGGCCACTCTATCTGGGGTATCAGCCCTAGCAGAGGCTTTGAGGGAGGGGGAAGTGAGTGCTCAGTGAACATCACAGAGGGAAAAGCATTGAGGGAAATCAGATGAGTGAGACTTTCTGAAAGTGTCAAAGAAGAGGTTCCTGAGTCTAGACCATTCTTCTATTTTATGTTTGGTATATAAGTATTTCACCTGCGTGAAGCCTCCCATATTTGAAACAGGGGTAACGTAGCATTGATTTTGTTATGCTTTCTATAAATAAAGAAATTCCACAGAGTTATACCACCTAGTATACTAGGTGTTCATTGAAACTTTCAATACATATCAGATGAGAATCTAAAGATAACTAAGCATCTACTGGGACCTCCCGGGTAGTCCAGTGGCTAAGACTCTACACTCCCATTACAGGGGACCCAGGTTCAATCCCTGGTCAGGGAATCAGATTGGGCATGCCACACCTAAGACCCAGCACTGCCAAATAATTTTTAGTTTTTTTAAAATAAGCAATTACTTAGCAGAGGTTAAAGGAAACCATGAAGGTGTTTAGTCACCCAGGGGTTAATAGAAGCAGAAGCCAGAAGGAGCAACGGGAGAAACTGTGTTCACAGAGTCTTCAGAGAGCTGTAGCCATGAGAGAGGGGTCAGCTGACTGCAGACTCCATAGCAGAGCGATGTAGCCTGGGCAGAACCATCAATCCAAGCAGGGAGGGAATGAGAGAATAGCCAAACCTCTTACCTGTTGCCTCCTGCTGGTCCCTTACTAGATAAAAACAGCCAGAAGCAAGATGGCATGAGATCACAGGTAATGCAGTCCACAGGGGTCAGCCTCCCAGAGCAGCACTGGGCAGAAAAGGAGAGAATGGATCATGGGGAGGGACAGGGAAAGGAGGCGGAAATAAACAACACTCTCTTTTTTTTAATGTTTAAAATAGTAGTGGCTTAGTGTGTGCTGCTAAAGCAAAAATACCGTAGACTGGGTGACTTAAACAACAAAAATTTATTTCTCATCGTTCTGGAGACTGGGAAGTCCAATACCAAGGTGATAGCTGATTCGGTTCCTGGTGAGAACTCTCCTGGCTTGCAGACAGTTTCTTCCTTGCTGCATCCTTGCATAATTGGGGGTAGCAGGTAGCAGTGTTGTAGGTAGCAGAGAGGGGAAAAAAGCAAGCTCTCTCACGGTTCATGTTCAAGGGCACTAATCCCATTCATGAGGGCTCCAGCCTAATGACCTCATTTTTCCTCCCCAAAGCCCCACTTCCTAATACATTCACATTAGGGATTAGAGCTTCAGCATATGAATTTTGGGAAGACACAAATATTTAGTCCATAGCAAACGGTAAAGTAGAAACTATATAAATATCTAATGTGTTGGTTAAACTATGACAAAACCATATAGTTGAATGTGTACAGTGTTGAAATTATATGCAATGACGAGAAAGTTCTCACCAGACATTAAATGAAGAATATGAAAATAACATATGCAGGAAGTTTAAAATGTTATTTTTAGTGTATACACAGTAGATATGTGAGTGTATCTTATAGGGAAAAAAAGAAAACTGGAAAGAAATGCACCAAAATTTTAAGTGGTATCTCTGGATGGTTGCTTGAGGGTGCTTTTTATTTTCTTTGCACCCCTCAGTTTTCCAAATTTTCTAAAGCAACATAGTTACTGAATTTTCCTGACCTGGAACAATGTTTCTGTTATTCTTGATATATCTGCAAGGCTACACTGAGTAGAGAGCAGTGTGACTGAGTTCGTTTTTATCAGCCAGATGGCAACCCATTCCAGTATTCTTGTCATGGGCAGAGGAGCCTGGTGGGCTACCGTCCGTGGGGTTGCACACAGCTAAGCACACATGCATGCACTAGCTCTGCAGTTCACTGGAGTCTCGTTTTGTATCCATTTCTGCAGTGATAACAGTGACCTGAGTTACATTTCTTAGTGTGCTAAAAATGGGATGAGTTCATAAAACACTCATCTTTTAAAACATTCCCCTGAGAAATCCTTAGATCCTGGAGAATGGCCTGATTTCCTATTGATCTTTTTATTGCCTCAATTATTTCCTCAAACATGGTTAGTTAGTTCAGGTCCCCACCTTTCCCCATTGTCTATTATGTTTGGTTTCTGTTTAATATGAATCTTTGGTGGCACTTCCATCATTAAATTGACGGTTGCGTAATGCTGTATTGGCATCTGTAAGAGTGAAGTATATTTCTTAGGCACCATGGAGACAGTGGCCATTTCTTTTTTTTTTTGGAACCACCTGAGCAGAGCCAGTATTTTGTGCTCTTGTAATCTTCATCTTAAACACAGAAATCCATCTGTTTCATTGTTTTATTCTCTCCTGATAACACTTCCTGCTGCTCTCCTCCTGATCTATAATCATCCGACCCTCATGGACTCTAGAAAACTGATTCATCACTAGTGATCTGATGATGACTTCTCATATAAGTTATCGTTTCAGGAAACCCACTCCCTTTCCCTGGTTTGCTTTTTAACTTTCAGCTGCTGCCTAATTATTAATTCTTTGGATGGCTGCTTCAGCAGCTTTGCTCTTGTACTTGCTTGTAGTAGGTATTAATAATAATAAGCAGTTTGTAAGTGTGCACAATGTTGAATGCACATAAGGGTTATTGTTGACAATCCTATTTGTAATCAGTTTTCCCATTAGATGAGTTAGGATTCTTGTGGTTGCAAAGAACAGAAAACCAAAAGTGGCTTAGGTAGAACAACAGGGCTTGGTAATACACATAGGTAAGAAGTCTTTGACTGGGCTTCAGAGCCAAGAGTCAGGAAACAGGGCCTTGGGTAGAAATATTAGGTTGGTCAAAAAGGTCATTCAACTTGTGGACACGGTAGGGGAAGGAGAGGATGGAACAAATTGAGAGAGTAGCGTGGAAACATATGCATTACCTTATGTAAAACAGATAGCCGGTGGGAATTTGCTGGATGATGCAAGAAGCTCAAACCAGCACTGTGACAGCCTAGTTCTTGGGTGGAAGGAGGGAGGGAAGTTCAAAGGGAAGGGAACACAAGTATACCTGTGGCTGATTCCTGTTGATGTATGGCAGAAACCAGCACAATAATTATAAAGCAATTATCCTCCAATCAAAAATAAATACATTTTTAAAAGAAAGCAAAAATAAGCAAACAAAAAGTAGAGAAGTATTAACATCAGTTATCCACATGACTATACCATGCTGCCACTAAAAATTTTCAAAGAAAAAATTATGAGATATTGATAACAATAAAATGCTAAAAATTGAGGATAGAGTAGAAGCAGCATAGAAAAACATATAGATTAGGTACCAAATGTTATATTTCTAATTTGTGTGTGTTTTTAGAAGAAAAAATTATATCGATTAAAAGTCAATGAACTACAAAAAAAATGCAAAAAAAGACTTGAGAATTATTTTTTAAGTATGCCAGATATTAAGAAAATTTGAAAAAAATGTTAAGGAATGTCACTCTTCACTGATTTTTTACTTTGGAAAGTATTTATTTCATAAAACATAGATTAACATGTAATTGGGTTTATTATTTTTAAATGATTTAATAAAAACATTTAATGTTGAAAAAGTCATTCTGGGTTTTCCATAACATCTTACAGAAAAACTGCCATAACCTTTTTGGCCAACTCAATAGAACTATGAACTGGGATCTAGACAATAGCCTGCTCACTCTCTCTTTCTCCTTCTATCTGTCTCTCCTCTCTCTCATTTCTCCTTTTCTATTGACCTTATTTTCTAATCACAGCATCTCTGCAACTCAAGTCACAGAATAACAGACGATGCCTCACTCTTTCAAGTTCACTGTGAGTAAAGCCTTCAGAACTCTCTCAAGTGTCTCCATTTCTCACCTTTCTTCTCCCAATTATCTTCTGCCCCACCCCAACCCAATTCCATATTCCCTGAACAGGAAGTCTGACTCACCCAGCTTTGATCCAGTCAACAACAGCCAACAGTAGGATTGTAATCTGTCTCCCTAGCTGTCTAAAGACATCCCCTGGGGTCCCTGTGAGACGGACAGACACCCTAAAAGGTGCTGACCACAGTTGTTAAGTGGTTGATGCCTTCATTGTACTTACTTTGTAAGTACTCCATTTTACTTACTCAATGACACGGACATAAATTTACCAGATTTAAATCTTTTTTCATTAATATTTAGAGGAAGAAGCATATAGCTACTAAAGATGAAGTCATGGGGGAAAAAGTGAGCTTTAAAGACTTCTTTCCAACATGGCAAGAAAGAACAGGTTGCATTCTTGACATAAGAGATTGTCACACAGAGATGTCAGGGAGGTGATGGGATGTGATTAAAGAGAGTAAAGTAAAAAAAAAAAAAATCAGAACTAGGAATGACAGGAAGAAAAGTAAAAGCGGAAAGGGCTAGCTCTTGAGAAGTGGGCAGGATTCCCATAGCAAATATAGCTATTTTAAGTACCACATTTAAGAATCCAGATACCAATCTATGCATGTTTTACAAAGCTTGCGTCCCAGAAGTAAGAAGATCCATGTTGAGGTAACCAGAATACAATTAGCTCTTCTGTTGTGTGTCCATTGGATTCCCAAATTGAGGCATGTATGTATTCACTCATCTAATAGACATTTGTAGAACACAGGATTCAGAGATAAACAGGCTTTGACCCATCAGATGTTGCTAGACAAGGAGGCCAACACTGGATACTGAAAACAGACAGATCTGTGAATAAATGACTTCATTATTCAACACAGGTTTTTTGGACCTAAATGGTGAGCCAAGCACTGAGGTCAGTGTTAATTAGGAATTGACAGGTATGGATGGCACAGTGAAAGTGTGTGGAATGTTCTGGATCCTGCAAAAAAAAGAGAGAGAGATGAGTCCTAGGAGCATGGCCACAAGGAATTATCTGTGTAAACAATCAGGGGTATGACAAACATCGGCTTGGCTCAAAGAGATAATAACGTAATTTCCTCACCAAGTCCTTGCACAATTCTTTATTTAAGCAACAGTTTTAGCACACCCGAGCATGCTGAGGGGTCTTCTCCTCCCAGTGTCTACACCCACCTGTGACTATCGACTCACTACAAAATATATCACTGTCCTTCACATTCCAGAATGACACTGCTGACTCTCCATATATCTCGATGAAGGATTATTCAGTTCTATAGAACATTCTTCAATTGGAGGTGGCTTGAGATGGGAGAGAGAAAAAAGTGTTAAGGCATATTTAAAAATTGGCTTTTCCTGGTGGCAGTTTGTCATTTTTCAATTTGGCATCCTTCCCTGTTCTCTTTTCCACCACGTAGATCTGTCTGAGTCTTGATTCAGAGGGGATTTTCTTGCAAGGTCCCTTCCTTCCACCATATGGATAAAATCACCAGGTTTAATTGAAGGCTGTTTGGAGTCTTGCTTTATTTACAGTCAAAAGCAGATCACTTATGTTGTTGGCCTCAGTCCTAGACTCTCAGGAAACAGTGCCTGTTGGCCGGTGATGGTCTGTGTCTACTCCCTGGCATGAGCCTTGGCTTTGACTGGCCATGGGTGGCACGGCTTCCTGGGACCTGGAGCAAGCTCCACCCGGGGCTTTTCTTGTTCCCTCAGGTCACCTTAATCTGACTGTCCCATCCCTTAGTCTCTAAAGCCACAAGAGTCTATTTTCGGTGCCCCTCTGTGGTTCACGGCATAGAGCAAATTATCAAAGTTGCTTGAGCTGGAAAGAAATTCATTTACTTAAAAAAAAATCAGCAACCACATGTGCAGCACTTCTTATATATTAAGCACTTTCTCATTTCAGAGATAAAGAAACCAAAGCACATCAAGGTTGAAGAACTTGTCCTACAGCTGGTGACTGGCAAAGCTGGGGCGTGATCTCGGGCAGTGATTCAATGTCTTCACCGTCTCCCCCAACTGCGCTGCTTCACCCCACTTAGAGGTTCCCTCATCCAACCTCTTATTAGATTAAATGAGTTATTGTATAAAAAAGCTCTTAACACACAGTCAGAGCAATATAAGTGCCAGCTGTTGTTATGAGTGTGTTTAATAAATGGTGAAAGCCGAAGCCAGAGAAGTAATTCAGGTTCACACACTTAGTGCAGGTATTTCCCAAATCATAAACTGTA
The DNA here is from genome assembly GCF_014754425.2 of Oryx dammah. Lineage (NCBI taxonomy): Eukaryota > Metazoa > Chordata > Mammalia > Artiodactyla > Bovidae > Oryx > Oryx dammah. The sequence goes on along the minus strand of NW_024080557.1, from coordinate 7,141,487 downwards.
GAATGCTAGTATCCAAAAGGATGTAATAAGCACTGTATTTTTTAAAGGATAATGACCAAATAGGTTTAGAAAATGTTGGTTAAAATTTAAAGCCAGTCTTTTACGCTATGGTACTTCTCAAAGCACTTTCATGTGTTAATGTGTATTATTAACCTCCCAAAGGTGGCCCTGACATACAGTTTTCTAGACTGAATAGGATTATTGTATGGAGGAAATTAGCATAACAGGACTGAGACTGCTTTTCTTGCGAGGTTGGCCCCAAATGGATTTCAGGAGGGTTTCCACCACCTTTTGGTCAGAATGGCCCATGTGCCCATGTGACTAAATTGTCCATACAAGATCATTCATGCTGAGTACTTGCTTTCCTTCCAGGAGTCTAGAAATTTGGTACATGCCAGGCTGAGGATGCCTGTGTAACCAGATCCTGATAAAAAAAAAAAAAAAAGAAACTCTGGGCGATGACTCTCTAATGAGCATCATTAGAGATACTGGTAGATACCACTTCACACGTGTTGTCACAAATGATAGCTGGAGGGATTAAAAGCATCCTGTGTGCCTCCCTGGGGACAGGATACTCAGAAACTTGTGCTGGTTTCCTCCAGATTTCGTCCCGGGGGCTTTTCCCTTTGCAGATCCTGTTCTGCATCCCTTTGTCGTGATACACCTTAGCTGTGAGCCCAACTCTCTGCTGAGTCCTGCTGGTCCCCCTAGTGAATCAGCAAACCTGAGATGTTCTTAAGGATCCCTGTCACAACCAGGAAAGCGTTTTCTTCACGATGCCTTTTAACAACACATGGCCCACTGGGGGTCCACAGTGTACGGTGTGGGTAAGGAGCTGTTCACATCCTTACCCCCACAAGTTAGAGGTGGCGATCACCCCACATCGCCCCTCTGGGAAATGTTAAGGTTCCTGAGGCCCACGTGGAGGTCATTACCAAGTAATGATTTCCTTCCTGGCTGGGACACCCAGATGAACTACACAGTGACAGAGCACAGCTGTCTGGCTACAATTTCATCACATTTTTGGCACATTTGGGTGGCAGGGATAAGGATGAAACTATCTTTCAAGTTCTCCCATTTTTTTTAAAGGTTCACTTCCTTGATTTATGTATGGCTGTGCTGGGTCTTTCTCTAGTTTCGGCAAGCAGGGGCTACTCCAGTTGCGGTGCGCAGCCTTCTCGTTGCAGTGGCTTCCCTTGTTGCGGAGCATGGGCTCTAGGCATGTGGGCTTCAGTAGTTTCAGCTCACAGGCTCTAGGGCACTAACTCAGTCGTCGTTTCATGGGCTCAGTTGCTCCATGGCATGTGGGATCTTCTTGGACCAGCAGTCAAACCGCATCTGCATTGCAGGCAGGTTCTTTACCACTGAGCCACCAGGGAAGACCCAGGGTTCTCCCATTTTTTAGCCTTAGCTCTTTAGCCCAGGATAAAATTGTTTATATAGATGTATATTATATTAACATTTGTATGAAATGTATCATGTCAAATTATATTTGTGCATAGGAATTGTTTTATATATCTAGTTAGACGACTCTAGTAAACGGAGCCTTTTTGAGCCTCATGGCTGAGCCTGTGGGCTTATCCCTTGGTAAATACGATTTCCTTGAGTTCATTTTAGAGAATAAAGAGATGTGCCCAGGGTCTCCCGAGAGCAGGTAGGCTGCTCTGGTGCATGACAAACCAGCTGAAGAGGGTGATCAGCCCCAGCATGTGCTCCTTCCAGCCCTGTCCCTGATGCCCCTCCTCCTCACATTCTTCATGGCTGACTTGTCCTCCTGGTGTTTTTCACAGTTTCCAGAAGTTATATTTGCATATCCTCCACCATGGGTGGGGAACTGTACTTCCTGTAGGCCAGCCTGCTCCAGCTCACTTCCCTATATTGTATGTCTAGACCTGCCTACACTGTTTGCCTTGACCTTGTTCTCACAGCCATGGTTGACCTGTTTCTAGATAACATACAGTTCTATACCAAGAACCAGTCAGTTATTGGTTTCGAAGGCTGTTTGGCAACTGGACTAAGCAGTTGGTCCTCCTTATAGTCCCAATGCTCTATACTCACGCTGGATCATGCCTTCATTTATGTGTTTCTTGTATCCTCTTTGCTGGATCATGCCTTCATTTATGTGTTTCTTGTATCCTCTTTGATCTTTTCGACCTCTCCAAATCCCAGCTCGCTGAGTGCTCCATGAAGCTGGCCCTCTCCATTGCACCACTGTGGACCTCCCTGGACCATGAATTCCCACCAGTGTCTCTTATCTGTAGCATATGCCTTCACATGATTATTTTATCTCCTTATACATCCATATCCACAGTGGTTAAGCTCCTGCTAAGAGCCATTCAATGCACTCGAAAATGGAGATACAAAAAAAGAATAAAACAAAGTCCCTGCCCCAAGGAGCTGACTGTCTGAGCTGCTTTATACTGTTACACTGTTTTTCACACTCAAGTGCTGATTCTTCTCTGCCTCTTCAAACTCTCTGCACATAAGGAACTCTTCTTGGGTTCTTTGCATTTCCAGAGTGATGATGCTTCCGTAGCAAATAGTGATTAAGAACTCAGGAACAAACTGAGTTCCTAGTCCATTTCTATAGTCATGAAACATGTTTGCTTCTATTTCCTCATCTGTAGACTGATATGAGGAAGGGCTGATGTGGATAATGTTCATAGATTCCTAGTGGGGGCCATGCACACGCTGATCACATAACTAAGTGGTAGCTGTAATTCTTACTAAGCAGGCCTATGACACAGATTTCGTAAAGGTTTTTCCTGGAATCCTGGCCTCGGAGCAGCACTGGGAGGATTTTCCTAGTGGGCGAGATCCTGGCATTGTACCATCCACCTCCGATCAAATCCAACCTGAGCAGGATGGGAGGATGGGAGGTGCTACAAGAGAAAGCAGTGGTGACTCAGAAAGCCAACAATGCGTGTCAAGACCTGCTAGGCTTCCTCTGCCCAAGGACGTGCATTTCCACATCCATTTTTGGCAAGAAGCTTGCTGTCCCTGTTTTGTTTCATTTCCTGACACTCAGGGTGGAATGGAGGCTGGAAAGAAGACTTTCCATGTAATGATGGAGTGTGCCAAGTGCCATGTATGCCTTCCCTGTCTTCACAGCATTCCTGCTTAGAAGACCATCTTACTCTCATTTGAAAGACTTGAACGCTGAGACAAATAGGTTAAGTAACTTGGCCGCAGTTGCATAGCTAACCCAACACAGATCCAAAGCCTTTCCCCTTAATACCAAATGCCCTTTAGTAAATCAGATCTGTGGAAGTCCTGGCCTACTCTGAGCTGATCCATCTGTATTTCCCCTCCTGCAAGACCCACTCCCACTCAGCCCCCAGGGGTCTGTGAAATAGGTGACAACTTCACAGAAACCTGCAGCGCCATCATCGTGTAATGCAGTTATTCAGGGCTGGGACTAGGGTGAGGTGCATGAGGGGCCTGGTGCAAAATATAAGGGAGGCCCCCACGCCCAGGTTCATGCATGTGTCTATCCATGAGTTTGCTCACCCTAATCCCAGCCCTGCTTTCCCCAAAGCCAATTGTCCTGCTAGAATTCACTGAAGATGACTATACCTAGACCTCCATCACCATGATAACCAGGACGGGTCTAAAATTCGCTGGCAAGCTGTGTGCTCCCCTCTCCCCCTTCTCAGATTGCATGTTTCTATTCCAGGACAATTCCTGCCCCTGAAAATATTTTCCCTCCTCCAAAACTACCCTTTGTGGTTTTTTCACCTGATTCTCCCTCCCAAACCCTAATTTGCATGCAACCAGGAGGAGACCTCAGAGATCCTCTGCCAGGGCTACAGATTTGGTCTCAACCCAGGTGTTACTCCATTCTGTTGAATGTGGCTGAGTAGAGGATTGGAGTGGGGTGGGGTTGGGAGCGGGTGGGGACAGGGCTAAACAGAGGAGGACTAGGAGGCCAGGGCTGAGTGGAGAGCAAGGTGGTCTGGGTGAGCAGGCTCCTTCTCCGGTATGGCATGTGGACAGTTGTGCTCACCATTGTTATAACTCAAGCCGGCCCTCCTCATCGTACAGAAGAGGAAATGGAAGCCACAAGGAAGAGATGACTTCCCTGAGCTAAGTTAGCCAGGAACTGCCAATCCAGGCTTAGAAACCCTACCTGCTACTCCAAGCACATTTTCCCCACTGAGTCAGGCAGATGGAGCCCACATTCTTCTCTTGGCCCCATTACTGCCACAGCTACCAGCTCACAAAAGGAGGTGTGATTCATCAATATAGAAATCAAGACCTTTCAGTGTTTAGAACCACCCTTGATAGATGCACATTTTACTTTCTCGGCAAACTGCAGTGTACCTTTGGTTCTTCATCCAATTAAATCTGGGCTTTGCTGATCTCCAGCTTTGTTCACAACAGATTTCTGCCTGTTGAGACAATAATCATGCATGAACAACGCTAGATTTCAATTGCACATTTTCTTGTTGTTGGAGTTAATAGATTGCTCAATCCCTTTTAAGCAAATAAGGCACCAGGTTACTGATCTGACAAAAGTGAATAACCTCATTAACTATGTAATTAGACATTTGAAATTGAACTGTATGAATGGTTGTGTTCATTGAGAAGGCCATTAAAATCATATGGTAAGCGTTAAAAAAAGGGGGGGGTGTCATGATTCATACTTTAGCTATGCCCAGCTCTCTCTCAAAAACCTTCCCTCATAACTGAGTACTAGCAATGTGGTTAGGGCTTCTCTTGTGGTTCAGCTAGTAACGAATCTACCCGCAATGCAGGAGAACTGAGTTTGGACCCGAGGTTGGGAAGATCCCCTGGAGAAAGGAAAGGCTACCCACTCCAGTATTCTGGCCTGGAGAATTCCATGGACTGTACAGTCCATCGGGTCACAAAGAGTCAGACGCAACTGAGCGACTTTCACAATGTGGTTCAGGGGCTACCTCTCTCAGAATCATCTGGAGTTTTGACTCAAAATGCTGAGTCTTACAACATCCCCTGATTCTCCTGACTCAGAAAGTGAGTCAGTCACTAAATTTTAAAAAGTGCTCGTATGGAACTTGGACTCTTTACATCAGTGACTTCTTATTTAGTTTCTGAACTTTTTGTTTTTCTTTGCTTTGAGACATGAAGTCATTACCACCGTCATATCTTGTATCTCTGGTTCTGAGTCAAATTCAACAAGAAATGGAAATCACTCTACATTTCATCAAACTGTGTTTTGACCAAGATAGACATGGGAGAAGGGAATTCTCAGTATAGGAGACTTTCGGTTTTCTCTTGTGGATCATGATAGAGTTACATAGAAAGATCCCTCATTTACCTACTGGTGTGTTTTCAGTAAAATTCTGTTGTCAAAGATGATAAAACGCCCTTAAGATCTTTATTTTCAGTTATAGGCAGAAAATATCCAAATACATGTCAGCATTTTCCTAAAGCTCCTTTATAAGAATTTCTTTCAGTGCATGAAGCCCAGGGTGCATAGTGTTGGGCACAGCCAGAATCTGCCAACATGCATATTTGACAACAGAGTTTTTCAGAAAATGTGAATTACTTTCAGTAATTAATTTGAATTAATTCATCAAGTTGAATTAATAATTTAAACTATTTATATTTTAAATATAAATTTCCATCTTCTACTTAAAATTTTTAAACTATTTCCTATGGGACCTCAGTCCACCAGTGCAACAGCCTGGTACCTGGTGGCCGTTCTTTGAAACAGACTGAGGCACACTAAAGACATTTGGGGATTCTCTAACATTCCTCTTACTGAGAGGTGGTGCTTGGGTATCCTCCCCTTGAAGGCTGAGTGAGTGCTCTGACCATTATGATGTGGCAGACACTGGCAGTATGTAGTTCCCACACTTGTCCAAGTGCATCCACATAACAAGCGCACCTGCCCTGAGATCGCCGTGCTGTGCGGAGCCCAAGCCACAGGAAGATGTCCTAGAAGAGACTTCAGTGGAGAAAAATAAAGGTCAGGGAGCACCCAAGAAGGAATTCCCTGATGGTCCAGTGCTTAGGACTCCAAGCTTTCACAGCCAAGAGTGTGGGTTCAATCCCTGGTCTGGGAACTAAGATCCTACAAGCCCTGTGTGGCACACCCTGCCCCCTGAAAAAGGATCACCCAGATGCCAGACACGTGACTGAAGAAGCCATCTTGGAAATGTACCCTCCACCCCCATAAGGGAACACCATATGGATCAAGGATGGACCACCCAGCTGCAAAAGCATGGGCAAGAGGAAACTCCTTGGCTCAAGCCATCTATTTGGAGCAGAGTACTGAAACAAGAGCCTGTATTTCTTCTTTGCTCTCCTCTCACCTTTATTCTTTCCCCTGGCCTTACTTTCTTAAAGCCATTTTACATTCTGGCTCTTGTGGGAATTGGATCTCAATCCTTATTTAAACCAGTCTGGAGATCTCCTCAAGTTATGTAAACTTTTGAAAATTAGAATATTAAAAATAAATGTATATACATGACAAAATTGGGTTCTGCAGACAGGAGGGCTGCAGGGAGCAATGGAAATTTCTGCTTGAAGTGCTTTATCTTCTGTGGACCACCTTGCTCAAGGTGAAGAGAGCGCAAGATCAAGGATTGGTCAGTTCTGAGAGTTGCCTTCCTTATCGGTAAAAGCAGGTCCTGTTCATCTTTGACATTCGAGGAGCCTAGGAGTAAGATAGCTCTACTTTTGTATTACTTATTTTGAGGGATATTTTTGTCTCTTGTAACATATTAGAAGATGTATTTATTCCATGGCAGTCCAGCCTGTGGGGCAAAAGAAGTATCTAATTCTTTGTAGAAGCCTGTTCCTTTCTCATCTTGTATCTCCAGCTCTCAGGAAATAGCTTTGAGTAAATGAATGAACAAATGAACGTGTGTTAGTCACTGAGGCTACAAAGACAAATGAGACACAGCCCCTGCCCTTGAGGAGCTCACAGTCTATCGAACACAGGCAGCAAATTAAATACTGGTTATGCCTCCTAGGCAGCACATTCTTTTATTCAGAAACATCGTTCTGTCTGTATCGAGCTACTGTTATACTCATATCCTGATGGAATGACAAGCTTCAAGGAAACACAGTTCAGAAGAGCCCAGAATAGGGCAGGAGGCTGCCAACCACTCACCCTAAATAGACAGCTTCCCCGTGCTGGGTTGAGGTCTCAGCTTTGGTGGGAGGAGGGGGAAGGGAGGTATGTCCCGTTAGAGCTGTGAAAGGCCAGGCACAGTTACTCAGAAGCCCCTTCAGGGATCTGTCAGAAAAGCAGGAAGAGAATCACGAACGCATCATTCCATCAGGCTTTGCTGACAGAGACTGCAGAAGCAGCAGCAAGACTGCTTCATCACACTACCCCTCAGAGCTGCAGCCGCAGCTGAAAAGTTCAGGGCAAACACCAGAGTGGTTTTGTGTGTGAAGAGTGATGAGGAAGTCACTGATTTTCATCAGCCGGGCCCACAGGGGCTTTGAGGAATTGCCTTTTGTTTTCCACCCCAAGTCAGTTTGGCAAAGTGTCAGCTCATGCCTTTTTTCTCTTTTTCTTTCTTTATACCGAGGACTTTGGGAGGTGGGAGATAGAGGAGGCAAAGACCTTTGTTTAAAGATAAGTGACTTCTTGTTCTTTACTCTCCTGGGGAGCTTGAGTATCAGTGACAATATATTGATATGATCAACATTGTATGGAACAGTGCTTACCATGTTTTGGAGTTTTGAAAGATTTCTTTTTGTTTGTGTTACATAGCAAGACCACAAGGATGTCAGGAATTTGTCAGAGAGTGATGCCAGGATCTGGTTAATTTCCAAGCAGTAGACTTGTGTTCTAGCCCAGGGAGGCTGATCCCCACAGGTGGAAATGACTTTCTGTTTGTTAGTAGAACCTGGTGAAATACCTAAGCAGTAGTTAATTTTCTGTCTTCAGTGGACTCTGAGCTCCTTCAAGTAGAAATCCCACAAGGAAAGGTAAAAGCAGCAACATTGCAACCCAAAGTTTTTCCCATCCTTCACAGTTTAAAAATATCCATATCTTAATGCTTTGAGAAGAAAATGTCATGTTTATCAAGGGCTACTTTCTGTTTTAAAGCGTAGCTTTTTCATCATCCCATCATTGGAATCCAAAGTAATCACAAACTCACTGTCTTGATAATTAGGTACAATTATAAAAAATAAAGTTTTTCTTTTTAGATTAAAGAGCAACTACAGAAACTGTTGCTAGTAAGTGGTGATTAGTTTGTAATTACCGTGGCACTGACCCATGAACCTCATCAGCAGTTCTAACTGGAGAGCTCCAGTTTCAAAGGGGAAGAACTTTCATATTTCTGAAAGTAGAGCCTGCTTGCTGGTTTTGTTTCTATTCTTTTAAATTTTACCACTTTCCATTGGTCTGTGCATTGCTCTTAACTGTGATGAGTGTTTCCTGTGTGACCCTCCATCCCTGGTGATTTTGTTTAAATCTGGACTCTTATGGCCCAAGATCCCTCCCTGTCTTTAGATGAGTAGTGAATAAAATGTTTTATTGCTTAATCTGCAGGAGGTGACTAGAAGGTGAAATGAGGTTAAAGAAAGCATATCAAGATAGCATGCTTGGTCTCTCTGCTTCTAAGAGATCTGAAATCACTCAGTTCCTTGGGACTCAAAACATGGAAGAGACCCTGGTGTGTAAAGACAAAACTAACATGTAACATGGATTACTGGTCCGAAGCCAGCAATGACTACGGACCCTCTTGGTTGCATAGTCTTGTCCCTTAGTCCAGAGAGCTGAACTCTCCAATGAGGACTACATGGAAAAAATTTCTGAAGCATGAGGTTCCTTCTTCCTTCATTCACGAAGACTGTTCTGTAGCCATAAGCTTCCTAGATGATGAGGCGGTTGGATAGCATCACCGACTCAATGGACATGCATTTGAGCAAACGCTGAGAGATAGTGAGAGACACTGATTGATGGTTCACATGCCGCAGTACACGGCATTGCAAAGAGTCGGACACGACTAAGCAACTGAACAGCAACAAACCATCGTAGACCCAAAAAGAACTTGGAAAGATTGTTTTTGTCCATATGCTTGACTTCAGATAAAACAATCACAACCTACCCATACAAGATAAGAAAATGATAGGGGTCAGTTTTCTTTGGTAACATCCTGATGTTCAGTTACCTTCCCCAGAAGGAAAATCCTGGTATGCCTTTGGAGTCGGACAGAGCTGGATTCCAGTGTCTGTGCAGTTACTCTCTGGGTGTGTGATTATCAGCAGATTATTGATCTTGCCAAACCGTAACTAATTTGTAATATGCAAATACACACCAGTCTGCATATATTAGGAGGTTTTGAGGGAGTGGAGATCTATGTGCTGTTCCTTCTCTCTTCCTCCTCATCCCAGGCAGGCCCTCCTGCTACAGTCTCACTGCTGTCCTCCTCAGGGCCGAGGACAATGTCCAAGTCTAATCATTCCCAGGGGAGTACACAGCATGATGTAACTTGAACACTCAATATAAATTGTAAAGGGAAACATTCTTGCCCCCTTCAGAATAGCCAGATAAACTAAGCAAGCAGGTAGTATATCCCATGATGAGTTAGTTTAGCAAAGTGCCTAAAACTGGGTAGCTTAGAACAACAAATATCCACATGAAGGCATCAGGAAAGCTCTGTTCGGGGCCTCTCTCCTACCTCTCTGGTAGCTTCTTGTATGGCAGGATAATGCCAGTCTTCACACGCCTCTCTCCCAGTTTTCCCATTTTAAGGACATCAGTCATTTTGGATTGGGGGCCGCACTGCTCTGCTCCAGTATGACCTCATCTTTTACATCATTCCATCTACACCACCAAATCAGGTCTCACACTCTGACCTGATGGGAATTCGGACTTTGATATATTAATCTGGGGGAGACACATTTCAACCCATAACACACGAAGTTGTGGGACAGTAATTCCTGAAAATCTTCTGGCAGGTCCTCCTTGACATTATATTAACACTTGGGATTCAGGACAAAGTAATTTGTGGCCAGCCCCTCAGGTGTTTCAGAAAGACGATTACTTGGAAAAACAACCTCAAACCCCTCGGTATTAGCAGATCAGGGAAACGTGTCATAGTGCAGAGTTGCAAAGTCACCTGCACAAAAGAAAGGGGAGGGAAAGCCTGAAGGAAAATGGACAAGACAACCACAAGGGCCCTAACAGCCACGTCAAGAATGTCACACAATAGGTAAAGGGTCTTTGAAGCCTGTACACTCTTCTTAGATCTAGGAAGTGTCCTCTAACTAAGGCTGTGCCTTTACCGAACCTAGGAAGCTTTTGGTCCCACAACAGTGACATGTGGTGCAAAGACTTTCAGTCCCCAGGAGAAATGTATTTGTCAAGGATATCTAGGCTTGAAAACTGGGCTCTATAAGAATAAAGTTAATTGAGATTCTTCTTTTTAATAATAAATTTATTGGAAAAACTTTGGACAAAGATGTGGAAAACCTCCACAATGGAAATGATGAAAGATAACTAAGGGAAATTAAAATAAGATATTCAGAAGTGTACAAAGATCCTGTATTTATATGTTGGGAATTTCTTTTTTTTAATTTAAAGTTATTTTAATTGGAGGCTAATTACCTTACCACCTTGTATTGGTTTTGCCATACATCAACATGAATCCGCCATGGGTGTACACGTGTTCCCATCCTGAATCCCCCTCCCACCTCCCTCCTGTACCATCCCTGTGGGTCATCCCAGTGCACCAGCCCCAAGCATCCTGTATCCTGCATCGAACCTGGACTTAACATCACATATTTTTGTTAGTTGGGACTAGCTGAGAAAATTTTAGAATAATTTTCAAATATTGGAATGGTGATGAAGAGCAACATTTTGTCATTTTCAAGGCAAGAGAGGATCAAGGGGAGACTCAAATTATGGGAGGTGCAGTGCAGTTCAAACTGGATTTGAGAAGAAATTCCTGACAGTAAGGGTAATTATTTTTTTAAAAAGTAAAACTGTGTTATCTTCCTTACATATGTTAGATACAAAGATGGGCTCCTCTCTGTTATAAAATGAGCCTAGTCATTCCTGAATATCAAAGAGCTAGGCTTTATCTTTTCATCATTTTTATGGACTGTGCTCATAACTTACACAGGTGCAGAGCTGAGGTCTAGGGTCACAGGGATGACAGGCACAGGTTCTATCCTCAAAGAGCTCACCCACTCATGTCACTTAGCCAATATCTAGTTGTTGAATAAAAACATAAATGGAGATATAAACACAGATCAATTCTAATGCAATAGCATAGTACTAATGGCTGCCCCAGTACCATGTTTCTATGTCTAACTGTGGCCAAAGCCATTCAAGAATGCTTTGCAGGGCTTCCCTGGAGGCTCAGCAGTAAAGAATCCACTTGCCAATGCAGGAGACACAGGTTCAATCCCTAATCTGGGAAGATCCCATGTTCCATTGAGCAGTTAGCCCATGGGCCACAACTGCTGAGCCTGTGCTCTAGAGCCCAGAAGCCACAACTACTGAGGCCTGTGCACCCTAGAGCCCATGCTCTTTAAAAAGAGAAGCCACTGCAATGAGAAACCTGCTTACCACAACTAGAGAAAAGCCTGTCGGCAACAAAGACCCAGCACAGATGGATAAGAAAGCTGTGGTACATATATACAATGGAGTATTACTCAGCCATTAAAAAGAATACATTTGAATCAGTTCTAATGAGGTGGATGAAACTGGAGCTGATTATACAGAGTGAAGTAAGCCAGAAAGAAAAACACCAATACAGTATACTGACACATATATACGGAATTTAGAAAGATGGTAATGATGACCCTTTATGCAAGACAGCAAAAGAAACACAGATGTATAGAACGGACTTTTGGACTCTGAGGGAGAGGAAGAGGGTGGGATGATTTGGGAGAATGGCATTAAAACATGTATACTATCATGTAAGAAACGAAGTGCCAGTCTATGTTTGATGCAGGATACAGGATGCATGGGGCTGGTGCATGGGGATGATCCAGAGGGATGGTATGGGGTGGGAGGTGGGAGGGGGATTCAGGATTGGGAGCTTGTATACACCCGTGGTGGATTCATGTCAATGTATGGCAAATCCAATACAGTATTGTAAAGTAAAATAAAGTAAAAATAAAATTAAAAAATAAAAAATAAAAATAAATGAATGAATGAATAAAATTATTTTTAAAAAAGAGTGCTTTGCAGAAGAGTTGGCACTTGGGCTCCATCTTGAAGGATGACTACTGGTTTGCAGAATGGCATGAAGGAATGGGACACACACCAGAGGCATAGTGATGGGCTATTTGGACGCTGAGTACAGTGTGATTTGAGTAGAGGTGACGTGGTAGAAGTCAAGGGGGGGCGCCAGTGATCAGAGAGGAGGGGAGAGGCAAGTAAAATGCATAAACCCCAGTTCTTCAGAGGGTCTCTTGAGCTGCTAGTGACTCAGATGCCTTTTGAGTGTGGTCCGCTGTTTTCAGGACTCCCCCGACCCAGCCTGACCATAAGACACTTTATTTTGTCCTTCATTTGTAAGGTGTAAAACAAGGATTATCACTTGATGATATTCTAGAAGACAAGGCTGGATGAGGTCACTCTTCAACTTGGGAGTATTCAGTTTCAGTGTCAGGCCTTCGTGAACCTTCCCTCTCTGTCAGGAGAGACCCACTTGTGATCACAATGCAGAAAGCTGAACAAGCCTGATGCCAGCTTCTTTCCAGAAAAGGATGGAGCTTCGGGTAGGAGATGGCGGGATGGAAGCACAAGCTAGCTGGACTCTTCCGTGAGGGTGGAGCCGGCCACAGCCACCCTGCCGTTGAACTCTTGCCAGCTTATTTTGTTGCATAGAAATCTCATCTGTGCACTGGGAGAGTGGCTCTGTGGAGCTCACAAGCTCAGGGAACATGCTTTGCCAAACACTGCTTCTTAGACCCTAAAATTGTTACCGAACCAAACTTGGCTTCACTCACCCATCTACCGACACCGGGATGTGGTGAAGGAAAACACGGCATTTATTTACCAAGTAAGGAGAGTAAGCAACTCATGCTCAAAATACTCAAACTTTCGATGGCTTTCTGGGGTTTTAAAGCCAGTGTTAGAGGTGAGAGTCTCAGGGTAGGTGATCAGCTCCTGGTCCTTTTCCTGACTGGTAGGTAGTGAGGTAAATGGGTGATGTCTCAGGAATCTCAATCATTCCAACCAGTCTGGGGGGTGTGTGCTTGTGGTCAGCATGAAATCACCATCCTCTGCTGGGTTTTGCGGGGAAGGGCATCAGATTGTTAACTTTATCCCTTCAGGGTGAACTTGAAGGCCTGTGACTGTTGTTCTAATCATTAACTGCTTGAGTCTGCTCTTTGGAAGTCAGAGAATGTCACAGAAGGAAAAGGGGGAAATGAGGAGACTGGTCCCCACAAGGTCTGGCTAGTTTTCAGTCCCCCTCATAACATTTTCTTTGATATCCCTCAGTCCTGAGGGGAACAGGACAAGAAATAGAATGAAGTTTCAAAGGGAACTCAGTTTTAGGGGGACTCAGTTTCAGGTTCTCATGAGAAGCAATAAAGCGAGGTATGAGCAAGGAAAGAAGAGGCTGAAGGGAAGCAGCTCAGAGGAGCTTTCCACACAGAAGTGTCTGTTGAGCACTTTCTACCTTTTAGGCACTGTGCTCCTGCTGGATGCAAACACCATATTTCCCTGCCTGCAGGCATCCCATGTGGTGAGAGAGACATTTCCTCAGCAGAACAGACAACTAAAAGCAGTCACAATATACAGGGAATTAAGGGGATAGGCAAAGAAGGCTGTGGACCCTGGGAGCAGACCTAAGGTAGCAAAGCATTCTGGGCATGGCAGCCAGATTCAAGAAAGGACTTGCTCAGTATGGCCACAAGTAAGGTAGCTCAGCTGAATAATCTGCCTGCAATGCAGAAGAACCCATTTCAATCCTCGGGTCAGGAAGATCCCCTAGAGAAGGGATAGGCTACCCACTCCAGTATTCCTGGGCTTTCCTGGTGGCTTAGATGGTAAAGCATCTGCCTGCAATGCAGGATACCTGGGTTTGATCCCTGGGATGGGAAGATCCCCTGGAGAAGGGACGGCTACCCACTCCAGTATTCTGGCCTGGAGAATTCCATGGAGAGAGAAGTCTGGCGGGCTACAGTCCCTGGGGTCGCAAAGAGTTGGACTCGACTGAGGGACTTTCACCAGTGGGGCTGTTTTGTGGTGGCGGCAAATATGATGGCAGAGACTGGAAGGCAGATAAAAGTGAATGGTGCTGGGATTTCTCTGGCAGATCAGTGAATAATGCTTCCCCTCCCAATGCAGGGGGAGCAGGTTCAATCCCTAGTCAGGGAGCTAAAATCATCCCACATGCCCTGGGGGTGGAAAAAAACAAACATAATGTAGAAGCAATGTTCTAACAAATTCAAGAAAGACTTTAAAAATGGTCTGCATTAAAAGAAAAAAAATCTTTAAAAAAAAAGGTGTATGGTGCTAAGGAGCTAACATATAACAAGAGAGCCTAATAGTCACAGGGACTGGCCTCACAGCTGAGGACCCAGTCTCGCTGGGCTAGCAGCCAAGGTCCCACACCTTTAGCACACACACAAGCAAGCACCCAAGGGTGCTTTGCTACTACTGCAACGGTTATACTGAGAAAACCAGGGAAGAGCACAGTTGTAAAGAGTAATTAGTGTTGTGACTAAATAAATGAATGCCACCTGTGCATCCTGTTTGGGGAAATGAGTCAAATTAGTGAAACAAGTTGCATAATCACAGCAAATGCCAATCTCAGCCATTGCAGCCAGGCTGGCCATTTCTAGTTTTAATGAGCGGCTTCATGATCAGTGTTCATTCAGATGAATGAAGAGAAATATTCGGTGTACGTTTTATTTTTAATCGCATACATAATATGTAATTGCTGCCAGAAAATTTTTTTTTTAATTAGTCAAAAATTTAAAAGTTAAAGTTACTCTAAACCCACCATGCAGGAACAACTGTTACCATTTTGGTGCACATATTTTTAGACTTTCATAAATATGTATATTTATAAAAGCCGATTATTTGTTATTCTGTTCTCTTAGCTTACATTTGATTTCAGTTTAGGGTGCGGGGGTTCTTTTGTTTCTTCTCCTTTTTAAAAAAATATGACAGTGACGAGTTTTGCTCTATGTTATGAGTTTTTCTTTGATTCCCTCCCACTCTCCCCATCCCATTCCAGGAATCTGGAAGGTAATGGAAATTGTTTAAAGTTCTTTTGACTGTTACCATCAGATGTTTTTAAATAATACTGACATGTGTTTAAAATCTATGTTCTAAACCTCTGTTTCTCAATTATTAATGTCAAAAATGAAACAATATCTATTGACTCACCCCCATGTACAGGTGAAAAATGCTCACACTTTTCCTTCCTCCAGCTCCAACCCATACCACCCTTCCTCCCAGTTTTTGTTACTCCAAGGTTTCTTTCTCAGTCTGCAATGGTTAAGCTGTTGATTGTCCCATAATGGGACCTCTTGCTTCAAGACTGAGATTGCGTTTACGTTCTCCTTAGAAACAATGCAATTTAACAACGTTTGCTTTCCTCAGCGTCCACACAGCTGGTTCATCTCAGTTACCAGAGAGAACACACGCATGCGTGCTAAGTCGCTTCAGGCATGTTCGACTCTGCGACGCTATGGGCTGTAGTCCGCCAGGCTCCTCTGTCCGTGGGATTTCCTAGGCAAGAATACTGGAGTGGGTTGCCATGCCCTTCTCTAGGGGATGTGCCTGACCCAGGGATCGAACTTGCATCTTTTACCTCTCCTTCGTTGGCAGGTGGGTTCTTTACCACTAGCACCACCGGGGAAGACAGAACACATCAGCATTCTAAAGCCTTTTCCTGGCTGAAAATGTCTTCTCCTTGCCTTCCTTTATTACTGATAGAATTTGGGAAGTAACCATTCTCCCTGAAAAACACATAGACAGATTCAACTGACATCTTTTTCTTGTAGACAGGATATATTTCTTTTCCCTGGATTTGAGGAAGTTTCTTTTTTTTAAAAAAACTTGATATTCAGTGGATGTAAATGTTTCTCAATTTGCACAGAGCCCACAGTAAAACTTTAACTAGAGGGTTTTTTTTTTTTTTTTTTTTTTGGCTATCTCAGATTTTTCTTCACTATCCATTTTTGGGGAGTTTACATTTATCCATTTTATTACCCTTTTTTCTAGTTTAGTTTTATTGAGAAATCATTGACATACATCATCTGTGTAAGCTTAAGGCACACAACATGATGGTTTGATGTATCTGTGTGTGTGTGTGTGTGTGTGTGCGTGCGTGCGTGCACACATTCCCTTCAGTCATGTCCTACTCTTTGCAACCCCATGGGCTTAGCCCTCTGTGCATGGGATTTTCCAGGCAACAATACTGGAGTGGGTTGCCATTCCCTCCTCCAGGGAATCTATCAATACATATATTGTAAATGATTTCCACATTGGTTCAATGAAAATCCACTTTTTCATACAGATACAATAAGAAAAGAAAAAGATTTTCTCCTTATGATGAGAACACTTAGGATTTACTCTCTTAGCTTTCTTGTATATCATACAGCAGTGTTAGCTATAATCATGTTGTACATTACATCCCTGCTGCTGCTGCTGCTGCTGCTAAGTCGCTTCAGTCGTGTCCGACTCTGTGCGACCCCATAGATGGCAGCCCACCAGGCTCCCCCGTCCCTAGAACTTACTTATCTTTTAACTTCTAGTTCATCCCTTTTGACCATCTCCTTCCAAATACCCTTCCCTCCAGCCTCTACTGCTGATAACCATATTTCTGATCTCGTCTCTATGATTTTTTCTCTTTCTCTGTTTTTTGATTCTACATGTAAGTAAAATCACAGAGTATCTGCCTCTCTCTGTATGCCTATTTCACTTCACATAGTGCCTTCAGGTTCCATCTGTGCCATCAAAACAGTCATGTTTCCTCTTTTTATAGCTGAATAAATGGGCTTCCCTATAGCTCAAACGGAGAAGGCACTGGCACCCGACTCCAGCACTCTTGCCTGGAAAATCCCATGGACGGAGGAGCCTGGTAGGCTGTAGTCCATGGGGTCGCGAAGAGTCGGACAGGACTGAGCAACTTCACTTTCAGTTTTCACTTTCATGCATTGGAGAAGGAAATGGCAACCCACTCCAGTATTCTTGCTTGGCGAATCCCATAGACAAAGAAGCCTGGAGGGCTACAGTTCATGGGATCGCAGAGAGTCAGATACGACTGAGCGACTAGCACACTAATATTCCAATGTTTATATTTACCACAAGTTCTTTATCCCTCCATCCTTGGATGGATACATTTTTGCAAAAGTAGAATTGCTAGATCATATGGTAGTTTTAATTTCTAAGGAGGCTTTATCCTGTTTTTCCATAGCAACTGTCCCAATTTATAGTCCCACTCATTGTGCACAAGGATTCCCTTTTCTTTATATCCACACCAATATTTGTTACCACTTGTCTTTTTGATGATGGCCATTCTAATGGGTATGAAGTGATAATCTCGTTGTTTTCATTTGCATTTCCCTAATGATTAGTGAGACTTCCCTGGTGGCTCAGCAGTAAAGAATCTGCCTGCTAATGCAGGAAAATGCAGCTTCAATCCCAGTTGAGGAAGATCTGCTGGAGAAGGAAATGGCAACCCACTCCAGTATTCTTGCCTGGAGAATCCCATGGACAGAAGAACCTGGCAGGCAACAGTCCATGGGGTTACAAGAGAGTTCAACATAACTTAGCAACTAGGCAACAACAATGCCTAGTGATGTTGACCATCTTCTCATGTACCTTTTGTTCTTTCATATATCTTCCTTAGAGAAATATCTTTTCAGATGCATAGCCCATTTTTAAACTGGGTTGTTTTTGGCTTTTTTCTATTGAGTTGTATGAATTCTTTATGTTTTGGCTGCTGCTGCTGCTGCTGCTGCTAAGTCACTTCAGTCATGTCTGACTCTGTGCGACCCCATAGACGGCAGCCCACCAGGCTCCCCCGTCCCTGGGATTCTCCAGGCAAGAACACTGGAGTGGGTTGCGCTATTAACGCCTTATCAGATATAGGGTTTGCAAATGTTTTTTTCCCATTTTATAGATTATATTTTCACTTTGTTTAGGGCAGTATACATTTTTGAAATGGATTCTCTTGCATTGGTTCTGATTGCTTCCTCATTTATTCACTTTGTGCATAGCTATATATACTGTGTACCTGATTTTCTCTCTCTCTCTCTCTCTCTCTGAATTCTGGCTAAATCTAAAATTCTGGTGAGTGTCTCACCTTAATAGTTACTAAACCAGATTGATTTTCTGAATCATTTCAGGTTATTTTTGAAGTACAGATTCCTTAGCTTCACCAAAGGCCACTCAATCAAAATCTCCTATATGTAACCCTAGGAATATGTATTTTAAGTATCCTCCCCCTTCTGAGATCATATAGGTTTGGAACCACTGGCCTATTTCACTAGTCTAATTCCTTTTAATTCAGGAACAATTCTCCTCTTCGCTGCTTTTTAGCAGTTTTAAATTCTACAGTGGAATTATTTGTTTACTTGTATTCTTTTCAGAAAAGAATCTGCCTGCAGTACAGGAGACATGGGTTTGATCCTTGTGTTGAGAAGATCCCCTAAAGAAAGAAATGGCAACTCACTCATATTCTTGCCCAGAAAACCCCTTGGACAGAGAAGCCTGTCAGGCTACAATCCATGGGGTCTCAAAGAGTCAGACACAACTTAGCAACTAAACAACAACAATTCTTTTCATAAAATCCCTTTTTATCTCCATTTCTTGCCTTATGACCTTTCCTTTAGCAAGTTTGTGTTCTGAATAATTACCTTGAGAATACAAGGTAGTTACTCTTAAACTTTTGTCTTTCTCTTATGGCGAATTTTTTCCAAAGTCTATTCTTCCCTCATATGTTATGTTTATTTCCTTAGGTTTAGATCATGTTTATGGTCTGTGGTATGGAACCATTTTTTTATGCCTTGGTGGGAGCCTATTTGATAACTTACTCTTCATCGGTACTTGGGTAACTTCTCTGCATTCCCAGGCACTCTTAACTTGAGGGCTGCGTGATGTGCATTTACATAATAAGTTTTGTCATTCACTTGCCTCGGGAGAATGGAAAGGAGCCAATTTCATGAGTAGACCCAGCAAGAGAACTTTGCCTTCCTCAGCATTTGCTACGTGTGTGGGAACTCGTGCATCAAGACCTGTTTCTCCATATCTTGGGTACACTTCACCCTCCCCACTATTCTGTTTACCTAAAGTGGCTGCATCTAATACCTCTCGTGAATTGTCTAATCATGTGATAGAATTTACATCTGGGTAGAACTTACATGAGTTGGAACAGTATCCTATCTAGTTCCAGAATGTTTGTCCTGTTTCTTTAGGAATGACCACATTGCTGACAGGTTAGAGACAATTCCCACTTCACAGGAGTTCTGAGTGGCTGGGCCATAGGCATTATTTTCCCACACTGCACTTTCACTTTTCACTTTCATGCATTGGAGAAGGAAATGGCAACCCACTCCAGTGTTCTTGCCTGGAGAATCCCAGGGACAAAGGAGCCTAGTGGGCTCCCGTCTATGCGGTCGCACAGAGTCGGACACTACTGAAGCGACTTAGCAGCAGCAGCATATTTCACAGTGTTCCATAAAATTGACTCTCTCTACTTCCAGCAGACTGCCCTGCCTCCAGAACCCTTCCCCTGGATGTTGGAGTAAATGCACCAAAAAGTCAAATAATAGCCCCAAACTAGAAATAAGCCCAATATCCATCTTCCAGTTATGGTTAATAAATTTTGCTGTTTGCACAATGGAAAGTAAATTCTAATTAGCCACATGCCTCAGTGTGGACAAATGTCAGAAACAAAGTTGAACAAGGGTCTAATGGAAGCCATGCGGTATGATTGATTCACATCTCTTTCCAAACAGGCAGAGCTTAGCAATACATTACTTAGAGATATGTATACAGGTGGTAGAGGTATTTTTTTAAAAGCAAGTGAACAATGAACCCAAGTACAGATGATCACAGGTGCAGGGGAGGAGAGGGGACTGGGATAAGACCCTCCAGACATTTGAAGTCACTGCTAACATTCTACTTGCTAAAATCAGTAGGTGATGCTTGAGTATTTGTTTTATGGTTATTTTTAATAGTAATACTGATTTTTTAATGACAATGATTTTAAATGTTTGTACATTTAAAGTTTTAATGTAACTTAATAACTCCTTGTATGTAATCTAAAGTCATGTTCAACTCTTTTTTGATCCCATGGGCTGTAGCCCACCAGGCTTGTCTGTCCATGGGATTCTCCAGGCAAGAATACTGGAATGGGTTGCCATTTCTTTCTCCAGGGGATCTTCTGACCCAGGAATCAAACCCACATCTCTTGCATTGTCAGGCAGATTCTTTACCACTGAGTCACCTGGAAATTTAATAACTTCAGTAATATAGTAAATCTAATCTCAATAATTTTCATAACTCCTTTTCATGAATGACACTTCATAATTTAAAAAATTAAAAGTAAAAATAAGCCATGTAAGAGAGGAAATACCTAAGGATGACCCTTCAGCTGTCCCCATTTTCACCCCACTGTGGCTTAGAGGGCCCTGTGTCTGTCGTGGGGAAGGGGGCTTCACATGGGACCATGTTCCTTCCAGCCACTACCCATGTTGCCAGGCTTCCTAATCTAATGATGCTTAGTGATGTTGTTTGACTTTCCCAAAATGCCTTCCACTTGTTCCCAAACAACTGTGATCAACTCATAGAATGAGAATTTGTATGCCTTCCCTCAGTTTGAGTTTTCTCGATACTAATGAATGGCTTTTTAGGCAACCTGATTTAGCACTAAGACAAGGCAGTTCCCTACTCCTGCTTCTCTTTGGATTTCTGAAAGGAGGAAGGCGGGGAAACTTGCTTTCATGTGAGACTTTTCCTCCAGAAACAGGAATAATGGCTAGAACCATAACGCAGGGTAATATTAGCAGTAGTATGACCATGATTAATACGGAGCATCATTGTCAAGTAACACTGCATGTATTCACTTCTTTCAAAGGCAGGGTTCATGCCATTATGCCATCAGACAAGGACAGTGAGGCTCAGGGAGTTGAAATGGCGTGTCCCTCTTTTTGAAGCTATATTCACTGTCCAAAGCCCACCTCCATCCACTCCATCACAGTGCCCAGTGCCTCAAACCTATAGTCAGCTCTAGTTGAAAGATACTTTCAATCATTCAGTGATTATTTGTTGAGCACCTGTTTTGAACTGGACCAGGTGCTAAGGACATAGCAATGAATAAGGCATACATTTTCACTGCTGTTCTGACCCTTAAAATATAGGACAGAATATAGACATTAAAGAATTGCACAAATAACTAAGAAAGGACCGTTGTGAAGAAGTGACTGTGTAATAGTGTATAAGGGAAAACTGAGGCTACAGGGTCAGGGAAAGGATTTCATAAAGGAGTAACCAAAGAATAAACAAGTTAATCAAACAAAGAAGTGGGGAGAGGAAACTTTACAAGAGGTGTAGCCTGTAGGAAGAGCCCGGGGTCTGAGCAGAACTCAGTAAACTGAAGAAATTAGCAGAAGGGCTTAGTGAGACAGGAGGACGGTCATCAGAGATGAGGGGCATCACACTTCAGGGCTGTATAAGCCATGGTCAAGATTTTGGTTTTATTCCAAAAGGAAGGGCAGGTCTCCAAAGGGTTTCATGAAGAGGGAGAAGCATGGTCATAGACATTGCTTTGTCTACTAAAAAGAAGGTAAACAGAGCAGACCAGCTTATTTTAATCCAAAATATAACATGGAATGATTAACATATTATACTAATCATATCCTGTATTATTACAGACTTGTTTAAAGTCTATAGTACCCCTAAGACTCTGTAAATGGATAAAATATGTCACTCTCACTCTACATATTGGACATTGAAAATAGATCTGGCAAGCCTTAAAATCTCTGGCATTCACAACTTTTCAAGTTAAAAAAGATGTGTCTTCTGAAAAGGAGGTGTCTCTATCTTGAGGCAGCCCCCATGCTTCTTGCCATGGCCCACCATCACCAGTCAGATTTGTCTGTCCTTCTGCAAACGAAAGGGTGGGGCCAGGAACTGCCAAAACTGCTTCAGCTCTTCAAGGGTCTAAAGAAATATATATATACCACTTGACAAAATGAATGGGCCTTTGTTTTTCATCAACCTTTTGTTTTTATAAATTCTCATTCAGTGTCTCTAAAGGGCCCACCTAGCAGATCTTTATAAAATCAGAAAGTTAATTTTAATATAACTTCACTTGATTACCCTCCAGCCTTTAACCCCCTCTAGTGGCATTTTATCTCTGGTTTTTCCATAAACTGGGAAATGACTGATTACTCTCCAGCATAAGGCTACCTGGAATGGCAAATGGTCCCGTTCACACCTGTTTATTGAGAACCTGTGCTGTGGAGCTACTGTGTCATATGCTTTGGAAATGGATGACAAAGATGAGCAAACCAGGTTTTCTGCCCTCAAGTGGCCTTCAGTCTTAGGAGATCAGAAGATTACAGTTGACTGTAATGTATATGCTGCCAAGATGGCTCACAAACTCAATTTTCATAAACAGGAGAGGAACCAGGAGAGCCTTCAGTTACTCAGATCTCTGGCAGTAGAAGTTACTCTTTTTTAATTGACATATAATTGCTTTACAATGTTGTGTTAGTTTCTGCCGTACAATGAAATGAATCAGTTATATACATAAATACAACCCCTGCTTCTTGGCCCTTCCTCCCACCTCTCTCCCCATCCCACCCATCTAGGTAACTTCGGAGCACCAAGCTGAGCTCCCTGTTCTATACAGTAGTTCCTTGTATAGCTAAAATAGTCATCTATTTTACACATAGTAAGGTATGTATGGGGCTTCCCTCATGGCTCAGATGATAAAGAATCTGCCTGCAATGCAGGAGACCAAAGTTTGATGCCTGGTTGGAAAGATCCTCTAGAGGAGGACATGGCAACCCACTCCAGTATTCTTGCCTGGGTATTCCGTGGACTGAGGAGCCTGGTGAGCTATAGTCCACGGGGTTGCAAAGAGCCAGTCATGACTGAGCAACTAACACACACAGTGTATTTATGTCAAGCCAAACCTGCTAATTCATCCTACCCTCCCCTTCCCCCACTGTGTCCAAATGTCCATTCTCTATGTCTGTGTCTCTATTCCTGCCCTGGAACTAAGGTCATGTGTGTAATTTTTCTAGATTCCAGCTGCATGCATTAATAAACGACAATCCCTTTCCAACTCAAGTCACTCCGTGTGACAGACTCTGGGTCCATCCACATCTCTGCAGATGACCCAGTTTCATTCCTTTCCTGGCTGAGCAGTATTCCATTGTGTATATGTTCCGCATCGTCTCCATTCATCTGTCGATGGACACTTAGGCTGCTTCCGGGTCCTGGCTGTTGTAAAGAGTGCTGCAGTGAACACTGGAGTACTTGTGTCTTTTTGAATTATGGTTTGCTCAGGGTAGTTCATTTTAAAAAATATTAAAAGTCCGTGCCTCGGAAAAATTCATGACATTAGAATTCTGGACTATCTGTTCGTGTACTCCCTACATGATGCCCTTTACTGAGTCAGTCTCTTGAACCAATCTTCTCTGAACTGCCTGCATCACTCATATACATGTTTGCATGCCGCTGCATGCTCACTCCATGGAAGGGACCAAGATAGCTATTGTCAAGTTGTTTTCCTTTTTGATTTGCTTCTCTGTAAATGGGATGGAAAACTGGCTCTGGTAAACTAATACCGAAGCATTTACTTTCTGCTGCTAAATGGGATCATGTAGAAGGCATCCCCGCCCCCCCACCCCAGAAGAATTTAGCATTTAACTGCAATAACTATTTTTATGTTAGGTGAAACACCTGACCAACCTTTAGGACCTCGCTTGCCAGGAAGTATAAGTATCTGACTAGCCAGGGAAGGATCCTGGTCCTGCAGAATGGCATGGTGTATTGTGTCCACTACTCAGTATAAACCTCCCGTCGCCATAATGTAGCAGCTTCTTTGTGAGAGAGTTGGATGGGGCTCTGGGGGGTGGGATGATTTAAATAGCAATTCCAGTACAGATTTATATCTTAGGAAACTCCTACAAGAGGCTGAAATGGTTCTTTTACTTGGTGACCCTGATGCTGGGAAAGATTGACAGCAAAAGGAGAAGGAGGCAGCAGAGGATGAGATGGTTAGATAGCATCACTGATTCAATGAACAAGAATTTGAGCTAACTCCAGGAGTCAGTGAAGGACAGAAGAACCGGACATGCCGCAGTCCATGGCGTCACAGAGTCGGACGTGACTTAGCGGCTGCACAGCAAATGTTCTCCAAGTCGTCACCCAGCTGGGACCCTGAGTTTTGGGTCTCTTACAGGAGGTGACATTTCACCGCGTACTCCTCAGTTTATGGTAACTTCATGTCGATTCAGGGGTAATTGCTCCCAAATTCTTTATAAGAAAAACTCAGTTGTCATTTGCATTTTAGATCCCTGAAATGGATTGGCAGGCATTAGAGAGTTAATCCATCTTCTAGCTATAAGTCATATATATTTTTTTGTCATTCTCCAATTTGACACAGTGAAACAGGGTGCTGTTATTGAGAAATTGAAGCACCAGATGTGATTAAATAAGATCACACATTTCATTCTGTCTTTAATTTCACATCACTCTTCAGCAGCTGAATCTGTATGCTCCCCCCGTGGAGTCAGCCAGCACCAGGCTTTCTTAGCGTGCCCAGCAGAGCGGTAGCAAAATGTTTCCAAAGTCAGCCACCCTGCTGAGCTCTTGTGAGTCGAATCTGTTTTTGCCTCCAAAGAATTCAATATTGCTAGATCTGGTTTATTAAACTATTCCTCTCCCTAGAGAGTAAGATCCCTGGCAAATTTACATCATTAATGCTCAATTTCAACTAAGAGGCATTAAAAAAAAACCCTAGAATCAAGAATAAAGAAACAATTAGAAGTCTTCCTATCTTTGCCCTCAGCCATCCCTTGTTTCTGCTGTGACTTCCCCATCTCTCTCGCCACCCACCCTGATTCTTTGCTTCTAGGAATAAGAGTTGGAAATGGCATTTATACATCTGCTTTGCAAGCATGTCTTAAGAAGCTACATTTGTGGCATTCTTGATACCGTTGAAAAATGAAGTTGAAATAAGGGGCCATTTCTCAGATGAGGGCTCAGTGTGCGAGACCCCTGCTGTGGTGCATCAGACAGTTCAGGATCAACAATAGTGAAGCAGTGTCCTGCCTTGAGAAGTGAGTAGTGGTCCTTGGCATACTTGGCATGGCCATAGGGCCATCGTAAATGTAGTCTTTGAGGAGAGAAGAATAGCTGTCCCTTCCCAGCTGGGTATATTCTTCCTTTACAACCAGAATCCAGACTAAGACCAGTAATGATCAACTGGATAGTATGATGTGGCTTGATTCATTCCACAAATACAGATGGAATGTATGAATGTATGTAGGGCTGAGCACTGGCCTAGGCATGCTGAGCAAACATCATCACTGCTATGGTGAAGCTTGTCTCCTTCCTCTTCATGATCTGACCTCTGCTTACTTCTCCTGTCTTATCCATTCACCCCCAGTGTGCTCGTCAGGTAGAATAACCTGCAGTCTTGTGAGCATCACTCATTCTGGCTCATGTGTCTAGCCAACCTGAACTTCCTTCTACCCATTTGTCTGCCTGGCTTCCCGGCCAAGCGTCAGGTCTCATTTCCTCTGTGTGATGGCCTTGCCTCCTCCTCTGTGCTCACTGAAATGTGTCTTCTTGTCTTTCATTCATTATTCAACATTTCCAAGGGTAAAGAGTGCCTCTTATTCAGTATGGTCCACATTCTGCCTAACACATAGTGGGCACTCAAGAAACATTTGTGGAATTAATCTGTGATTTCATTTATACCCTTAAGTAAGACCCATATGTACTCATTTGCCCTTCATACAATTTTTGTAAGACCCACAAAATAAACTCTTAAAAGGAAGTAGATTGTGACATCTATAACCTTATAACCCTAATTGTACTGAGAAATTAACACTCCTGTGTATTTTCTTATGAAACTCACCTCCTCTCCCTGCTATGCTTTTTAATAAGAATGGAACCCCCCCTGGCAAAATTAAATTGGAACTGTTAGAAATATTAGGTGGTTCTTTGTTGGAATCACTTCTGGAGAATTACCAAGCCTGTGCTTTCCTTACTGAGTACAAATTAAAATTTATTTTAAAAATAAGAAAAAGAAGAAACAGATTTGCAGCTATGAAAAATAGACATGCATATAGATAAAAGGTCTAAGGCAATGGGTAAAAATGAAAGAGTGTGTTTGGGTGGTGTGATTAGGGTATATTTTTCTTATTTCAAAATGTCCTTTAATATTTTATAATTTATTGTTGATGGAAAAAGTATTAAAAAGAAAAACAATCTTCTTTGAAAAAAAGCACATATCCAGGAGGTTTTGCTTTACTTTTATGAGCACAAAGGAACCAGTTAAAAGTTTTCCCTGAGCAAACAAATATTTTTCCTGTGTTTTTGTGTTGTATAGACTTTTTTTTTTAATCTCAGGCTTTTCATCAGCAACATGTTCAGTCACTCCTTCAAAAAATAAACATGAAATATCAACGATATGTCAGGCACTCTGATATGCACTTGTTTTCTCTGTATTAAAAAGATGATTTGCAGTATATATGTGTATCAAATCCTCACATTGTATACCTTGAGCGTACACAGTGTGATGTGTCATCTGTATTTCAAAAAAGCTAGAAGGGACTTCCCTGGTGGTCCAGCACTCAAGAATCCGCCTGGCAATGGAGGGGACATGGGTTCTATCCCTGGTGAGGGAACTAAGACCCTACATGCCGCAGAACAACTAAGCCCGCGTGCCGAAACCATTGAGTCCTTGGGCCACAACTAGAGAGTGCATGTGCCGCAATGAAAGATCCCTCATGACGCAACTAAGATATGATGCAAATAAATAAATCCAAATCAATAATTTGGATTGAATCCAATCCAAATAAATAAATAAGCTAGAAGAAAAATAGTGACAGAATTTAATAGCACTTTCTACCTCCTTAAGCTCTTCCTTATACATAAGAACTACCATCTTTCACAACTCTGTAGATAGGACATGTATTGGAGAAACAGTAGCTGCTATAACAAATACATTCCAAAGAGTTAGTGGCTTCGTTGTCTCTTATTTAACATCCTAGCTGAAGGTTGCAAGTCAAGGAATGACTATTCCACACAGGGATTTAGGGGCCAGAGCTAACAGCCATTCTGCCATCTTTGTGAGTGTTAGTCGCTCAGTCATGTCTGACTCTTTGCAACCCCATGGACTGCAGCCCACCAGGCTCCTCTGTCCATGGAATTCTCCAGGCAAGAATACTGGACTGGGTCGCTGTTCTCTTCTCCAGGGGATCTTCCTGACCCAGGGATTGAACCCAAGTCTCCTGCATTACAGGCAGATTCTTCACTATCTGAGCCACCAGGAAAGCCCCTGCCATCTTTAATATACCATTTTTGATATTGATACTGCTCCAATCTTTATTATTCTAATCTGGAAGTAAAGAGCCTTGAGCAGGAAACAGAGGTGACAGACATCACTTGTGCTTATATCCTATCAGCAAGAGCTTAATCACATGACCACACCAGTCTCAAGGGTAGTTTGGAATTATAGTCTAGTCTTGTGCTCAGAGTGAAGGGAAGAATGGACTTATGGGCATAGCTAACAGCCTATCCCACAGCAGATATCTTTAAATTGTCATTTTTTAGATGAAAAGAACTAAGGCTCAAAGAGGTTGATCTCGAAATCCCCCAATTAAACATGAACTATCAGAACTAGAAGTCTGGCTCCTGAAGCCTAGATCAATATCTCTTTCATCACTTCACACTGCCTAGAACTAGAATGAGAGCAAAAGGCTGGCTCTGGGGAAGCCAGTGGCTTCCCTATAGCTGCCCTGTGCACTGGCTACAGAAACATGAACCATCCTAGCACAGCCCAGAATTTGTTATTCTCCTCTTGTTTTATTGGTTCAGCCTTGACCAGAGAGGGGATGCTCCTAGTGTTAGGAGAAAGACTAAATGCTGCCTTATAAATGTTTTACTGCAAGCAATATGTCTTTCTTTTCAGCAGTTCCAGGACAAGATAAGAATAGACTAATAAAATCCATACCCACATCAAAAGTTGAAGCACAATCTGCAAACATGAATACAGCTGGGGGATCTCCCTTGTGTCTTCAGTTGCTCCATATCTTTTGGCTTATTTAATGATTTTTATGGAGAACTTCAGGGAAGGCAATGGCACCCCCACTCCACTACTCTTGCCTGGAAAATCCCATGGATGGAGGAATCTGGTAGGCTATAGTCCATGAGTCCACTAAGAGTCAGACACAACTGAGCTACTTCACTTTCACTTTTCACTTTCATGCATTGGAGAAGGAAATGGCAACCCACTCCAGTGTTCTTGCCTGGAGAATCCCAGGGACAGGGGAGTCTGGTGGGCTGCCGTCTATGGGGTCGCACAGAGTCGGACATGACTGAAGTGACTTAGCAGCAGCAGCAGCATGGAGAACTTACCTTGTGGTGGGTACAGGGCTAGAGAGAGGATCAAGAGAGAGACAACTCCAGCCATTACAGAGCTCATAAGGGACAGCAACTAACAAAACAGTTACAAGTCTGTACCAAAAATGCTGAGAGAGACAATAATGATGGGAGTCCTATTTCAATAGGACTCAGAGGCTTCTGGGAAAGGCTTTCTGAGGAGGTAGCATTTAAATTGAATCCCAGAGGATGAAGGAGTCAGCCATGTTGAGGACAGTGGGGAGTGTCTTACAAACAGACAAACAGCATACACAGTGATTCTGGTCAAGAGAGAATGTGACATATTCCAAGAACTGAAGGTGTCATGTCTGCTGAGAGATA
The DNA here is from genome assembly GCF_014754425.2 of Oryx dammah. Classification (NCBI taxonomy): domain Eukaryota; kingdom Metazoa; phylum Chordata; class Mammalia; order Artiodactyla; family Bovidae; genus Oryx; species Oryx dammah. The sequence continues at coordinate 7,112,602 of NW_024080557.1, read as the reverse complement.
CTGAGTGAGCGGAAGGTATAATACTGGCTGAAGCATTCCTTATGTAACCCTCATAACGACCTGTGAGGTGGGTTACTACTGATCATCCCATTTTATTGATAAGGGAACTGAGGTGTAAAGGAGTTATATGGTTAACATCACACAGTTAATAAACAGGGGGTTAAGAGATACACTCAAGGAGCCTAGCTACCTCCACAATCTTATTTCATGACATTATCCCATTATAATGCTGAAAACTCAAAACTTTCTACTCTATCATAAACAGATTTTCTCTCCTTCAAGACAAAATCCTCTCTTCCCTTAGTGAAAGATTCTTAACCTTACATCTCAGGAACTCTTCCTCCTCCAAGGAACCATGGATGGGATTCATGAATTGGGGGTTTGTGAATTTGGAGATACATAATATGTATTGTTGTTCAACAATATGTGATAAATATAAATAATATGTTTAGGACTGATGAATTTAGAGATATATACTCTTTTCATGTGGAATAAATTGCATAAATATTGTATATACATTTTAATCAAATAAAATTATACTTAGTCTTCTGCTGAATTCAGTATATAAATTATACTTTATTTTTATTGAAATTTAACATTTCCTTCTATTATGAACATAAGTATAACACCTCTCTATTCTTAACAGTTCTTGTGACTTTGTTACTAGAATCACATGTGATTTTTAATCACATACCAGTTGAAGTTACCTTGAAACAGCATTTGCTCTCATCACCACTCTCAAATTGTGTTAGTTATGCTTCTGGCCAATAAATCCTCTCATTCAATGCACTGATAAAGAAACACTTGAGTAGGTGTTTTTTGTTTGTCTGTTTTTAAACTATTTATTTATTTCTGGTTGTACTGGGTCTTCCATTGCCTTGCACAGGCTTTCTCTAGTTGTAGCGAGTGGGGCTATTCTTTGTCACAACGCATGGGCTTCTCCTTGCAGTGGCTTCTCTTGTTGCCGAGCACAGGCTGTAGGCATGCGGTCTCCCGTAGTTACGGCTTGTGGGCTCAGTAGTTGTGACTAAGGGGCTTAGTTGCTCCACAGCATGTGAAATCTTCCTGGACCTGGGATCGAACCCATGTCCCCTGCCACCAGATGTTGTTTTTCAAATGACAGGGGACATGAGTTTTTGAATCTGGCAGTTTAAACTTTTGCCCTCCTTCCCTGCATAACTAGGTTTCTAGCGCAGTCTGTACGGATTGTCTGTACTTTCTCCCATCTCATTTGTTCTGCCATCCACTCTGTTCTGGCTCTCATGCCCAACTTCTTTTCCCAAAATGGTAACTCTAAGATCACTGGCATCCTCTGAGGTTAAGCAAACACTTTTCAGTATCCCTTTCCCCTGAATTCTGTAGAATTTTGCCCCTGTTGATCCCATTTTTCTTTGGGGGACTCTGTTAAGTCACCTTCAGGAAAATCACTCTTCTCTTTTCCTTACACATGTGGCAGTGTCTTTACCAGCAACTCCACTAATCAATGGCACCCCACTCCAGTCCTCTTGCCTGGAAAATCCCAGGGACGGAGGAGCCTGGTGGGCTGCAGTCCATGGGGTCGCTAGAGTCAGACACGACTGAGCGACTTCACGTTCACTTTTCACTTTCATGCACTGGAGAAGGAAATGGCAAACCACTCCAATGTTCTTGCCTGGAGAATCCCAGGGACAGGAAGCCTGGTGGGCTGCTCTCTATGGGGTTGCACAGTGTCGGACACGACTGAAGTGACTTAGCAGCAGCAGTAGCCACTAATCACTCCTTAGAAAATAATGTTCCTCTTCTCGGGGAGCCACACCTACTCCCAAGCCCTCAACTGCACCTGCCCACTGACAAGTCTAGCCCCAGCCATTTCTTCTGAGTTTCATTCCCTCTAAGTTTCCAGCTGTCCAAAGACCATTTTCACACCGTAGCCCAGAGGTACCTCCCACCTAGCACATTAAGGATGAAGTCATATACCGCCTCCACACCAAGCCTGAGCTTTTCTCCTGCATCTGTGTTTTGACTGTGGACATCAGTCTCTTCTGATCGCCCAAGATCAAAACCTTAGGGTTGCCCTCAATTGCTTCCCCTCCCTCACTCCTACTTCTACTGAACCGACAGTTCCTATTGGTCCATCACTGAGGAAGTGGGGTTGATACAGCCCAAGGATGATGTGAACCTCTGGGAGAGAAAAACATTCTTGGTAGAAGTTTTATGAGTATCATATCAGTTTATGACCCCTTGAAAATTACTCTGTGGTTTTTATTTTTTATTAATTTTTTTTTTTGGTCACACTGGGTCTTCACTGCTGTATGTGGGCTTTCTCTAGTTGTGGAGTACAGGGACTACTCTCTAGCTGTGGTGTGCAGGCTCTAGGCACAAGGCTTCAGTAGTTGTGACCAGTGGGCTTTATTGCTTCGAGGCACATGAATCTTCCTGCATCAGGGATCAAACTCGTGTCCCCTGCATTGGCAGGCAGATTCCTATTCACTGTGCCACCAGGGAAGTCCTATGGTTTTTATTTTATTTTATTGTGATATCATTGACATAGAATATTATATTAGTTTCAGATGCACAACATGATTAGATCCATGCCTTTATTGTGAAATGATCACAGTAAGTCTGGTTAGCATCTGTCACCACACACAGTTACAAATGTTTGTTTTTTTTTCTTGTGATGAGAACTTTTAAGATGTGCTCTGTGACTTTTAACTATCTTTCCCAAGGCCACAACTTCCACTAGGAGTCTGATGGCTGAGTTACGACTTGAAATTCCAATTTTAATGGTTTTCCTCTCTTTCCTAGTGTGGAACATGTTGAAAAAAGAATATAGGCCCCATTCCTGTATCCAGTGTCACATGCAGCTCATCCCTTTGCTGACTAGGGGTTTCTCACCTTTTCCTGATGAGAACATGTTGAGAGAGGCACGGTGGTCACAAAAGATCTTGCGTGACAAATACTACCATAAGCGGACCCTTGCTCATGAGGGCTGGCAAGTGTTTCCTCTTTGAAGTGTTCCTCTCAGGACACTACCCTGCTCCCCACACCGCTGGAGGTGGCTCATTGTGTTTCTTTTGATGAGGGCAAATGCATCTGTGTCCTTCTACAAGCTTCTATTTCTTCACCTGATGCTATTTCAGCAGCACATTAGCTTCTTGGCTTGAGTGGTGTTTTCCCTTTTTAAGTGGACTCTTTCTTTGAGGGAGATCTTAGCGACTCCACACCAGCTCTCTCGTGCAGGGGGGCCCAGGTTCTGTTCCAGGGGGAATGGGGGTGTAGTCCTTGCACAGACAAACGAGGACAGACTGTCTCTGACATTAAAGTCTTTTGTTTAGTCTGCCACCAGAGCAGTTAGCGAGCCGCGGGTTCTGGCTCTTTAGATGTCTCTCTCTGTCCCCTGAGATCCCAGAAACATATGTCAGGTTGTTTGAGAGTTCCTTGAAGCCACCTCACCAGACTTGGAATCAGAAAGCAGCCACTCCTGTCTCTCTCCCCTCAAGCAAATAGAGGCAAATTAGAATATCAGGGACACATGCCCAGCTTTTTCATAGAAAACCTCTGTCTAAAAATTTTTCAGTTGAAGTATGCACATAGAGCCTGCCACACATGTCGCGAGTGGTAAAGAAATTCCCTCCTGATGCAGGAGACATAAGAGACATGGGTTCGATCCCTGGGTCAGGAAGATCCCCTGGAAGAGGGCATGGCAACCCATTCCAATATTCTTGCGATGGACAGATGAGCCTGGCGGGCTATGGTCCGTAGGGTCACAAAAAGTCAGACAGGACTGAAGCGACTTAGCCTGCATACACATACATATAGAAACGACCATGCATGTTAACTGCTCACAGAGTTTTCTCAAAGTCAGCACACCCCTGAAACTAGCATCCAGATAAAGAAATAAAACATGGCTAGTATCCCAAAAGCCCTGCTTATGCTGCCCTCCAGTGGGTACGCCCTGAGGGTAACACAAGTCTCAATTCTAACAGTAAAGAAAAGCATCGTCTGTTTTTGCTCATCATATAAATAGACTCACGTATCATGTACTCTTGGTGTATGGCTTCATTCAGCCTTGTGGATCATGCATTCATACCATTGTTTACAGTTGTTGTTTTTTAACATGCTCATTATTTGTTTCTCTATGGCTGCGCTGGGTCTCGTTGCTTCTCAGGGCTTTCTCCAGTTGTGGCAAGTGGGGGCTGCTCTCTAGCTGTGCTGGGCAGGCTTCTCACTGCAGTGGCTTCTCTTGTTGCAGAGCACAGGCTCTGGGACATTCAGGCTTCGGTGGTCGCAGTGCGTGGGCTCAGTAGCGCAGCTCAAGGGCTCCAGAGCACAGGCTCAGTAGCTGTTGTACAGGCGCTTAATTAGTTGCCCCACCCTGGACCAGGGATCAAACTGGGGCCCCCGCCTTGGCAGGCGGATTCTTAACCACTGGCCCACCAGAGAAGTCCTAACTACAGTTTTAGATGGTTTATTTTCACTGCTCTAAATTGGTCAACATGTAACACATCACAAATTATTTCTGCATTCTGCAGTTCATGGGTATTTGGATAGCTTCCAGTTTGGGGCTGCTCTGTACTAAGTTCTGCTCCAGATTATGTTAGATATGTATGTGGGTGGACAAAACTGAATGTTTTCACTGATACACATTAGAAGTGGATTTGCCCAGGAGGGTGGGGTATGTTGTGTTAGATTGCCAGTGCTGTTATCACAAGAAACCAAATACTGGCTGGCTTAAACAAGAGAACTTATTTCCTCATAATTCTGGAAGCTGGAAGTCTGAGATCAAGGTATAAGTAGTACTGATTTCTTCTGAGAGCTCCTTCATGGCTTGGAGATGGTCGGCTTTTCCCTGTATTCTCTCACAGGCTTACTTTGGTATGTGTGCGTGCTCAATCACTTCATTCACGTCTGACTCTTTGTGACACTGCGGACTGTAGCCCACCAGGCTCCTCTGTCCATGGGATTCTCCAAGCAAGAATACTGGAGTGGGTAGCCATGCCTTCCTCTAGAGAATCTTTCTGACCCAGGGAATGAACCTGCTTCTCCTGTGTCTTCTGCATTGCAGGCAGATTCTTTACCACTGAGCCATTGGGAAAGCCCTTCCTTCTATGTGTCTCTGTCCAAATGTTCTCTCTTTATAAGGGTATCAATCATAATAGATTAGGGCCCTCCCTAAAGGCCTCATTTTAACTGAATTACCTCTTTAAGATACTATCTCCAAAAGTGGTCACATTCTGAAGTCCTAAGGGTTAGGATTTCAAGATATGGATTTGGGGATGGAGGAATGCAATTCAGTCAATTCAGATGTCCCTATTCCAGCTCTCATGATCCCCATTAACTTAAAATTGACAGGAACAGGTAAAGGCTTGACATCTATACATTTTTCTCTGTCTCTACTAGACTGTGTGGCTCATACATTCTGTAGAATAAAATAAAATCTAAATATCATCTTAAAAGTAGAATAGTGAAACTCTATTGTCAATGAAAACATGAAGTCATAAAATATACCAGTTTTCTTTTTCAAATTTTTATTTTTAAATAATTATAGATTCAGAGGAAGCAGCAGAAAAAAATGTACAAGGAGGTTCTATGTACCCTTTACCTCTCACTCCACATTACTAAAACCTTGATAACCATAGTACAATATCAAAACTAGAAAATGGACATTGGTACAATCCAATAGTTTTACAAGCATGCAAGTGTGTGTGTGTGTGTGTGTGTGTGTGTGTGTGTGTGTGTGTGTGATTTTATCACAGGTGTAGCTTTGTGTTGGTGACTCAGTGGGCCTGCCATTGCAGGAGACATAAGAGACGTGGGTTCAATCCTTGGTCAAGAAGATCCCCTGGAGCAGGAAATGGCAACCCATTCCAGTGTCCTTGCCTGAGAAATCCCATGGACATAGGAATCTGGCAGGCCACAGTCCAGGAGTCGCAAAGAGTCAGGCATGACTGAGTATGCACACACACACACACACACACAGAGCTTTGTGTGACCACTCCTACAGCTGAGATGCAGAGCCGGTCCATCAGCACAGATCCTCTGTGCTGTAATGTTATAGCCACATCTATCCCCACCGTCCATGCTAACCCCTGGCAATCACTATTTCCTCCTCCTCCTATCTCTGTCATTTAGGTACTTCAATAATGTTACTTACATGGAATCACAGAGTATATAACCTCTTGAGATTGTTTTTTTTTTTTCTTTTTCCCACTGAGCCTTGAGATGTATCTGACTTGTTGCCATGGATGAAGAGTTTGTTCTTTTTTATTGCTGCTGCATATACCATGGATGAATGTCCCACAATTTGTTTAACTTTGTAGTCAAGGAAGAATATACAGATTATTTCCAGTCTTGGGCTATTGCAAATAAGGCTGCTATGAACATTAGTGTGCAGATTTCTGCACAAATGAAAGTTTTCATTTTTCTAGGAGAAACATCCAATAGCTTTCTTTTTTTAAAAAAATCTGTTCTTAAAAAATAAAAAAATAATAACAGGAACTAAATAAGTTAATAGAGAATATTTAGCACATTGTTGGACTAGTAAAGTGCTTATTCATGTCAACATGCACTAACATTTTTCTACTATGTTACCAGGAAACAAGCACTATTCTAGATGCAGAGTGTACAAAGATAAAAAGATATAGACCCTGCCCTCAACCAACTCACTCTTCCCAATTAGAGAGAAAAAGAGGAAGGGTACCAGTGATCAGCCTTACGCTGAAAAAGGCAAGAAGAGGGAATAGTTATAGGGACTTAGGAGGGGACAGTCATGGGGCAAGAGCCACTGACAAGAGCTGTGGCCTTTGGTTAAAAGATTCACCCCTGGAGACTGCAGTGAAGAAGGCTGGGGAATCAATGCCCTGAACTCCCTTCCTCCTTCCTCCGCAGTCTTCTCCTAGCACTTCCTATTGGCAGGACTCAACCCAACCAGAAGCCAGAGGACCCTGTGATACAGTCCGCCCAGATCAATTGTCTGGAAATACAAAGCATGATCAGGAAGGGTGTGGAGCAAAACGAGAGGAACCAATAGACTTAGCTCCAACACACCCGGCTTTGAATCCACTTTGTAACTTTAGGCAAGTTAAGTTCTCTGCACTTCAGGTTGCTTACTGCAAAACAAGTGTAGTAATGATAGTTATACAGGTATCAAAAGCATGAACTAGATGGTTTCTGGAAGATACCTCGTGGAGTTCCTGGAATGTGGTAGGCATCATTTCATGTGGCCCAGCCCCACCCCCAGCTGATGACAACTCTACACTTGTGGCAATTTTATAGCCTTCGTGAGTTCCCAGGGGCACAATCTCTCCTCATGTGGTCCATAGACCAGGCACTGTAGAGACATCTGGGGTCCTTTCCATCAGGCAAGTTCGTGACCCTTCCCCTGCCCCAATCCAACTAAATCATGAGCAGAAGGGTGGAAACCTTCACTTCAGACAAATTGCCTCTAGTGATTGTCATGCACAATAAAGTTTTGGAACTACCATCCTAGAAGTCCATATTTCTAATTGACACCCGCTTGGGTGAAGTATAGGTGAGATTTATCTGTACTTGGCAGCCATTAGGTACAGTTACAGCCCATCGGCTCCAGGAAGAGGGGCCATGAGACCAGGACACTAACAGTGTGTCTTGTGGTGTTGGGCCATGCTGATTTTCCATTTTGCTGGCTTTATTAATACCTGAGGAACAATGTTCCCAGGCTTTTAATTAAAAATTCTCTAACATCCAGACTCTAATCATTTTCTAGGTTGGATATAGGCTCAGTAAGTAGCTGGCTTTGACCCCCCAACTCCTCCCTTCCAGAGAAAACTTAATAAGCAGAGCAGAAGCTGTTAAAGGGAATAAAATCTTTGGAAGCTTTGTAGATGAGAGTAGGTCAATTCTAAGTATAAACAGGAGGAGGCTGAAACTTGGAATAAGGTCAGAGGATCAAGGACCTTGCTTTAATTTGTTAAGGAAAGGTATAAGAAAATTAATCAGCAGTCTGGGACAGACACTGAGCTCATGATTTGGGTCCTGAATTGGTTTGGAACTCAAATTGGCTGCAAAGAGATTGGAAAGAGCAGAAGCTTAGAGGAAAGAGAATTTTCTTTGCTTCTCATGTAAAACTGCAGAAGGAGGCAGAGCAGACTTGGGATGCTGGTTTTTCTCCTCAAAGTTCTCAAGGACTCGGGCTCCTGTGTCTTTTGGTCCTGCTGTCTCCAAATTTGGCCCACATCCTCATGTTCCAAGATAGAATGTCAGTGGTTCCATCCATGCTCCAAACCACAGAAGAGGGGAAGAAGGTACAGTGAGGACAAAGCAGCTAACTTGTAAAGAAAAGTTTAGACTCTGCCACACCACTCATCTGATCACATCACTGTGGCCAGAACTCGTTCACATGGCCACAGCAAACTACAAGTCTAGCTTAGAAGCAGAATCCCTGCTGAATATTCAGTTTTTTAGTATTTTGGATGTGCTTTGTGGTGTGTTGGTTCTTAGTTCCCTGACCAGGGATCAAACCCGCACTCCCTACATAGAAAGCACAACAGTCTTAACCATAGGACCACCAGGGAAGTCCCTAAATATTCTACTAAATGGATGACACATTGAGGACAGCTAGGAGTCACTGCCGTCCATTCTACATCCTGAGAAAATTTGGACCTTCTTTTCCCAGTGGAATGGTTATCATTCAGATTCCAGTCAGGAAGCCAGAAACCACTCGGGGTATATTTAGAATAGAGAACTTAATAGAGAGAATTGGCAGAACAAGTGCAAAAGTGAGACAACCCGGAAGTTAATAGCAGTGGAAAGCTTTCCCAGGGCTGGGGCACACAGGAGGAGGCAGAGTTCAGAGCTCAGAGTTGCCTGGCAGAACTTGGAACCCCAGTGGGCAGTCCAGTGGGAACGGGAGCCATGAGATGCCAGTCACTGCCCCAGATGCCCCCAGAAACAAAGTGACCCAGGAATGTGCTGGCCTTCCCCGCTTCTGCCCCCAGTCTCCTTCTCGTGCCTCACATTGTCTAGAACTGTCTGGAAGCCAGGAGGCAGGGACCGTCTGGGAACTGTAATTTCATGCCAACAGAGTAAGCAAAGAAGAGTGACATATGGACCAGAAAGCAAATGGGTGCCCGGAATAGCACCAAACCAAGTTGTAGACCAGGATAAACTGCCAATAAGTGTTACCTGGCTAGGCATTATTTCTGGATGAAAATTTTGCAAACAAAATACTGTCCTCTGCTGAAATATGTATGGGGGTTCCCAGATGGTAAAGAAACCACCTGCCAATACAGGAGATGCAAGAGACATGGGTTCAATCCCAGAGTCAGTAAGATTCCCTGAAGGAGGGCATGGCAACCCACTCTAGTATTCTTGCTTGGAGAATCCCATGCACAGAGGAGGCCGGCAGGCTACAGTCTATAGGGTCCCAAAGAGTTGGACATGATTGAAGTGACTTAGCAAACAAGTAATATATATATATATAATATATATACATGCACTATATAATATATATATAATATATATACACACAAATACTATATATATATACACACACAAATCTTCAGATGTTCCATATATATATATATCACATATATCTGAAGATACGGAAATGGGTAATCTCACAAAGGAGTAGAAAAATAAGTGAGAACCCAAGAAGCCTACAAGGGATCTTTGAAGATGGGGAATATATGGGGAACTGTTCAGTCTCTGTGTTACCTGTTAACAAGGAGTGTCTGGGGTCAGGGTATACCCAGCTCTGTCTGAAACAGCTCAGCAGCGTCATTGAGAACAAGCACTGAGAATGGTTGTTGGCTTCTGCACTCAGAAAGGTTACTGGCTGCTTAGTAAAGGCTGTGTCTGTGAATGAAAAGGGACCCTACCCTGAAAGGGGGTGAACAGAACAGTCTTTTCTGCATTTCTCCATTTGCTGGCTCAACAGAAGCAGTAAACAAACCCTATTCCCAGAACTATGCTGACAACATTGATGATGGCGGCACACAAATTAGGAGAGAAACAAAAAAACCATGTTAATTTCAAGCTCCATTAGAAACACAGGCAGAAGGGGAAAAAAATCAACATCTGCCAAATAGAAAAGGTCAAAATCAGAAGGGAAAGAAACTTTCTCTTTGACATCCTAAGAAAGGTACTGCCAACGTTGAAGACATAAGAGGATTCTGTTTCCTCATTGACTTTGTTAACCATAAAATTCTTGTAAAAAGTTCTCTTGTCAGTATCTCCTCAAATCAGATCTATGAGGTGATGGAGAACAAGCTGCCTGTTCTTCCTCTTGGGAAAGAAAACTGTATGGTGTATGGGGTACAACCACAGGATTCCATTCCAAAGCTGTCTTCTATTTGGCCTATTGATGTAATTTTTTTAAGAACCTCCAATAATGTTTATGGCTTTGGCATAATGCGTACATAATACTCGTTTGAAGACGCCACAATATAAGTTGTCTATGATATAAAACTGGCGTAACAGTCTTGTCTGAAAGACATCGGGCCCTTGAATGCCTTTGTGAAATGTGCTGTAGGCCCCAGATCAAGTCCAGGAAATACATGTCTTCCTCTTAGTTGCTGTGTTGAGGGGGATGATACACAAAGGAAAACAGATATTCCTCCTAAGTTCTTTCTTATGTCATGGCAGTGAGCATTCTGGATCTTTGATGATGAATGAGTCTTCATTTGTAAATTGAATGCCATATGTATTAACTTCATTTCCTTCCAGGCGTTTCGTATTAGTGAGCATCACATATGACTTTATAATGCTGCAGTACCAGATGCCTGGTTGTTCTTTGATTCAATATATGCAGGAAGAAAAGATGCGTACGGATGTCACCGTAACTCTTTGGCTAGGAAATCAGTCAGAAGTTCCATCCCACCTGGTGGCAAGGGATGGACCTTGTTGATTTCTTGGGCTTCTCTCTCTGAGGTTATGATACTGTGACATATTTTCCCAGAGGAATTAAGTTAGAAGAATCAATCACTAGATGTAATCAAATTCACCCTCCCTCCCCCAAAATCAAACAGGTATTTTTAAACACACAACCATATACACATTTCAACAATAGCAGAGTTCTGTTTGAGAATGGAAACATAGTCATTGATAAATTACATGAGTGGACTGAGCTGAACTCCAGGTATTAGTTACAGCGGGAAGTGAGAAGTTGTAGGAGACTTTTAAAATCAGAACGTGGATTATGGCTTGAATTTAATTAAGTGCATGCTGCCACTTAATTATAGTCAATCTATCTCTTTTTATATACCAACTCTTACTCCTCAAATGTTTCATCTCTGCTCGTTGTGTTTTTTTCTAGCTCTGCCATAAGCTCTTTGAGATCAGAGCTAATGTCATATAGCAGATCCTCGACAAAGACATTAAAAATAAATTAAGGAGCATAAGACTAGATGAATGTGGCTACAGAGTCAAGTCACTGCCATATACACTACACAATATGACCTGAGAAATTTAAGAACAACTAAGGATAGTCCCAGTTCTTCCCTGGAAGCCATTCAGTTTCCCGTCCTCTGGTTTCCATAAATAATATACAAGTTTAATTTTTCTTTCTCTGGTCTTTTGTCCTTTGAATCCACCCCAGCAAAAATGCTCAACTCTATGGCACTGGAAAATACTGTGAAGAGCTTTACCATATTGCAACATTTATGTTTTCCTATGCTTATTTTTTTCTTGCTCTTCATTTGAGCTTTTAAAAATTTTCTCAGCTTCCACTGTCATTTTCTATTTGTGTTGTCTTTGCCTTCTTTTTGGCAGCTAAGGTACCTGTTTTAAATAATATATTCCTAAGATGCAGGTTAAGGACTCTACTTATAGAAAAATTCTCTAAGGATAATGTAAGGAACTAGTGGCAGTGGGTATGTCCAGGAACTGATCTTGATGTATGGCAGAAACCATCACAATATTGCAAAGTAATTATTTTCCAATTAAAAATAAATTTTAAATAAGTGTAGAATCATGGAAGAAAGTGTTTTCATTTTGTGACCATCTGCATGGATCGTTTTTGTCCATGAGCCTGCATTGCTTTTATAATTTAAAAACTGGTTAAAAGACAAAAATGTCTACTCTCATTATGGCAATTCTAGTAAGTCCTAAGTTTTCATGAAATATGAATGCAATCAGTTTATGCATATGATTATTAGAAACAAATGAACAATCTCATTGTTTTAAGATACAACACTTAATGAATTCTGTATCCCACCTTTTGAAGCATCTTGTAGGTGTCTGAGATTAAATACTGGTCAGTGATTCATGCTAGGGGACATTTATGGGCAGAAAACGACTAAGCTACTTTTGTATTTGTAGCTTTCAGCTTTGCATGGCATACATCTAGTGAGCAATTAATAACAAAGAAAATGTTTCTGTCAGTGGGTCAACAGAGCCACTTCCATTACACCTTTCTGTATTTTTATTCATGTTTTCACTCCTGGCGGTATTCACACTTGTGCACATTGCACGTGCTAGGGGTCCTCCACCTCGATTACAGCTTGCTAATTCTTCACGTCCGTGGTCCCATCACTTTTCACTCTTTGCATTCCCTAAGTTTCTCTTTCTCTTAAGGGTTTTTATGTCATTCTTTTCCCAGGGTTTCATTCCCATGTCAGTCTTATCTGATCCTGCTCTGATTTATCATTAGCATTTCTACTCTGGCTTGTTTGTTTTGAGTTTCTGCAAATGATTCAACCACTGTCAGACATGTTTTAACTTTTAAGTAAATAAATGCCTGCCTGCAAGTGCATAAAATTATTTGACTCCATAAGTGAACACTCAGAAACACATGCTGGACATTTAGGGTGCTTCCATGTTCTGGCTATTGTAACTACTGCTGCCGTGAACATTGGGGTACATGTGTCATTTTGAATTATGGTTTCCTCACATGATATATCCTCAGTAGTGGGATTGCTCGGTCATATGGTAGTTCTACATTTAGTTTTTTTAAAGGAAGTTCCATATTGTTCTCCACAGTGAAAGTGAAAGTCACTCAGTCATTGACTCTTTATGACCCCATGGACTACACAGTCTATGGAATTCTCCAGGCCAGAATACTGGAGTGGGTAGCCATTCCCTTATCTAGGGGTTCTTCCCAACCCAGGGATCAAACCCAGGTCTCCCACATTGCAGGCAGATTCTTTTACCAATTGAGCCATCGGGGAACCCCAAGAATACTAGAGTAGGTAGCCTATCCCTTCTCCAGAGGATCTTCCCAACCCAGGAATCAAACTGGGGTCTTCTGCATTTCAGGCAGATTCTTTATCAACTGAGCTATCAGAGAAGCCCAAAATATGTTTGAATTTGCATGTTGTAGAAACTGTAATTTTAATTCCCAGCAGAGTACGTATATAAATGCTCAGAGGCATATATAGTTATGTGAAGATGCACTGTCTGTCTGTAATCTGTAACATTTTAAAATTAGCAAAAAAAGAAAGAAAGAGACTGGCTATCTAATCCCCTTCACCAGTGAGTCTCCAACTTTAGTATCTGCTAGAATTACTTGAAGAGCTGGTCAAAATACACTGAATCTGAACTACAGATTCAGTCGGTCTTCAGTGGAGCCTGAGTTTTCTTTTTGGACAAAATTCCAGTTAGTTCTGATTCTGTTGATCTCGAACAACACGTTGAGAACCATTGTGACCCCAGTTCTCCTGAGGACACAGAAGCACCGTGTTTCCCAGCTCTGCTTGTATTGTACTTACATTAGGACCAAATGACTGGCTCCAGCCCAGCGGCTCATATATGACATCTCCTAATCGGGCCACACCATTTCCCGCATGGTCCTCCACTCTCTCTCTCCTTTCCTGGGCAACAGTGGAGACTATGTATTGAAGATGGTGGTCTGCCAAGATGGAGGGTCCCTAGATCTGTGAGTTTGTGGTGAAGGAAAACAGCCTTACTCACATAAAACTGGCATGTGAAAGAAGAAGTCTTTCTTGTCAGTTTATCCAGTCAGCGAGGTTTGGTCAGCATTGTCTAACTCATCCTAATATGCATGACTTTCACATGATCATGAGATGAACCAGTTGCCCAGCTCTGAGGCAACTATGCAAACTTGAGAGGTTGGATCAATCTACCATCTACTCTCCCCATCCCCCAAAAATCTATTTGACTTGACCTGTATGTACTTGAGACTTCCCTGGTGGCTCAGATGGTAAAGAATCCACCTGCAGTGTGGGAGACCTGGGTTCAATCCCTGGGTTGGAAAGATCTCCTGGAGGAGGGCAAGGCAACCTACTCCAGTATTCTTGTCTGGAGAATCCCCATGGACAGAGGAGCCTGATGGGCTATAGTCCATGGGGTCGCAAAGAGTCTGACACGACTGAGCGACTAAGTACACACATGTGTACTTAGCTTAGAGCCATGGGTCTGTAGGCCACAAAGATTGTTGCTAATCCTTCCAAACATCTCCTAAAGCCACCTAGATGCATTCTGGGATGATGATCTTTCATCTGAGTTTTTCCAGCTGCCAGCTCCTTGGACTCTGAATATTCTTACACTTTCAGAATGGTTCTACCCGCCCATCCTTTGCTTCATATTGAAGGAGACCAAAGCCCTTTTCTTCTCATCTCATTACTGTTCAAATCTCATTACTGAACAGCTCTGCCTTGCCTGCCTCTGTTTCTCTTCTACCTTGTTCTGCCAGTGAAGTCATCCCAGAATTTCTTTTAGACAGTCTGATTCATGTTTTTAGTTTTTATTTTATTTTTGGCTGTGCTAGGTCTTCACTGCTGCGTGTAGGCTTTCTCTAGTTGGGGCAAGTGGGATCTACTCTCTTGTTGCAGGGTGTGAGCTTCTCATTGCGGTGGCTTCCCTTGTTGTAGAGCACAGGCTCAGTAGTTGTGGGACACGGCATGGGCTCTGTTGCTTGACAGCATGTGAAATCTTCCCAGATAAAGGTTCAAACCCATGTCCCCAGCATTAGCAGGTGTATTCTTAACAACTGGACCACCAGAGAAGTGTTCTTTTTTTATTTTCAGGAGAACTTTAATTGAAGTATAGCTGGATAATGTTGTGTTAATTTCAGGTGTGCAGCAAAGTGACTCAGTTATCTACACACACACACGCACACGCGCACGCACACGCACACACACACACACACACACACACACACACACACAGCCGCTATTCTTTTTGAGATTCTTTTCCCTTACATGTTATTACAAAATATTGAGTATAGTTCTCTGTGCTATACAGTAAGTCCTTGTCTGTCATCTACTTTATATATAATGCGGTGTATATGTTAATCCCAAAGTCCTAATTTGTCCCTCTCCCTCCCCCTCTTTCCTCTTTGATAACCACAAGTTTGTTTTTTGTTTGTCTGTGGGTCCATTTCTGTTCTGTATATAAGTTCATTTGTATCTTTTTTTTTTTTAATTTAGACTCCACCTATAAGCAATATCATGTATTTGTCTTTCCGGGTCTGGTTTACTGACTTGACTAGAGCAGAATTCCCCTCAGGCGTCTTCAGAGTTAAGGTTCCTGGGCCTTTCTTCGTGGTTATAAGCCTTGGAAGCCCCCAGAAGATCCCAGTTCCTTTACCCCATTGCTGGGGTCATTTTGTTGAATCTGGCCCACCCCCCTCTCTGGACTCGGCCACATGTGCATCGCCCCATCCCGCCCCACAAACCTTGAAGAATTTGACCATCTGCCTGCTTGGTATCTGCCAGGCTCTGGTATCCCGTTTATGTGTCAGTTCTCCTGCCCACACCGCTACACACAGCACACTTCATGACTAAAGTGGATTTTAGTCAAACTCTCTTCTTTTTTATGTACATGTTGTATCATTGGCCCTAAGAATATCTCTCACAAACAGAATTAAACCAAAAGCAAAGACTTTTTCCAAATATACTATTTAAAAATGTGCACTTCCCTGACCTAGACTGACTGGTGAGGAAGTTTCCTGGAGAGTGAGACAAGTTAGCTTAGATCTGAATATTGAGTAGGACTTCACCTAAAAAATGTGTATATATATATATATGTATATATATACTTCCCTCCACCCTTTCCTGGTATACTACACCACATGACATTACATGAAATCAAAGCCTCAAGATGACAAAATATAAAAGTATCACATTTTAGAATGGTGTTCATTGTCCTGATGATAAGTAGACATACATTTGTTGAGAATTTTGAAATTCAGAAGAGTGCCAGCCTCTATCTAAAGATAATTTCTTATATATTTATTGCCATGTCATCTATAGTCCTTAGATACTTAATATTCTGTTATACATTTAGGCTATCATTTACTCAAACAATCTGAACCAATGTTGCATCTGATTTTCTTGTTATTTATATAAAGACAGGCTGACTAAGTCTTGTGCACATAATGTGATAATATTTCTAGAGTAGATCTAGAAACACATCTACCAAAAATCTGTTCCTTGATTCTTTGCAAGGAAATCCCTTCATAAAAGTGTATAAACAATTGATGTAAATGCTACAAGAAAGCGCTACAATGTGAAAAGTGGTTGTCTGGCAAGAAGTTCACTAAGATGGGCAGAAATGGACAGGTGGATGCTGTTTTCAGTTATAAGCGCTGCATTTGACTTTTTCTGTCTGTGTATTATTACAATAAAAATTAGCATATTATTAAAATTATTTTTCCCATGCGAAATTATAAGAAAGGTATATGAATACTTTAAAGAATTCATATTACATACCTGTATGAACAAGCTGCCCTTCTGAAAATATACACAAATTTACCCTCCCATCAAAAATGTAAAACGTTTCCCTTCCCGTAAAAGTCTCACAAAGTAGGTATTCTATTTTCTTTTAAATATTTTCGAATTAGCTTTAAAATGACAAGCAATTTTTATTTGCTTTTATCTTACTGATAACGTTGAATTGCTTTCCTATCTGATTATTTACTAACCATTTATATTTCTTCTCTTTGCTTTTTAAATGAACACACCAAAGCTCGTACATCTAATGTATGCTGTCTCTGTGACATCTGTCACTTTCAAAGGTAGTTTCCTTACACCAGTGACATGGCCATGGCTTAAACATTTGGGTAACTCTTATTTGTGAATGACCATCAGAGTCCAAGTCATGTTTTTTGGATATTCTTAGGACCAGCTGTATCATCAAGTTAGGGACAAATTGCAGAACAACTGCAGAGTGATAACCTTAGTTTTCTTTTGTGGTTTTAAACCATCCATGACAGGAACTGTCAAAAAGGTATTCCAGGGATCTTCCCTGGTGATCCAGCAGTTAGGAATTGGCCTTCCAATGAGGGGACATGGGTTCGATCCCTAGTTGGGGAACTAAGATCCCACAGGACAACTAAGCCTGGGTGCCCCAAGGAAGAGCCCACACACTGCAATGAAACGTTCTACATGCTGCAACTAAGACATGATACAGTCCAAAATAAATAGATAAATGGCATTCCAGTTTCCTGTGGAGCCACAAGAATGTGAACAGAATAAATACGTGGCTCTGGAAAAGCACTGCAATCATTTGACTATATCTAGTATGGAAGGCTTCTCACTAACTCATCATTTTACAGACTTCCTATTTAATATGTTCATTTGAATTAAAAATCCATTAGTCTGCATGTCAATCTGTCATACAATCTTATACACACAGGGTTATACAGAGCAGACACTTAGAAATTGGATCAAGATGATAGACCAAGCGTATTTTTGACTAGAATGTCATGCATCCTAAGGATTCTTCTCTGTTTTATTCATTGTGTTCCAGACACCTACAAGAGTCTCTAGCACAGCTAGGTGGTCAACAAATATTTACTGAATAAATGAATACATGATGAAAATATAAATGAATGAATGAACAAACCAACACTTCACAATTGGACCTTAAGACCAAAGCTTTGTTTACCTTCTTTTGTAAAACAACACAAGATGGCAAATGCTTTTGAATAATACAACGGACAAATACACAGTACAGGTCAAATGGCATTAAAAAAGGAGCAAGCTTCACTTCTCACCTTGGCTCTGTGCCCTCAGGGAATTTATAGTCTAGTGTATGAGATAGAGATTGATCAAATGTGCCTACAAATAAATGGGAAATTACGAATTTTGTCATTAAGTGCAAGCATGTAACAGGCTTACTTGGCCTGAGTAATCAAGGATGGCTTCCTTCTCTGAGGAAGAGGTATTTCAACGACATATGGAGGTAAAGGGAACATTTTGAATACAAGTTCAAAGAGAAAAAATAAAAGCACCATGCATTGGAGAAACAGAAAAAACAGGTGCTAGGAAACTCTTGGGAGTAGAGAGTGTTGAGAGATGATGCTGGAGATTAGATCTTTATAGTCCTTTGCTATGTGATAAGGGAGAGACTCATTGACCCTTACCAGCAGGAAGGACTTGGTAACACCTACCTGGTAGATGTATTGTGAAGATAAAACATATAAGTGTAGCTGTTTGCTTTATGTCTAGCCTATTGTTGTTGTTTGGTTGCTAAGTCGTGTCTGACTCTTTGCAGTCTCATGGACTGCAGCATGCCAGGCTTCTCCGTCCTTCACCATCTCCCAGAGTTGGTGTCCATTGAGTTGGTGATGCTATCCAACCATCTCATCCTCTGTTGCCCCCTTCTATGGAGCCCTCAGTCTTTTTCAGTCATCAGTGTCTTTTCCAGTGAGTTGGCTCTTCGCATCAGGTGGCCAAAGTATTAGAGCTTCAGGTTCAGCATCAATCCTTCCAATGAATATTCAGGGTCGATTTCCTTTAGGATTGACTGGTTTGATCTGGCCCATAAAAGTGCTCCATTATGGTTATTTTTTCCCCTGTTTCTTTTCTTTTATTACTTATGTGTTGAGTTCATTAAGAGCCAGAACTTGGTTTTCTCTTTCAGTGGATCCCCCTTAGCGCCTGACCTGGTGTGACACTATAAATAAGCAAATGCGCAGTCGTGTCCAACTCTTTGCGACCCTGTGGACTGTAGCCCACCAGGCTCCTCCGTCCATGGGATTCTTCAGGCAAGAATACTGGTGGGCTGCCATTTCCTTCTCCAAGGGATCTTCCTGACCCAGGGATCAAACCCAGGTCTCCCGCATTGCAGGCAGACGCTTTAACCTCTGAGCCTGATGTGAACTGCTTGGTAAATGCTCAATAAGTGACAGCTGGAGTTACTATTAGTAGTAAGTAGTCCATTGTATTGGAGAAGGCAATGGCAATCCACTCCAGTACTCTTGCCTGGAAAATCCCATGGATGGAGGAGCCTGGTAGGCTGCAGTTCATGGGGTCGCTACAAGTCAGACACGACTGAGTGACTTCACTTTCACTTTTCATTTTCATGCATTGGAGAAGGAAATGGCAACCCACTCCAGTGTTCTTGCCTAGAGAATCCCAGGGACGAGGGAGCCTGGTGGGCTGCTGTCTGTGGGGTCGCACAGTGTCGGACACGACTGAAGCAACTTAGCAGCAGCAGCAGCAATCCATTGTATGGGTTTCCCTGTTAGCTCATCTGGTAAAGAATCCACATGCAATGCAGAAGACCACAGTTCAATCCCTGTGTCAGGAAGATCCCCTGGAGAAGGGATAGGCTGATTCAACCCTGGGTCAGGATGATCCCCTGGAGAAGGGATAAGCTGATTCAATCCCTGGGTCAGGACGATCCCCTGGAGAAGGGATAGGCTACCCACTCCAGTATTCTTGGGCTTCCCTGGTGGCTGAGATGGTAAAGAATCCCCCTGCAATGTGGGAGACGTGGGTTGAGAAGATCCCCTAGAGGAGGGCATGACAACCCACTCCAGTATTCTTGCCTGGAGAATCTCCAAGGACAGAGGAGCCTGGCAGGCTACCGTCCATGGGGTAGCAAAGAGTCAGACACAACTAAGCAACTCAGTACAGCATAGTCCGTTGTATGCTGGGTTTTACATTTATTTTCTTACTTTGGATTTTATTTAATAAAAGCTGCTGTAGATTTTCTAAATCGAGTACCTAGCAATGATAATTCCTAGGTGGAATTATGCATCTTTGCTATCTGTTGAGATTTGATTGTCCAGTTTGGATATGGTTTTATTTTCCAGCAAGTAGAGTGTTCTTTCAGAGCTTCAAAACATCTGTAAGATTTAGAGTGATGAAAAATGTAATCTATGTATAGTGAACTGCAACATATATTTGCATCACAGCATTTTTCTGATGGCTATTAGAAAAGCATATAAATACGGAGATTAAATGAATGCATAGAAATAAAAATATCCCTTTCACCAATCATTTGCTGCTCCAACAACAAAGCAATAATTTAGAGCTCTGACCTTGTAATTCAGCTGATTAGAGGAATCCAATTCTCTCTTTATTTCATGTTATGTTGTATCTAATTGATGGAGAAGTCTAAGTGAATCAATATGCCCAAAATTGACCTAGACAAACTCCATTTCTTTTGTGTCTAGATGATGTGTTTGCCCAGTTTTCCCAACTTTCCACTAAAGAAAAGAAATATTTTTCCTTTTTTTCCAACTGTGAAAACTGCAAACTAAATCTGGGTGCTTCCTCTTGCTCTCTCTCTCACAGTTTCATAATAAAGTTCCCACATTCCAAACTTTGCTGACAATTTTGTTGAACATACACAAGATAGACTAGAATGCATCTCAGCCTTCCTTAACTAGATGAATTGAAACAATTTTAAAAACAACCTCTAATCAGATTTAATGTACTCAGACCCAGCCAAAATGCTCACAGAGCAGATCAGAAGAGAAAGAACACACAAAGCATCACCTTTTATGGCATGATCCTACTTGATTCTTTTTTTCTGATTCTTGGAATAGACCCAAGAAAATATTTATACTCTACAACCCACAAATGCTTTTTTTTTTTTTTTGGTCTTTTTTATCCTTCCATTTTTATTAAGAAGTTAAGTTCCTGTTTGTCTTACCTCTCAGTCCTTCTTACAAATACAGTTTTGTGTACTGGCCTATTCATAAATTATTAATGTCACATTGGAAAAAACCTTTCAGAAACAGGCCCTCCTGACATGTAACTACTGGTAATTTCAGCTGAGCGTGAGGGTGCCTGAAGCCCGCCCAGCCCTACCAGCGAGGAAAGCCTCTGAATTTCTTCTTTCCGCTAGTGAAACAATTAACTTTATGTTCCATTTGCCGACTGCGGGACCCACCTAAGTTGATTGTGTCTGTTAAACCCGTGTCAGTCTTTTCAATCTGCTCAGCTCTAGGGAGAGTCAAAGTGTATAGCCAGGCTCCTGCGCTTTGGGATAGAAATGAAAAGATTTGCACTCATCGAACAAGAAAATGGCATTGCTGGCTGTCAGTCCGGAAGGAAGAGCTTTTCTCTTCGATGCTGCACAGCAGGCTTTGCTCACGTCCCCAACTGCAGCTCACGCCTCAGTGCTGAGCTAGCAGCTCACCCCACCTAACCTGGCAGGCAGACGTGTCTGACATGAAAGCAACCCACCCTCAGATTGAGCCACAAGGATGCCCCAAGCTGAGACTGAGTTCTGTTCAACCAAATAGGTTGCACTGCTCTTACTTTAGCATGGATTAACTATCAGCTTTCGAACTGTGTTACTGGAGAAGACTCGTAAGACTGTCTTGGACAGCATGGAGATGAAACCAGTCAATTCTAAAGGAAATCAACCCAGAATATTCAATGGAAGGACTGATGCTGAAGCTCCAGTTCTTTGGAGCTGACTCATTGGAAAAGACCCTGATGCTGGGAAATATTGAGGGCAAGAGGAGAACAGTCGACAGAGGATGAGGTGATTGGATTGCATCACCAACTCGATGGGCTTGAGTTTGAGCAAACTCTGGGAGAGGGTAAAGGACAGGGAAGCCTGGCGGGCTGCAGTCCATGGGGTTGCAAAGAGTCAGACATGACTTAATGACTGACCAGCAAACCATCGGCTTTCAGATGGGCCTTCAATGCCTAGGAAATCAAGTGGGAGAGTAGTCTATAGAGCTAGCTTGTGTCTGAAGACAGAATGGCACACCATTTCTCACTGGCATCCAATGCCCCTTCCCCTCTCCCTGCCACATCTCATCCAGCATAGGAACCCAAGTGGGCCAGTTGACTGGCTGTGAAGGGGGTTGGGGGTTCCTTGGAAGGACAGGCTTGGAGCCCCATGGGTAGGAAATGCCACAGTTGGGATCTATGATCTGACTGTGCTTGGGGGTGGTTTGCATTTCACATCTTCATCTGGCTTCTAGCAGCACACATCTGGCTCTGATTTTCACTAAAGTGTTAAAAAAATTTAAAAAAAAAGGAAAAAAAGCAGAGTGCCTACAGTAATGTTCAAGGAGTTATTTCCTAAGAAGATAAATCTGCTGAGGAGAACATGTATTTCCAAACCAAATATAAATTGACTTTGTATTTTCAGTTTTCAGTTTTGTATGTTGTCTTTTCATTCACAAATATGGATTAGATGCCTAGTCTGTGCCACCACTGGACTTCCCAGGTGGCTCAGTGATAAAGAATCCACCTGCCAGTGCAGGGGGCTCGTGTTCTGGGTCAGGAAGATCCCCTGGAGGAGGAACTGGCAAACAACTCCAGTATTCTTGCCTGGGAAATCCCATGGACAGAGGAGTCTGGTGAGCCACAGTCCATGGGGTCGCAGAGGCCAACGTGACTTAGCGGCTAAACAACCATGCCACTATTACAGTGAGCAAAACAGACTTTTTTTCTGGCCCACAAAGTAACATTCGCATCAGCGATCATGAATCTTCAGAATTGGGTGTATACAGATCCTTAGCATTTCAAGCTATTTTACCATGTCTAAACACCTTATGGCTAAATGTCAGCATCTCATGTGTGTAAAGAGGGGAGTGGGTCTGCAGAATCCTTAGGGTACCTGGAAGACATTCAGCTGGCTGGCTGGCTCTGCCATCAGCACCTATGGGGTCTTGGGGAAGGTGCTTAATGTTTCTGAGTTTCAAACTTTGCATAAGTAAAATGAAATAATGCCCAATTTGCAAGGGCTTGTTTGTTTTTCCCCCCAGTGGAATGAAGATCGACGTCTAGCCTGGCCTAATAGTAATAGAAGTAGCTATTATTATATTCTTGCTGTTTTTTCTGTGAATCAGTTAATATAGCTTTTGAGACAAGGATTCCAGAATGTGTTTTATTAGGTTTACCAAAATCGCCTGATTCTGGTTTGCCGCAGTTTATAGTAGGCAATAATAGAATTCAGTTTCTAAAGCAGTGCTCTGTAGCAGTTTCCTCCTTTTATATACCCACAGGCAGGAGCACAGATAAAAAGAGACGCATGTGTTCACTCTTACCTGGTAAAGCAGGGTCATGCATAGGATCCAGTACGGTCTGTCACTAAAGAGTCAGCTGCTAAAAAACCAAACTCTGAAGTCACACTATTTTGATTTCAAGCAGGCAAAACACACAACAGTTTATATAGATCTTTTCTGTTCCTCTAAATGTTTCCTTCCATGTTAGAAAAATGACAAAGATTTTTCTGGGAACTAAAGGGTAAATAGATGATCATAAGGAGACTTCAGGATGTATAGCATATATTTCCTTTCAGAGCCAAGAACACGTGGAAATCAGGCCTCTGAAACATCAGCCAGATGCTGGAAACTCTTATGATTTGGTTTCATTAAAGATACCAAAGAATAATTAGACCATGAGGGGAATTCTGTTTTCCATTCCCTGGGGACTAGGATTAGTAAGTGATTTTACATGTCAGTTTTTTTTTTTTTCCACTTCCTGTTTTGATCCTGTTTGAGAAAATTGTTTGCCAAATGACGGGAACAAATAGAGTGGGAATACCCAAGCACCCTAGGCCATATGGCTGACCCAAGGAATGCTGCTATGGGCTTCCCAGGTGGTGCTAGTGGTAAAGAACCTACCTGCCAATGCAGGAGACATAAGACATGTGGATTCAATCTGAGTTGGGAAAATCCCCTGGAGAAGGACACAGCAATCCAGTCCAGTTATTCTTAGCCTGGAGAATCCTTTGGACAGAGGAGCCTGGCGGGCTACAGTCTGTGAGATCGCAAAGAGTCGGACATGGCTGAAGTGACTTGGAATGATGCTGGTTTTTTTTATTCCTGCCAGCCTGATCTAGGCTCTTCTGCAGGCCTTGGGTAGGTTCTCCTTTCATCTAAGCAACCAAAATGATAGAACTTTAGTATCTTTTTTTCCATTGTTAATATGCAAAAAAAAAAAGATAAAAGAGAAGATGTATGCATAGAAATAAAATGAAGTTACTTTATGTATTAGTGTTCCTAACAACGAAACACAGTGAAACACTGTCACGAATAGGAAAGGCTTTCAAGGTTTTCATTGTACTAAGAACTGTACACAAATAAATTGAAATATAAATGTAAGCCAGCATTTCAGTTAAACTGCTCATTAAAATAATTAGGCCAGTGAAGCGAGGACTGTGTAAGCCAAGGAAATTGTGAGGTTTGGTTAAAATTCCCTCGCTGCAGGTATGTATAGAATTGAATGGGAAGGGAGTTGTAAAGCTATGGGTTTAGTAAATAAAACCTGTTCTGTGCTAAAAGTCGAAAGATACTGGGGAAAAAACTAAAAAAAAAAACAACAAATTTAAATCTCTATAGAGTTGTAGTAATAGGAATCCTAAACTGGAAGGGATTTCTGTTAAACCATTTCTAAACTGGCCACCATCTGGTTTCCATTAAAACTTATTTTTCCCTCTGAGTTTTAATTTTTGAAAGATCCCCTTTATAATTTACACTTATTAAATAGCAATTAATTAGATTTCCCACTAAGTAAAAACACAATCCTCCAATTAGAGTATTGCCTTAGCAGGGAATAACAACTACTGTTTGCCCTTTCAGTTCATATGATTTAAAAAAATAAATGTGACATTTTAATTTTCCAGTGTTATCTTACCATGGGTAGATGTGTGATTTTTGTTAGACTTTTTCTGAGAAGCAAAAATAGTGCCAGGAGGCCCTGGAAACTCTTATGATTTGGTTGGAAAAAAGGGCCAGGAGTTGCCCCTCTTGAGGGTGACTAGTTGCCACCCACTGTGTATTCCAGTCTCTTCGTTGTCTGGTGGGTTTAATGGTTCAGCCTGAGACTGCACAGCTTAGTGCAAGGTCAAGGCTAAAATACAGGTTGGTTGATTTTTCAGTCTAGTCCTCTTTTTGCTAAACACCCTGCTGCTTGATAAACTTGGGAGCCTGAGGAATTTTGAGTGCTAATAATTCCAAGATTTTAGAAGCACAGCTGCATTTGAAAGTCTGTAAAAATTGCACTATAGTAACCCATTTTCTTCTCTGGCTTTCTCATTAAATTTTCTTAATATCAAACTGGTCATTTTTTATTTTGGTCTCATAGGCCATGCTGTTCTACAAGGGCCATACTTCTTCTTAGTTGATCCTCTGTAAGAACTTCCAAGTCATTGCATCTTCCTTATTTGAGTCATTTAGTGTGAAACTTGCCTCCCACAAACACTTCTATTTGATCAAATTAACAGTAAGACCTAGAAAAGCTCAGAAGACACCTCTCTTCAAAGAATAATTGTGTTAGGATTGCTTCTTTCTTTTTTAAAAAAATGTTTATTTATTAATTTGACTGCACCAGGTCTTAGATGTGGCATGTGGTGTCTTATGTTGCAGCACATGAACTCTTAGTTACGGCATGTGGGATCTAGTTCCCTGACTAGGGATCAAACCTGGGCCCCCTGCGTGGGGAGCAGAGTCTTAGCCATTGGAACACAAGGGAAGTCCCAAGCTTGCTTCTTTCTGATGAGAGCTAAATTTGGAATCGAACTCTATACACTATATCTCCGAGCAAGCTGGTAAGCAACTCAGATGTGCTGTTGAGAACTCAAAAAAAAAGAGTATGTTCTCCTCCGTCTATAGGATTCTCTAGACAAGAATACTGGAGTGGGTTGCTTTGCCTTCCTCCAGGGGATCTTCCCGACCCAGGGATTGAACCCACGTACATCTCCTGCATTGGCAGGTGGGTTCTTTACCCCTAGCGCCACCTGGGAAGCCCCAACTATTTGAGTCCCTACTAAATATGTTTGGAACTGTATCCTTTCAGAACTTTAGGGAAAGTACAGTTGGCTTCAGAAAAGTGATAACATTAAAAAAACGCAGTGTGGCTAAGAATTAGAATTGGTGTCAGCCACTTAGGGAGCGTTAGCCACCCCTGAATCCAATTATCACTACTGTTAAGTTCAGAAGCCATAGTGAGTGACCGGCCCATCACACCTGACACCATTGTCTTTTTAGACCACCTGAGCATGCAGTGAACACATGAAAGGTTGCCATTGCCTATGGAAGCTTTTTTAGAAAACGTGGGCTCACTGGGTGCCCCGCAGGCCCCTCATAGCATCCAAATTACATTTGGAGAACGGAACGTTTAACTGCCTGCCATTTTAAGCTGCTGCTGCCAAGGAACCTCTATCCTGAGGCTGCTTCGGGGAGACATTTGCAAGGTCTAGCGGGTGTCTCTCTTTCAACCTATCAATTAGGAAAAGAGCAGAGGGAGATGTGATAGATTACATGGCCCTAAGATGGATCGCTCTGAAAAATCTCATATTGGCAAGAGTAATTCAAATTGCCAGGAATCCAAACTTTGCTGTGTGACAGCCGCAGAAGTCTGACGGGGTTTGACTGGTTTATTCTGCTAAATGAAACCGCTGAGATGACTGTCGTGGGGTGATTGATAAAGTGCATAAATCTTAACTATGGAAAAAAGAGAAGATGAATCGACACACACTTGGATTGAAAATGTAATGAAACCAAACTGAAGATACCAGGACTTCCTAATATAGTGCACGAAAACAGTACCCTGTTCAGTGGTCCTCGTGGGTCCCATTCCATTGGCCTCGTTTTGCAGATAACCGGGAGGACATGTTTGGTTTTCATTTTTCTCGCATAAGGGACCTAAACTGGCAACAGAGCAGGAAAATAAATAATAATGACAACATAGTGAATACGTGCCTCTGGTATTTATCATTTATTATTTATTTCCCTCATGTTAATGGAGCTTGAAAAAAAAAAAAAAAAGATGGCCTCTGCTTCCCTCCAAGCTGCTATTGAATGCTGTTAGTGATCATATACAAAGTTATGGTAGTTTTCAAAGTAATTAGAACCCCGAGCAAATAAACACTAAATGGGCTCTCATCTTTGAAGTTATTTTTTCTAACTAAATAGCTCTGTTCTGCTATAATTATATACTAGTCATTATAAAATTAAAAATCATTTTAAGTGAATGAATGCTTTTTTAAGAAGCATTTGTTTCTTGCTAATTATTACCAGCTAATTATAGTTTATGATGGTCTTCAAGAAATCTGAAATCACTGCCTTAAAGCCCTAGTCCCCAATGGTTGCAAATTTCAATTCCAGAAGAAAAAAAAAATGATGGAGGAGAGGGTGCAAAGCAATGAAAATCTGAATTTTCACGACTTTGAAAATATCTGACTTTCTGAAGGTCATCACAGACAGATGGCATGAAAAAAGCTTTGTCTTGTGGACCAGCACTTCTAGAAGCACTACTGGAAGCTAACTGTGCCCTTTGCATATGAATTAATGTCTCTAAGCCTCAATCTTTGCATTTTTGAAATGAGGATAATATCTACCTTGCAGCATTGTTTTGAGGATTAAAGATAATGTCTGTAAAATTTTTAGCACAGGAACTGGCATCATAATTAGTAGCTATTATTATTAGCATCGTTTATCATCATTTACGTGTTTTTTTTTTTTTTTATGCTAAGAAAATTTACTACTGCTCAGAGGCCCAAGCTTGGTCTTCAAGACAGTCAGTCCTTGACTTCTTGTGACAATGTTGCTTTCAGTGGCAAATTAGTTTCTACGAAAAACATGGCATTTAAATTAAACAATCTGGAAAAGTGGCAGTTTCCCATGTTATTTTTCTTCCTTTTGGGGGTGAAACCAGATGAACGGTGGGAAGAATGTGAGTATACAGGGCACATGATTTATGAGGGGCTTTCCCACGAACCACCAAGCTCTTGAAAGCCCACCAGTCATAGTTTCATGCAGGTCCACACTTTCTTAATATCTCCCTAGGACAATAAGGAAGATAAATAAGGGTAAACGGCAATAACAGAAAATCAAACAGGCTTCCCTGATAGCTCAGTTGGTACAGAATCCACCTGCGATACAGGAGACCCCAGTTTGATTCCTGGATCAGGAAGATCCGCTGGAGAAGGGATAGGCTACCCACTCCAGTATTCTTGCCTAGAGAATTTCATGGACCGTATAGTCCATGGGATCGCAAAGAGTCAGACACGACTGAGCGACTTTCACTTTCAAACCGTGAAATAAGACAAATCCCTACAGATAAGCCCATGTTCTCTCTCTCGTTACTCTCTATTACGAAGTAATACCATGAGTTAAACAGATTAATAAAACCTGGGTACCAGGTGTCTTGGGAGGGAGGGAGAGGTGATGAATGTCACTTTTGGGGTTTCCCTCTATCTCCCAGCACTGTTCCAACTGTCTCCATCAGAAAGCTCTTTCCTTTTCCTGACCTTAGCTCTTTGCTTTGACTCATTTCTCATTTTGTTGTTGACATAGAGAACGTTCTTCCTAGCTCATTAGTTTCCGAGGACTAAGTTTACTGCTATCTGCTTTGTAGTCGCTCACTGGAGTCCCAGCCTTTTCGTTCCCCTGGACTGTAGCCCACCAAACTTCTCTGTGCATGGAATTTCCCAGGCAAGAATACTACAGTGGGTTGCCATTTCCTTCTCCAGGGGAATCTTCCTGACCCAGCAATAGAACCTGCGTCTCCTGCTTGGCAGATGGATTTTTTACCACTGAGCCACCTGGGAAGCCCTAAGTTTGCTAATGGTTCCTTGTATCCCAGGCACTGAAAATGCTTCACATGTGTTATCTTAATTAATCCTCAGAACAACTTAGTATTACAGTTGAGTGGGGGATAAAAAAAGTGACCTCTCTCAGGTACCTGAGACCAGGCTACCTTCCTAGCTATATTTGACATGGTGGGTACAGATGGGTAATTCCAGATGAAATATCCACCAGAGAAACCAAATTTTGATCTAAGTATAGATGATCTGAAGGGCACTGGGGCTATGAATCCTCAGTCTGACTTCTCCAAGCTCCCTCAGTGGAATGTGTCTAGTTCTTCTGGTGCATGGTTGTTGATCAAGAGACACAAATATGGGGCCTCCCTGGCAGTCCAGTGATTAACAGTCTGGCTTCCAGTGCAGGGGAACTAAGGATCCCACATGCCATGTGGTAGTTTAGTCACTACTCATGTCCAGCTCTTTGTGACCCATAGCCTGCCAGGCTCCTCTGTCCAGGGAATTCTCCAGGCAAGAACACTGGAGTGGGTTGCCCTTCCCTTCTCCAGGGAATCTTCCTGATCCAGGAATCGAATGCAGGTCTCCCATATTACAGACAGATTCTTTACCATGGAAGACCTATAGGCGCAGCCCAAAAAATTAATAATAATAAAATAGTGTTTATTAAAAGAAAAAGTCACAAATCCAGCCGACTTTCATGCATGCTTTCTTCTTTCCTCCTTGGAGCCATACGTTTCTTACAGCTTCCTGGTCCCACCACTCTGACTTCCCAGTTAAAAGGAGAGAGAGAACCTTGCCAGGTTATGAGATATCCCCTCAGGGGTAACGGAAGAACATGCTGTCATCTCAATGGAATAAGGGTGTGGTAGTGTTGGCCTTTATTATTTTTCTTAAAGATACTAGAAAGAAAAAAGAAGTTGGATGGTTTTCAGAGGAGAGATTGATGGGAGACAGGAAACCACACTAAGATGAACTGAATGCCCCCCGCAAAAAAAAAAAAAAGACAAGAAAAATTGCCTTTCCTAACTGCATCTCATTCGGAAGAGTCCAACACAGCTGTCTAACATATGCTTCTCTCCAACCACCGAACTCGAGCCCAGTAATACAACCAGCCGTGCTGTCTTTCTCCAAGTATCAAACACAGATTCTCACAGGATCAGATTTTTATAATAATTTTCTAATAGTAATAGCTATGATTTGTACACCCACTCTGTGCCAGGTATGGAACTAGGACCTATTTAGTCCCTGCAGTAACTCTGTGAAATTGGTAAACTTTTATTCCTAGCTTACAAGAAAGCCAAGGCTGAACAAGTTTAAGCAAATTGTTTACTGACATGTAGTTTGTTGTTCAGTCACTAACTTATGTCCAACTCTTTGCAACCCCCTGGACTGCAGCACACCAGGCTCCCCTGTCCTTCACTATCTCCCAGAGTTTGCTCAGATTCATACCCATTGAGTTGGTGATGCCATCCAACCATCTCATCCTCTGCCACCCTCTTCTCCTTTTGCCTTCAGTCTTTCCCAGCATCAGGGTCTTTTCCAATGAGTTGGCTCTACACATCAGGTGGGTAAAGTATTGGAGCTTCAACATCAGTCCTTCTAATGAATATTCAGAGTTGATTTCCTTTAGGATTGAGTGGCTCGATCTCCTTACAGTCCAAGGGACTCTCAACAGTCTTTTCCAGCACCATAATTTGAAAACATTGATTCTATGGTGCTCAGCCTTCTTTATGGTCCAGTTCTTACATCTGTACATGACCACCAGCAAAACCATAGCTTTGACTACAGAGATCTTTGTTGGCCAAGTGATGTCTCTGCCTTTTAATATACTGTCTAGGTTTGTCATAGCTTTCCTTCCAAGGAGCAAGCATCTTTTAATTACATGGCTGTAGTCACTGTCCACAGTGATTTTTGGAGCCCAGGAAAATAAAATCTCTCAGTGCTTCCACTTTTTCCCTTTGTGTTTGCCATGAAGTGATGGCACCAGATACCATGATCTTAGTTTTTTCAATGTTGAGTTTTAAACCAACTTGTTCACTCCCTTCTTTCACCCTTATCAAGTTAGAAATGGGAATATCTGGTATCAAAACTAAGCCTCACTGTCTTTCAAGACTGGCCATTTCTACTATCCTCATTGTCAGTAATAGGACAGAAAAGGGAACGGGGTTTTAAGAAAATCTGTTTGATAACCCAGTAACCCGAGGAAATAGCATTTGTTTCTTTTCTTTTAAAGGCAACGTTCAGAGGTCATTAAATACAATAAACCTTCAAATTGTTCTATGGTTTTTCTGCTTACCTAATTCTTTAAAAAAAAAAAAATTCTGTGTCCTCCCTGATGTTAATATGATCACCATAATAAGACTATTGGTTGTCTCATGGAAGGTTGATTCAAGACTTGAGTACCCACAACACATTTTGGGCAAAATGGATTTACAAAACACTCAGAGTTTGGAGAGCCAGTCCAAAAATCCATGCCTTCAGCCAATAGTTCAGGCTCTTTCTTGTGACCATTCCTGAACAAACATGGCTAAGAGCAGAGAAACTGAATAAGGAATCAGCAGGAACCTGCCTGAGTAGAATAGAATATGGCATTTAGAGGGAACATGGGCCAGATCATTTATCTCTGCCTGGGATCATGTAGTTCCCAACAACAGATGAATTTTTGTCTACTGTTTCTCCAAGATTCTCCTATAGCCTGATTTCTAAAAAACAGTTATGTGAGTGTCCATATGTCACCTCTGGCAATTGTAAGAGAATTTAATGAATTTTTATAACATCATTTCCAGACAACTTTGATGTTCCATTTTGGTCTAAATAGTGTAAGTGGGATTATTTCAAATTCCTTATGGATGAAGATTGGAGGGAACAGGGATACATCAGGCAATCAGAATCACTCACTTGTCAATCTAATTGTGCAGATGTTCAAAACAGGATATGCTGATTCTTGTCCAATGCCGTGTGAAATTTTATGGAATCATATTGCTTGAGGGGAAGTTATGAGGTCATGCTAGCCAGTTCTGCCTCAAGCCACGTACATAGCATACCTTAACTACTAAACATGAAGAGATTAGCTTATTGTTTCATCTCTCTTTAAGAAAGGCAAGAAACTGGAGCTTTCTTCATTTTATCATAAAGGGGGCAAAAAGTGATCATCAGGGTTGCCCATAATGAGTCTAAAGATGTATATTTGGAAAGGCTTCATTTAATAATCTTTGGTGGATAGAAGGTTTAGCAGTCTTTTAAAGTCACGTATATGTTACCCATTTTCTTGACGTGAAGTCTATGACTCATTGTCATCTTTATTCTTTGAAAATGAACTCACACACCTTCCAGAATGTGACACATTTTACTTTAGGGTGCCTGCAGGCATCTACAGACCAGAAGCCACTGTGTCTTCATGTTGGAGTTTATGAATGGGAACATTCTGTAATAGGAGAATTTTCTGAGTCAAACTCCCAGACAGTGAGAGGAAAACCCTACTCTCCAACCCCAGGACAAGCCCTGTTCCATATTTATGTACACATTCCATATTCATCTCCTCTGTTTATACATTGGCTATTTGAAGTCTTTATTCATTCTGTTTCTAACCTCCCCCCACCCCAATCTCTCCGACTTCTAGCCGTACAAACAAGTACCAGGCAGAAACCCTTTCTCTTCGCAGAAGGCTCATCACTGGAGTCTAAGATGTACCTCCCTTCCCTAGAGTTCAGTACTTGAGGTTCTTACTCAAGTTCAGGTTAGTTAGTGTTAGTTCAGGTGTGGCCAACTGCTTCATTTCACATGCCAGTTCGGATTGGGGGTGGCTGATTAGACAACGATTACAAGGCCACTTATCTGTGAGGAGAATGTGGTGACAGGTTAGCAGCATCTTTTATGAGTACGGATATGGGAATAGAATATCTGGGCTATAAATGTACCCTTCCAAAACTCGCTCATAAACACCTAGAGAATAAGAATCTCTTACTTTGTATTTTAAATACTTTGCATACCTGGTACAGTTCTGACATCAGGAATGAATTCTAAATGAGCCTAGAAGGCAATATCTTATTTTTACCCAAAGATAACATTGTCTCTAAAAGCACCAGAGAAGGAGTACTGTGTACTTTTTTCCATGACTCCCAGCCAAGTATCAGGATAAAGTGAAATTCCACATGCAGCCATACTTAGAAGTAGATTTTAGTTGTGATACCTCTGGGCCCTTTGGAATTTTTATTGTTTGTAAAAAATCCATGCGAGCAATTGTCCAGCTCCTTCTACCTGATACCTAATTTGGGCTGAAATGATAGGCCTAAAGGAAAAATTTTAAAAATAAAAATATGTATCTGGCTAATGTAAAAATGAAATAAATGTTCAGGGAACCACAGCTAATGAAAGTAGCTCACATGATAAAATAGTCATATTTGCTTTGAAAACCCGCATTGAATTTCTAGAGGGAACAACTGGGTGGTGTCGACTGAAGCATCTAAATCCTGATCCTTCTCCAGTGTCGGCAGATTCCCAAAACATTAGAGGTTCATTCTCATTTCATAAAGAATAAAAAACTCCCCTATAGTTATAGCACTTACTGCCAGGGTTAATTGGAATTTCAACTTCGACAACTTCTGGAGGCTTCAAGCAAAATATTGTACATGTGAAAGGCAAGAGAAATAAATCGTAGGAGACTGACAGGTTGGGTTTACACAGAAGCTTCCCTTTCTTTGGAGGAAAGCTCTTGAGCTGATCGAAGAAATAGGCAGCTGCCAGGGCCCTGCTTTTAATCTGCTCAGCAGACAACCTTCCCTAGCCTGTATAGAACACATCAAAGGGAGAGACAGCCTTTGCCCACCTTGAACCTTATGCCCTTAGGAAAATGGGAAGAACAATGGACTTAGTATTATTGGAGAAGGCGATGGCGCCCCACTCCAGTACTCTTGCCTGGAAAATCCCATGGACGGAGGAGCCTGGTAGGCTGCAGTCCATGGGGTCGTTAAGAGTTGGACACGACTGAGCGACTTCACTTTCACTTTTCACTTTCATGCATTGGAGAAGGAAATGACAACCCACTCCAGTGTTCTTGCCTGGAGAATCCCAGGGACGGGGGAACCTGGTGGGCTGCCATCTATGGGGTCATACAGAGTCGGACATGACTGAAGCGACTTAGCAGCAGCAGTATTATTGGGCTGGCCAAGAAGTTTGTTCAGATTCTTCCATGAAAAACCTAAACAGACTTCTTGGCCAACCCAATAGAAGCCCCGAGTACAAGTTTTGACTTCCCCAGTGGCTCAGCAGTAAAGAATTTACTTGCAATGCAGGAGATGCGGGTTCAATCCCTGGGTTGGGAAGATCCCCTGGAATAGGAAATAGCAGCCCACTCCAGTATTCTTGCCTGGAAAATCCCAGGGACAGAGAAACCTGGTGAGCTATGGTCCGTGGGGTTTCAAAGAATCGGACTAAGCACACACATGCACAGTGTAGGTTTCTTCAAGACAGCTGACATTGAACATGTAATATAGCCAGTTTAAACATTGACTTCCTCTCTGGAAAAAAAAAAAAAAAGAACTGTTTTTACTTACACCCCAGGGTTGAGATGGTCAGATAAGAAAATGGAAGTGAAGACTTTCCTAGGAACCCAGTGGTTAAGAATCTACCTGCCATTGCAAGGGACATGGGTTCAATCCCAGGTCCAGGAAGATCCCACATGCTATGGGGCAACTAAACTCATGTGCTCTAGAGCCCGGGAGCTGCAGCTACTAAGTCAATGTGCCCTAGAGTGCATGGTCTGCAACAAGAGAAGCCATTGCAGTGAGAAGGCCCTGTACCACAACTAGAGAATAGTGCCCACTCTCTGCAAGTAGAAAAAGCCTCTGAGCAACTATAAAGCCTCCAATTAAAATAAATAAATTAATTTTAAAAACTAAATTAAAAGACCCAGCACAGCCAAAAATAAGTAAATAATATTTTTTAAAATATAGCAAATGGAAGTGAAAGGACCTGATAAACTGTAATCAAGGCAAATCATGCTGTTACCATCCGGTGTCACTCAGCTCCTAGTTGGTTCAGTTCAGTCGCTCAGTCATGTCCAACTCTTTGCGACCCCATAAATCGCAGCACGCCAGGCCTCCCTGTCCATCACCAACTCCCGGAGTTCACTCAGACTCACGTCCATCGAGTCAGTGATACCATCCAGCCATCTCATCCTCTGTCTTCCCCTTCTCCTCCTGCGCCCAATCCCTCCCAGCATCAGAGTCTTTTCCAATGAGTCAACTGTTCGCATGAGGTGGCCCAAGTACTGGAGTTTCACCTTTAGCATCATTCCTTCCAAAGAAATCCCAGGGTTGATCTCCTTCAGAATGGATTGGTTGGATCTCCTTGCAGTCCAAGGGACTCTCAAGAGTCTTCTCCAACACCACAGTTCAAAAGCATCAATTCTTCGGTGCTCAGCCTTCTTCACAGTCCAAATCTCACATCCATACATGACTACTGGAAAAACCATAGCCTTGACTAGATGGACCTTATTCGGCAAAGTAATGTCTCTGCTTTTGAATATGCTATCTAGGTTGCTCATAACTTTTCTTCCAAGGAGTAAGCGTCTTTTAATTTCATGGCTGCAGTCACCATCTACAGTGATTTTGGAGGCCCCCAAAATAAAGTCTGACACTGTTTCCACTGTTTCTCCATCTATTTCCCATGAAGTGATAGGACCAGATGCCATGATCTTCATTTTCTGAATGTTGAGCTTTAAGCCAACTTTTTTGCTCTCCTCTTTCACTTTCATCAGAGGCTTTTTAGCTCCTCTTCACTTTCTGCCATGAGGGTGGTGTCATCTGCATATCTGAGGTTATTGATATTTCTCCCAGCAATCTTGATTCCAGCTTGTGTTTCTTCCAGTCCAGCATTTCTCATGATGTACTCTGCATATAAGTTAAATAAGCAGGGTGACAATATACAGCCTTGACATAGTCCTTTTCCTATTTGGAACCAGTGTGTTGTTCCATGTCCAGTTCTAACTGTTGCTTCCTGACCTGCATACAGATTTCTCAAGAGGCAGGTCAGGTGCTTACCCCTGTCTAAATAACTTGCCTTAAAACAGAGTCATTAAAGTCTTTCTGGTGTTGACCTTGCTTCTGCCAAAAACACCTGAAGCATGCAACTCCTGTGCTTAACTTGTGGCTTTCTGTACTATATGGTGGGAGAGGAGATAGAGTTTGAAATGACACTGCACCACCCACCCACCCCCCACCCACCCACCCCCACCTGCCACTCAATGAGTCCCATAGCCTTTCATGTAGAAAAATGCATGATGAGCGCATCTTAGGGAGGATAGAGGAGATGTGGGTGTAGAAATTGGGGAAGGGTTTTTAACCATCCCTGGAGCCATACTCAGTAAGGGGTCTACTAAGTCACACTAAAGGCGTCTGCATATTAGGCCACCATGACTAAAGCTACTCAGAACCCTGCCAGCTTCTTTGGGGCCTGATGGCCACCCAGTGTGGGTTTCTAAACTATTTCTAGATGTATCATGTTTATAGAAACAACTGCCATGTAGATGGCATATCCCCTTTTCTCTCCAGTCTAGAGCTTCTCCCTTTATGCCAAATATCAGTGGTTCCTTAAAATGTCTAGTGTCTATTGGGATGCATACGAGCTCAATCGTGTCTGACTCTTTGTGACCCCATGGACTGTAGACCACCAGGCTCCTCTGTCCATGGGATTCTCCTGGCAATAATACTGGAGCGGGTAGTCATTCCCTACTCTAGGGGATCTTCTGATGATTGAACCCATGTCGCTTGCCTCTCCTGCATGGGCACCTATTCATTCACCTGACGTGTATTGTTTACCTGTCACAGGTTCCGTGCTAGGAACTAACAATAAAACAGTGAGCATGTTAGAAGCAGTTACTGTCACATAGCATTTTCACCCCTAAGCCCGCCACCACTACACACAGGGAGGCCCTTGAACAAGGGGCTTCTCTGATGCTGCATTTTTAAAGAACACTGGATTCCAGGTCTCCAGGGAACCTCAGTTCTTTCTCTCTTACTAACTCATCATGTCACCTTTCTCATTCTCCTTTTCCTAATCTGTGAAATTAGAGGCTGAAATGAGTTCTCTTAGGACCCTTTTGATTCTAGAATAACCTGCTTTCCTGGCCTTAAGAGAACATGTGCTTCAACTGCCATATCTGTTGGAAAAATTGTATTTGCCCTACTAGCACCACTGCCAGCTTCTGAAATTGAATTTAGAGAATATGTTGAGTTTGAACACTATAAAGTGTCCAGGTACATATAAGGTGCTGCTAAGACTATGCTGAGGATATGATCACTACCACAGGCCAAAAGCAGGGCAGCCTTGCAGTTTCCACTCGGGGCTCCTGAATGTACACTGGTGCCACTTAAACTAAAAGCGTGGAACCACCTGCTGCTGTGCAGGTGGCTGACATAGCTGGCAATTATTAAGAACTGTTATTTCTAGAGAACCTCTCCCACCAAAGTGCTTGGGGCACAATACATATATAGGCATACAGTTGAGATAAGTCTCAGTTGCCTAATGAGAAAATTACCTCCTGTCACCATTCATGTGTGTTCCCGAGAAGCTAGGTTCAAACCAGTTTCTCCTCATTTCTGAAGAATGCTTGAGCCTTTTCTTTCCCTTCTGCTGCTGCTTGGAGTAGGCTTTTGGAAGGAAATCTGTTTCCTTTCTCCTAAGCTTGATGGGCCAAGGTCACAGTCCCCTCAGGATCATTAAATATCATCATCCTGGCTGTCATCATGTTTATACTGGGAGCTGTAATCACCAAATCGCCAGGAGGCCTTAAAACAGGAGGGAAGATGGACAGGGCACAACCTTTAAAAGAATAATATAACCATAGGACATGACAAAAACTGGCTAGGACCAACTAGATCCAAGATGGCAAAAGACCTTGAGCTTCATTATATGTTCATTGTAATTGTTGTTGCTTAGTCGCTAAGTCGTGTCCAGTTCTTTGTGACCCTATGGACTGTAGCTCACCAGGCTTTTCTGTCCATGGGATTTCCCAGGCAAGAATACTGGAGTGGGTTGCCATTTCCTTTTCCAGGGGATCTTTCCAACCCCAGGGATCAAATCCAAATCTCCTGCTTGGCAGGCGGATTCTTTACCGATGAGCCACCTGTGAAGCCCCCAACATTAGCTAATGACATACCCACTAGCACCGTGACAGTTTAGAGCTAACCATAAAATGCCAAAAGTGGCAGTGGCCCAATTCCTAGAAATGCTCCCCTCTTCCCTGAGACAGTTGGAATAATCCTCCTACTCGTTAGCTTATGAAATTACCCAGCTCATAAAAACCAACCATGCCATATTTCAGGGTCTCTTACCTTCTGAGATGACTCACCCTCTTTCT
Source organism: Oryx dammah (assembly GCF_014754425.2). Taxonomy (NCBI): domain Eukaryota; kingdom Metazoa; phylum Chordata; class Mammalia; order Artiodactyla; family Bovidae; genus Oryx; species Oryx dammah. The sequence continues at coordinate 7,074,579 of NW_024080557.1, read as the reverse complement.
TATGTTTCTTTCTAGATAAACCCACTTCTTACCTATCACTTTGTCTCTCATTGAATTCTTTCTGCAATGAGACATCAAGAACCTGAGCGTCCTTAGGTCCTAAGACCAGGTGTGTGATCTCAATTAAAAGACCATGGATTCAAGTCCCAATCTGGGTTGCATGGTTTCAGTATCAATGATGACAATATTATCCTTGATTCCATCCCAAACTAATTTATCTCTGCCCTTATAGCATTAGAATGGACAGTGCAGCTCAGTGCACTTTGAGTGACTGCAATCCTCTCTGAGTTGCTTGGCTACAAAACGGCACTAGGGAAATGTTTTGCATTTGTTTAACATCATAAGGACTGGACTGAAAGGTATATTTTGACTAAGAATGACGACGTGCTATCATTTACATAGGGATTTGCTTTTGGTATTCCTTGTTGAACTAAAGAAAACGTTAACACTATTGATTTCATGGTTGATCTGGGCACTCACAGCAGAATAAAGCCTAGAAACATTTATTATGCTCCCCGCATTGCCATCATGAAATTAACAAGATGGCCCAGTGCCATGTGGCCGGGGAGACAAACTACAAAGGTCAACTGAGAATCTCAGTGGTGTCATTTAGGAGGGAATCACTGGCAGATATGAAATTTGCCAAGGTTAGGTCACGTGTGTCTGTGTGTTTAAATATGTGGTTGTCTGTGCTCTAGTTGTTTGCTTTACCAACTACCTCTTTGGGGAGATGAATGCCATAGGACCAAGCTGTCCATTTCCCCCTGGCTGCCCCCCAAATGAAACAAATCTCAGACACACAGGAAGAATAAAATTATGCTGCATGGAAATCAGCAAAATGCGTCAAATATGCACATCCAGATTACACTATTAAAATAGATTTTTACTTATTCCCTCTTACTTATTTAAAGCACTGACAATGCATGCCACAGTGTCAGAACAAGGAAGTGGTGGGAGAACTAACCATTTCACCTTTGTGTCTGATAGCCATAGACTTGGCTACAGGTCAAAGCATAATCCAAATGTGAACCAAAAATGAGTGATCAAAATCATTTAAAAAGATACAGTGTTTGCATCACTTCTCACGTAACCATTTCTTATTAGAGTTAATCATAAGCATTAATGAGAAGATGCTCATGTATGATTATTGCCTAATATTAAAATACACAAAGGCACACCCCCCCATTTGATCTAGATTTCCTTTCCAGTTAAAAGCAAGGGAAGGTGTTAGGATATTTTTCTTTTCATGTGTACTCAGTTGATAATAAAGGGCTATTGGTCTGATCAGTAGGTCTTAAAATAATAACACTAACACCAGCTGATTGTAATTTGTATTTCAGAAAAATAGTTGTTATACTTTCCATCACATGGAGGGAAAAATTGTCAAGGGTGAGCACTTTTGAGCTTTTTGATCCCTTGGAATTCATCTTCATTTTTGCACTGGAGGCTGAAGCAGCCACAGACCCAGATGTGCAGTTGATTTTTGTTCAATTTCAACTCTTTGGGGAAAATTACACAGAATTGCGTAATTTTTTTCCTGAATGCCCAGATTATGTAAACACACCCTTTTCATTTTAATAAGAAAGCTAGAGCCACCCACTGGGAGAGTGTGCTAGTACCTTTTTTCCTCTAAATTATATTTGGGAGCAAATCTTGAACAAAAAAAGGTTTAGGTCCTTTTATAACCTGGGATGTGACAACATCTTATGAGCCACTTTGCAAATACACTTGGCCATATATGATGAAAACAATGCACTTTGGCTTTCCTTCAGTTTATACTGCCATGTTTGTCTCTTTGATCATGTATGAAACCTCAGAATAGAAAACTTGCTGGACATAGTTTTGCATTTGTGATCACTGAACTCTAAATTATAGTGATCCAAACTTTAACTCCTTTCCATATGACTTGAGGGCTTCCCTGGTGGCTCAGAGAGTAAAGAATTTGCCTGTAATGCAGGAGACTGGAGTTCAATCCCTGGGTTAGGAAGATCCCCTGGAGAAGCGAATGGCTACCCACTCCAGTATTCTTGCCTGGAGAATTCCATGGACAGAAGAGCCAGTCCATGGGGTCACAAAGAGTCAGACATGACTGACTAATAATTTCTTTTCTTTCTTATGGTTTGAGAGTAAGCTTTTTCTGGATAAGTTGCTTTCAACCTAGTTTTGTGTAGAAATGACTCTGTTCCACTGGTAAGACAGCCATTGATCAATGAAAATGCGCCCATGTAGTATCTTTATGCTTTGTTTTCTATGCTGCCTGCATGCTGGAACTTTCTTGGATCCACTTTAGACATTCAAATTCAGCTAGGAAAAAGGGGGACTTGTGGAAAGACAGAAAAAGAGAGCCTTTTCCTCAGCTCTTTGCCTGTGCTAAATTCCACAGTGATAAAGCACGGAAATTAAATAAGATTAGTTTATCTATGGCATTAGATTTGGCAAGGTTGCCTCCAATAATACTTTAGGCTTAGCCTGCAGAACTACGTGGGCTCTTGCATAAACAGATACGTGTTTAATGAGAATTAGAATGGGAACCAACATCAAGAGATTTTATGGAAGGCTTAATTACCCTCAGAGGCTTGAAGAGTATGAATTATGAGATATTTGGTCAAAAGTAAAAATGGTAATTAAAAATTGCTTGACATTAGGACCCAAACAAAGGTTTGCTTTGAAAGCATTTGTTTATGTTATCACTGTTTGCTTTCCCACAATCTGGTCTCTTTCTGGAGTCAATAAATATCACGTTTGCTAACAGAATGAGTGCTAGCAATTAGCAGAGTTCCAACCAACACAGGGTAAATAGCTGCATTGTTTGCTTTGAAAATTACCAGTGAAAAACTAACCAGAATTGTTTTTACCAGTTCTGAAAAGAATCTCTCAGAGCTCTTTTTTTGGGGAAAAAGTAGCAAGAGTCAGGATAAAAGCAATGAACTCTGGGATTCAATAAGCAAGAGTTTGAATCCCAATTCATTAATTTAATAATCTCACAATGTGGTCTCAGGTACCTCATCTATAAAATGAGGGTACTAATAAAAACTCTCCAATGAAGTCATGATAAGGATTAAATAAAGTGAGTATTAAAAAAGTATACATAGTGGAAGGGAAAGCATCTCATTAGGGTTAATCCTTTTTGTTTCCTTGATCCCTAAATAATATCATTGTGAGTAGAATTCTGCAAATTTTGTAGGAGACATTCAAGTCAAATCTATTTGTTTATCCCTATTGTGCTAGGCCTGCATAAACCTGTCAAACCAACATAAGGGAATGAGTGTGTTGGAACCAAAGCCTGGGATTTCATTTCTAGCTAGATGAATGACCAGATATTTAGAGAAAAGCCTTCCCAGTCTGCATTTAAGCATGCTAGATGATGATAGATTGATAGATATAGACATACAAAGTCAAGAAACATCCAGAAAGCTCTACTTCACAGGAGTAAGCAAGTCCTGGAGCTGGCACTTGTGGTCTAGGTTTAGAGCTATGCACTTGTGAAGAAAGGTGGACTGGAGCTGAGCATATTGGGAAGTTGAATCAGATGTCCCTCACAAAAAGCCAAAACCTTGAAGTCCAGACATTCTCCATAGGTGAATTAGGAAAAATAAAGCCTACACCACAGAAGTCTTGCTTTCCACAACTCCAAATGGTAGAGACTGCATACAGTCTAATTTCTAAGCTTGTGGAAGAAAAACTGTGAAGAGAGAGAAAAACCTCAAAAATCCTCAAGAAGTCAAGAAAGAAAAATGATAATAGTGGAAGTATAGAAAGACTGGAACAGATGCTACAAAATAAAGTTGGGGAAATGAATCTAGTTATTTCAGTAGTCAAAACCAATGTGATTGTATTATCCTTCCCTACTAGAAGTCAGTAGTTATCCAACTAGATAAACACACACACACACTATCAGACAGAATCCAGCTATGTGTTGTTTAGAAGAGACACTGAATGGTTGAAACTAAAGATGAGAAAAAGATATTCCAGGCAGACTTTAGCCTAAATGAAACTTTCATTAATATAATAATAATATCAAACAAAAACAGAACTAAAGCCAAAAATATTATGCTAGAGATATGGAGGTATACTGAATTTTCTTAAAAGTTAACATTCATCAGAAAACTGTAATAATATTGAACTTTTATGTAATGAATAGTATAGCTTCAAATCATAAAGACAAACTGATAGAATTACAGTAAGAAATATACAACACCACATCATAGTAGGAAATTTTTACTTATTGCTTTTAGTAGAATACAGAAAACTAGAACAACACAACAGATAAGCTTGACTGCAGGGACTCATATAGAACAGTCTTCCAACAGCCGGAGAGTAGAAATTCCTTTGAGAGAGACCCAGAAAATTCATAAAACATTAATCATATACTAGGGCATACACAAAGTCTCTACAAATGTTGAAGAATCCATTCGATCACACAAAATATAAATAAATCAGTTGTAAAAAGGTAAATACATGTGTATGTAAGTTTTAAAGCCCACTTTTAAATTACCTGTGGATCAAAGAATAAATCATAATGGAAACTATGTAGATTAGGTGATAATATAAACAATACTTCAGAAAGTATGTGACAAGAAGCTAAAGTAATACTTAAAGAAAAATTTATAGCCTTGAATGCTTATATTAGGAAAAAAAATGTACTGAGTGAATCATCAACTGAAAAATTTGAAAAAGAGCAGCAGTGTAAACCCAGAAATACCAGCAGGGAAATTGAGATTAAAAAAAAATAGAAAATACCAATAGAGATCATCATTACTCTTTGAAATAATGAGGCTGATCACACAAAAATATTATATAAATAATAGATATAAAGTAATTACAAATGCACAAGAAGTTAATTAGATAAGGCAAAATTATAAACTTCTTTATGCAGATAAATTTGAAAATTTAGGTTAAATGGATGATCTAAAAATATAAATAATCAAAACTAATTTATGAAAAAAATAAAAAACCTGAATGATCTCATCATGCTGCTGCTGCTGCTGCTAAGTCACTTCAGTCATGTCCGACTCTGTGTGACCCCATAGACAGAAGCCCACCAGGCTCCTCTGTCCCTGGGATTCTCCAGGCAAGAACACTGGAGTGGGTTGCCATTTCCTTCTCCAATGCATGAAAGTGAAAAGTGAAAGTGAAGTCTCTCAGTCGTGTCCGACTCTTAGCGAGCCCATGGACTGTAGCCTACGAGGCTCCTCGGTCCATGGGATTTCCCAGGCAAGAGTACTAGAGTAGGGTGCCATTGCCTTCTCCGGATTTCATCATGAGTAAAATTAAATCAGTGAAGTTTTTTCTACTGGAAAACACTAGACAAGATTTTATTTACGAGTTATGCCAAATATTAAATTCCAAAATACATAAGATATTTTAGGAAATAGTGAAAGAAGGAGGGAATAACCCCAGACTTTTTCTACAAGACCAATATTAACCATGGATCCAAACTTGACACAGACAGTATAAGATAATAAATTACACACAATTCAAATATCTAGAACAGTAACAGGTAAAAAGAATATTAGCAAACCAAAATAAGATTTTTAAAAGATGTATCATGAATTTGGCTTATCCCTGGAAGCACAGGTGTTGTTGCTGTTCAGTTGCTCTGTCGTGTCTGACTCTTTGTGACCCCTGGGCTGCAGCATGCCAGGTTTCCCTGTCCTTCACCATCTCCCGGAGCTTGCTCAAGCTCATGTCCTTTGAGTTGGTGATGCCATCCCGCCGTCTCATCCTCTGTCGCACCTTCTCCTCCTGCCCTCATCCTCTCCCAGGGTTAGTCCGTTGTTAGAAAGGTATTGAATGTGATGTGTCATGTCAGCTGAGTAGAAAACATCATATATCGTCTCAATACATATCAAAAATCATTCAGTAAGATTTTACAATTCATTCATGATAAAAATTCTCAGCAAACTAGGAATAGAATGGAACTTTCTTAATCTGATAATATATTGGGTTGGCCAGTTAAGTTTGTTCAGACTTTTCCATAAAATGTAACAGAAAGAGCCAAACAAACTTTTTGGCCAACCCAATATATCTACAAAAAAAAAAAAAAAACCACTTATGGCAAACATCATATTTAATGGTGAAGTACTTTTGAAAACCCCTTTAAAATCAGCAACATAATGAGGAGGCTAGCTATCACTATATGTATTCAAATGGCTTTGGAGGTTCTAGAGAAATGTGGCTGAGTAATTTGTATACCAGGAGACAGGCACCAGAATGTTCAGAACAGTTTTGATTTCAATGGCATAAAACTGGAAATTACCCAGCTATCCCTTGACTTAGATTGTTAAATCAGTCTTGGCATCTTCATATAATGCCCTTCTATCACATCAAGTAAACCAATGGACCTTATCTTTGTATCTTTACATGGATAAGTAGTGTTGAACAAAACTAATCACAGAAGAATGCATATATTAGTATCATTCCATTTACATGAAGTGTACATAAAATTTAGAAACAGGCAAACTCTCAAGTATTTTTATATGCTAAATACTGTCCTTTTTGTTAATTTTTTAATGTTTATTTTATATTGGAGTATAATTGATTAAGTTAGTTTCAAATATACAGCTGAGTGATTCAGTTATACATATACTTATACCTGTATCTATTCTTTTTCAAATTCTTTTCCCATTTAGGTTATTACAGAATATTGAGCAGAGTTCCCTGTGCTATACAGTAGGTCCTTGTTGGTTATCTATTTTAAATATAGCAGTGTGTACAACATACATATATAAACTATAAAGAAAAATAAGGAACTAAAATTCAGAATTTTGGTTACATCTGAGGGGAGCAGAGGAGATGAGCTTAGGGAAGGGCTTGTGTACAGTTTTCTGTATCTTAAGCTTTCAAGAGGTACACAAGTGTTTGTTATTATTGGACTCTACATTTTGTATTATCTGTACTACATTTCATAATGTATAAAAACAAAAAATTGTATGAATATGGATGGAATACACATTCTTTGATATAGCGTCCTATTACCCTATCAAAGGAAGAATCTGCCTGGCAATGCACGAAAGGCAGGTTTGATCCCCTGAAAAGGGAAATGGCAACCCACTCCAGTATTCTTGCCTGGGAAGTCCCACAGATAGAGGAGCCTGGTGGGCTATAGTCCATGGGGTTGCAAAAGAGTTGAACATGACTTAGTGACTAAACAGCAAAAACAACCCTATCAAATGCATCAGTTCTGGATACTTGCCAATTTATATATAAGACACCTCACATAGTAATCATCTAGCTATTGTCCTTTGTGTTTATTTGGTTGTGGCCAAATTCTCCTCCATTATTTTTCTTCACATTCTTTTAAATCCACACTTTCACTTCTTACAGCCATAGACCCATGTCATGCAGTATTCACAACTACATGCTCATTCAGTCGTTTGCAAATTCCTTAAATTCCCAAGGTACTTCCTCATCTACGAAGCAGAAAATATAATACCTGCCTCAGACCAGGCCGGTGCACGTTAAACAAAACGATTTATCAGCCTGGATTTTAGTAAGTACCAAGTACATGTTAACCATTATGGATTGTTTTTGTGAAATAGAATAGCATATGTAGGGTTCCAAGAAAATGTTGAATGCACTGTGAGCATTGAATACATCACAGTCATTCTGAGTGTCATGGATCCAGGCCCTTGTTCGTTTCCCTTTGATGATCTTCCGGAGACATGTGTACCGACCTCCAAGGCTATACCCGTTTGCATGATGTTCAGCCCTGTTTCAATAGGACACATTCCTTGAGGCAGGTTCTCTGTTTTCCCATCTGTGTGTCTGCATCGCCTATGACAGTTTTTGCTGGGGGTGAAGGGGTCCTGAATGTTTACTGGATTCTTTACAGTCTACCATGTATTAGCATCTGTTCAGCAGGGACCATTACCTGGTATAGAAGCTCATCACAGGGCCTTCCTGAAGGCTTCACCCTTAGGGTCCTCTTCACTCAGAGCTGCAGACCTCCTTTTTGCTCAGGTTGATTATTTTTCCATCTTCTTTGTCCAGTCAGTCATCACAGGTTCTTACCCTGAAATAAAAATTAGTGGGAAACATGTAAAAGATGCTACACAAAAATGACAGAAGAGATCTTTAAAAATCATTTTCATTTCAGTCCCTCTTTCATACTCTTTCCTTGCATTCAAGTCATTCCCAGAATTCCAACCAATGAACCATGGTTTCTCGATTTAATAATTAGGGATATGATAACTTCTGCTCCATGTGGTTTAAACTTTAAGCTCCTATTAGCCCCATTTACCTAATAATTATATTCAGCTGATGCAGTGACCGCTTGGCCTGCTTACTATATAAATAATTTATCTTATCTCTCCTTTATCCTTATTTGTTCTCTGTTGGTTTGCAATGTGTTCTTTTTCTCTTTAATCCAAGAAATATGTCACTGTTGTTGTCTTTTGGATTATAAGATCAAGTGTATGATCTAGCAGATTGTCAAGGATGTTCAGAGGAGACTGCTAAGAAAGACTATCTCATATGTGTCATTAATTTTCCTTTTAATGGCCAAGCTCCAGAAAAGCGCTAATTCAGCACACAGTGTGTTCTGTGATTCCCTAACCTCTTGAAAAGAGACCAGATAAGAATGAGGAATGTTTCCATTTCATGCACTATGTGTACAATGCAAAATTGGAATACAAATAAACATTTAAAAAAGAAAGATGAACAAACTCAAACAAGACCAGCCTACCCTCTGGGAATTCATAATCTAAATATGGCATACACAGAGTGAGAAAGGAGAAAAGAAAGTGGGTGGTAATGATATTGCTGACACTAATGTCCACTCAGGAAATGGAAATATATAGAGGAGTCAGCTTGTTCTTGGGCATTGATCAAAGAAAAAAACCACAAACATATAGCAGGAGAGGAAAGCTGCTTGATTTCTTAACAGACTCCTGCTGATTTTATCTGGTTGCAGAGCTAGTTACCTCTGCCACCCCAGGATTCTGGGGTGTTTCGACTAACGTTATTTGCAGTGTCCATAAACTCAAAGGAGGTTAGTGCTAAAGGGGGTATGAGAGAATAGTCATGGTGCAAAAAATAAAAGAAAACAAATATACTTAGGGAGTAGAAAATTCATAGCAATTTGCGAAGCAGCCTAGTAATGTTACCATAGTAGGAAGTAGAGATGACTGCAGAGAACTGTGGAGTTCTTTCCCCTTCTCCCACCAACATCCCCGCTTAAGGCACTCACATTCTAAAAGAAAAAGTTTTTGAAGGGTATGTTTTTCTCATCTTTATTTCTTTAATTAATTTTTATTGGAGTATAGTTGGTTTACAATGTGGTGTTAGTTGCTGCTGCTGCTGCTAAGTCACTTTAGTTGTGTCCAGCTCTGTGTGACCCCATAGACAGCAGCCCACCAGGCTCCACTGTCCTTGGGATTCTCCAGGCGAGAACACTGGAGTGGGTTGCCATTTCCTTCTCCAATGCATGAAAGTGAAAAGTGAAAGTGAAGTCGCTCAGTCTGACTCTTAGCGACCCCATGGACGGCAGCCTACCAGGCTCCTCCGTCCATGGGATTTTCCAGGCAAGAGTACTGGAGTGGGGTGCCATTGCCTTCTCTGGTTAGTTTCTACTGTACAGCAAAATGAATCAGCCATACATGTACATATATCTCCTCTTTTTTTACTTCCCTCCCGTTCAGATCACCACAGTGTAGAGTTCCCTGTGCTCTACAGTAGGTTCCCATTAGTTATCTATTTTATACATAATATCAATAGTGGATGTGTGTCAATCCCAATCTCCCAATTCCTCCAACCTCCCCTTCCTTCCCCCTTGGTATCCATATATTTGTTCTCTACATCTGTGATTCTGTTTCTGTTTGCAAATGAGATCATCTATGTAATTTTTCCAGGTTCCACATATATGTGTTAATATACAATATTTATTTGTTTCTGTCTTTGTGATATACTTCACTCTTTATGACAGGCTCTAGGTCTAGCCATGTCTCTACAAATGATCCAATTTTGTTCCTCCTTATGGGTGAGTAATATTGCATTATATATGTATATATATATATGTACATATCACACTGTATACATATATATACATTTATATATGTGTGTGTGTGTGTATATATATATATATATATATCTTCTTTATCCATCCCTCTGTTGATGGACATTTAGGTTGCTTCCATGTCCTGGCTATTGTAAATAGCGCTGCTATGAACATCCAAAGAAATTCTTTATTGTGCCAACCATGCTAAATGTGTCTGCTGACACCAGCTGACATTGAAATACCAGTTGGTGAGTCTTAACAACTCCCACTGCATAGATGAGAGATGCCTACTGTGGGAGTGGTGGTGGTGGTTTTAGTCACCAAGTCATGTCTCACTCTTGCAACCCCATGGACTGTAGCCTGCCAGGCTCCTCTGTCCCTGGGATTCTCCAGGCAAGAATACTGGAGTGGGTGACCATTTCCTTCTCCTGGGGATCTTCCCAACCCAGGAATCGAACCCAGGTCTCCTGCATTGCAGGCAGATTCTTTACCGACTGAACTGCGAGGGAAACCCCACTGTGGTCTTATTTACCCCAAATCACACCAACAGGGACAGGGATGCAGCTAGGATCCAGACCTGTTCATGCTGATGGGTGACTCTGCAACTTTGAAAAAGGAATGTGTAGGGTTTTTATGCAAACAAACAAGAAAAAAATGTGCTAACTGAAATAAACCAGATGAAAGGAGTATAAAAGTTTTGTAAACACTCCCAAAATACTGGGGTCAATAAAAGAGACCCAAAACTTGATTGAATAAAACATCTTGCTTCCACCTCATTGCATCCTTGTCCATATTGATCAGCTGTAATAGAGCATGACAGAGGTATTGATTGCCCGAGGCAGTTCTCAGGTATTTGGTACCCGACAGCAGCCGTAGACTATCAAGAAGGCAAAGCTCCACAGAAGCCTAAAATTAGGAAGGTTAAGTGAAAGGGGACAGGGGCATAAGGTGTTCAGTATTTATATTAGCCCAGCAAATGACTGACTTGAAGCAGAATGGGCCTCATTTTTGTCACGTGTAAGTTACAGATAAGCATACATTGGCTATTGTCTTATAATATCTGTTGATGCCTACTTAAAGTATTTTCCTGGGCTTTCTGTAATATTGATTTCTCAAACACTCTTAAAAATAGAGAAAGCAGAGTAGATACACACTTCTACATTTGTTTCCTGCTTTAAAAAAAGAAAAACAACACCAAAGAAACATGTTAGTGCATAAATCCATTAAGATATGGAAAGGAAAAGAGAAGATGACAGTTCGCAAATGTTGGGAGCTGGAAAGCAAATGGACACATGGCAAATCTATTAGCAGTCTGAGATATTAGTATCTGAGCTAATTAAAGAAGATCAATGGAAACTTTGAGAAATAATCAGATCCCCAGAGCCCCTCTACCTCTCCTTATAGGCAGAAGACTGCCATGCTCCCTATCCTAGCTAATAACTGAAGCTTTATCCCTGAAAAGGGTAAAAACAGTTTCTGGAAATGGGCCACCCCAGACACAGTTGAGAGCAAACATCCAGTGAGCCTCTTCTCCAAAAAGATGAAATTGATAGAGTACCTGAAGTGTGAAACATCTTCAGAGGGTATTTCGAAAAGTGGTAAAGAGTTTGAGGCTGAGTAGTGACAAGTATTTAGAAAACCAAACAAATTGAAAAACACGATATAATTGCTACCTTTCAGGAAAACAGTAGTTATACAGGAAAGAAACTGTGATAGTAGTTTATGCCCTCCTCAGTTTTGTATGGCATTTAAATAGTGTGATAATGAAAACAGTGAATACTGAGTGCAAAGTCCTATGTGGGGATTAAGGGGTGATAGGAAGGGTAACAAGAGTGACGGAAGTTTATGGAGAGAGGAGAGCTAAGTGGGAAATTGACTTTTTTAAAATTTGAGAAAACAATTCAGTAGCATTGTAAATATATCATCTCGAGATATCCAGGTGAATGCCAAAATAATCAGCTGGGAGAGGAGGCAGGGAAGAAGAATACCATACGATCTTTTTTGGTTTCTCTTTTGCTGCACAAGGTCCTCTTTGCCGCCTGCAGGCCCTTAGTTACACAGCGGGATCTTGTTCCCTGACCAGGGATCTTGGCCACCTGCACTGGGAACTCAGAATCCTAACCACTGGGCCACCAAGGCAGTCACTATAGCAGATCTTGTAGAGCTATTCAGTTCCTTAAAATTAGGCCTAGATAATTGTGATTTAAACATCTTTATATCATATATATCCCTGGTGGCTCAGATGGAAAATAATCTGCCTGCAGTGCAGGAGACCTGGGTTTGATCCCTGGGTTGAGAAGATCCCCTGGAGAAGGGAATGGCAACCCACTCCAGTATTCCTGCCAGGAGAACTCCACAGACAGAGGAGCCTGGCAGGCTACAGTCCATGGGGTCACAAAGAATCAGACATGACTTAGAAACTAACACACACATTATATATAGATTCCAAACTGATTAACAAAAGTCGGATGGAAGTACGTGCTGAAAAGACAAGTTGGACTTTTGTCTCAACAGCCAAGAGTGTGGAGCAAAAAGCGTTCTGCTCTTTGAGTAGACATCTTTTGCTGGACATCTTCCCCAGCAAACCACTCTGTCCACGTGCTGTTGAAGTGATGCCTGTGTCTCAAGCTGATGAAATGATGTCCCCTCACTTAGGAATAATAGGAACCAGGTGGCCTCAGCCTTCTCAGAACATCTCATTTCTAACTGCTTTTATTTATCTTCCATTTTTGGTTGTGTTTCTTTAGGACATTTTTTTCATCTTGCTGATAGTAAAAATTATTTTCTGAGATTCAAAGCATTGTAAGATGTGAATTCTCTGGAGTTTATGGGGTCTCCTTACCCACCTTTTTCTGGATAAATAGAATCTATGCCTCTTTAAAAGTTTAAAAATATGGGGTCAGTGAAGGGGCAGTCACACTCACTTACCTTAGTCTCTTGCATTGTAAAATTCCTTACAGTCTTTGATAGGGAGCTACATGGTATTTAAGCTTTTTTTTTGGTCTGAGGCCTTTAGTTTCATGAAAGCTATGGACTTCTTTTTCAGACAAATTCTTGTGTACAGATTTTACATGCACTTTAGGAGGTCAGAGTCCCAGATGCCCACTCACAGACCACTTAAGTGTCCGTGAACCTCTTAACGGGTCTGATCCGTATCACTTGCTCTACTAATAGATTCTAAGTAAGTGTTGAATTAAATGACTAAATGGACCCAAAGAGAGGGCCTCCAGTTCCAGCTGACTTCCTGGGTGAAAACAAGGACACGTAATCATTGCACCCTTTTATGTCTTTGATTTTCCTCTTGGAGTCTGGAGAATCGGTTTCTCACCCCTGCTCTTTGGGTTCTGTCTGCCCTTATATCATCCTCCATCCATCCTTAAAAGATATCTTCTCTACTACCTAGACTCCTAAATTTCTAGCCCCAACTTGTAAAATGTGCCATTAATAGTTTGTCTTGCCATCCTGAAATAAATAAATAATGCTCCGTTATGCCCAATTTGTTCTACTTATTCAGGGCTGCCATATGGCTTCAATGGATGTCTAGTTGAAATGTATTTAATATCTCCTACAACCTACATAAAGATGTCAAATGCCTATAATTAAAGACAGATCCTTTTTGAGATAATGCTTTACCAATTAGCCACCTGGAGCTGTCTGGCCAAGTCCTAATCAATGAGCCAGTTGTGGACATTTTTAAGATGTCTAAGTCCAAAGGAGAGTTGGGAATACGTAGCGAGTTTAGTAGTGATGAGAGCGCCAGGATAACTAAATTCAGGATGTTCTCATGATCTAAGTGCCTCCTTGCAGGCCATTTCCACTCCCTCAGGTGATCACCATTGGCAGTAACTGGGCAGCATTACCTGAGCCCTGCCCTTTGCAGGATAGGAAAACTTCCAGTGGCCATGTGAGGAGCAATATAGTAGAGGTCAGAGGAAGTACTGCAGAATTAACTGTATTCTGTAGGTGGTTCGTTCCTTTCTACAGAGGAGTTATGTCTCAAATTAAGTCCTCGCCCTGCGATGCTGTCGGGTCCATACAATTTCAGCAGCATCCCCTTCTTCAGCACTTCCCCAGCCAGGGAGGAAAAGCTGAGGGGAAGGTAAACAGCAGTGTGTCTCAGAATCACCCTGGGGACACACACCCATGTCACGGCACTAGGTAGTCCCTAGCCCATTCTCGTGCATTTGCTTTATTTTCTCTCATCCCCTAGCCTTCTGCCTTCACCTGTCCCACTCCTGTGCATACGGCCACAGTGGTCTCTTCACTCTAGTACAGGTTCTAACCAGCTTTAGAAAACCACCAACTAGGAATGTCTTGGAGACTTTGTGATGGGTCACCAAGGCTTGCAGGATATTTTCTCTGAAAACAATTTTATCTTCCTTCTTCGGCATTAGAAACCAAAAGACTACTCCAATATGGTATTTAGGTCATTAAACCGAACCAGGAGGAGAATTTTGTAAAAGATAGCCAGAAGTCCAGGATTTGCGCGTTACCCTTTAATGGAACTTGGGAGGAACAGGAGGTGAAAGAGTCAATGTCAGTATCTGTACTAGAGACACCTCAAAGGGCAGCAGAGACACCAAGAAAACTGCGGGGGTAGTTACCCAGGAACTGTTAGCCTTCTGGAGAGAGAGCTAACTAGAAGGTTGTGTCGATTTTTGCAGGTGTTCGTGACAAAGCAAGAAAGTTGGACTGAAATGGAAAATAAAACTGAAACTTATGTTAGGAAACAACTGCATGTAGTGTTCTTCCCATGGCAAGGGAAGATGGCTTTAGCTTTTTAGAGTATAGGAAGTCTCACATGACATGATGAAAACCATGTCCTCGGGGCTTAGGAGAGGAGTGGTCGCTTGCATTTTCACTTATTGTGAGCCTTTTAAAGATTGTTAATGCTTTTGCTTGTCAGCACCTTGACTGAGAGGGCCAGCTCCATTCTCACCTCCCCTGCCTCAGAGGCAGAGCCCTGGCTCCCCACTTCACTCTGAGTGGGAACAATTACCCTGTATCTCCTAAGAATTTCCACAGAAAAATCTTCCCTTGTATCTTCACATATGTTCCTCTTTATGGTTGCTGGGTGCTTTCTCCTGAAGTTGCTCTGTCCTTACCGTGAAAGTCTTGGCTTCTAGAAGCCAGAAGTCATGTCTTTCCCCACTCCATCTTTTGGTAGCATTTAGGATAATATTGCAATAAGAAGCCAGCCCTGAAACATGTGGATTAATTCAATAACTTTTTTTTTCTTTTTTCTGGAATACATGTCTCTGTGTGTCTGAACAGAATTCTGTGACTTTGGCTAAATGCGTGTCTGAAGGGTTTCACATTTCCCAAAAGCTAATGTTTAAAACAATGCCAGAGGCCTAAAAGCACCAATTTTCCTGTCCTGTTTTGTTCCACTCCTGCATTAACAGTGAGAGTCTCATCATTCCACACCCTCTGCCATTGTTTTCATGTGTCCACATGTAAGAATTAAAATGATCACTGGTTGACTAGTATTTCTGAAGGATTCTGTGCTTAACACTTGGCAGCTGTTCCTCCCACAATCAGTTATAGGAAGTAGGCACCTTTTTACAGGGAAACTAAGAAAAAAGCACTTTATCAAGACTGCTTTACAATACCAAGAAAAATAAGTGGAGAGGGAATAAGAGATGAAGCAAGAGTGACCGACATCGATGGGGACCGATCCTGGGTGGTGGTTCACATGGGTTCATAGTACTGTTCTCGCTACTTTCATGTGTGTTCAGAAATGTCCATAAAATAAAAGTGTTAAAATTATTAAAACGAGGTACTTCCCTGGCGGCCCAGTGGTTAAGACTTCACCTTCCAATGCAGGGGGAGTGCAGGTTCAATCCTTGGTCAGGGAGCCAAGATCCCACATACCTCTGGGCCAGAAAACCAAAAATGTAAAAGAAAGAATAGTGTAACAAATTCAGTAAAGACTTCAACAATGGTCTACATCCAAAAAAAATCTTTAAAAAATATTATAATGAAACTAAGTTAAAAACCAGTCAGGAGAAATCACATCTCTTCTTCACCTAATCTTTGGTTATGATTATTTGGGTTCCTCCTCCTGGTATGAAAAATACTCATGATAAATGAACTCGATTCTGGAAGTCCGTTGAAACCCCTGGATAGTTTGTATCCAACCATTTTTCCTACCCAAGGCTTTAAAGGCTTAGGTCTCCTTTAGCTTTCCTCCTGAATATCCCACAGAAGCCTGTTTGGTGCGCCAGGAAGACATCAGGGGATGTCATTTCAAATGCCAAGATAGCATCTTTTTGCTCCGCTCAGCTGTGATAACTTGTGTGTTTCCCAGTAACTTCTCTCGGGTGGCAACTGCTTCTTTTTCCATGTCGTCTGTGCTGCCACCTCGTTTTCTTGTTTTAACTGAAGAATTGTTCGTCTCTATTTAGACTTCAGATCTGCATCTGCTTTATGTTCTTCCGTCTGTTCTGCATTGTAGTGTCTTTGTAATATATTAGGTGCTGGGTAACATTTAAAGAGACAGTCAAGCTAGTGTGGGCCTTGGGCTTTCTCTCTCTTAAAGGGGAAGATTCTTACACTATTAACAGGGGTATAAATGGGTTTTACTGCCATGTGTAAATCAGTTTGTCTTTGGAAATTTAAAAATAAAGAATTTCTTTTTTTTAATTTTTAAATTGTAATTAATTTACAAGGTTCTGTTAGTTTCAAGTATAGAGCAAAGTGATTCAGTTATATATTTATATACATATATGTATATTCTTTTTCAGATACTTTTCCATTGTAGGTTATTATAAGATATTGAGTATAATTCCCTGTGCCAAACAGTTTATATATATATATATATATATATATATAGAGAGAGAGAGAGAGAGAGAGTAGTGTGTTTATGTTAATCCCAAACTCCTGATTTATCTCTCCTCTACCCACTATCCCTTTTGGTAATCACAAGTTTGCTTTTTATGTCTGTGAGTCTATTTCTATTTTGTAAATAAGTTCATTTGTATCATATTTTTTAGATTCCACATGTAAGTGATATCATATATTTGTCTTTCTTGATCTGACTTCACTTAATATGATAATTCTGGGTCCACCCATGTTGCTGCAAGTGGCATTATTTCATTCTTTGTGATGGTTGAGTAATATTTCTGTGTGTGTGTGTGTGTGTGTGTGTACACACACTACATCCTCTTTATCCATTCATCTGTCAGTGATTATTTAGGTTGCTTCTATGTCTTAACTATTGTAAATAGTGCTACTGTAAACACTGGGGTGCATATATCTTTTTGAATGATAGTTTTATATGGATATGTGCCTAGGAGTGGGATTGCTAGATCATACAGTGGCCCTATTTTTAATTGTTTAAGGACCCTCAGTGACTGCACCAATGTCTTAATACATTCCCACCAACAGTGTCGGGGGGCCGGGTTCTTTCTCCTCCAGCGTTTATTATTCATAGACTTTTTAAATTAAAGTATTTTATATTCTTTTTCTCCTTACCTCTTTTTTGGCATCATTCCAAACCCACTCTCAGAACTAAGGGACCTGGTCTCCCTAACAGACTGGTGGATTCAAACTTCAAAAGTACCTGTGTATCCACATGTGTATCTCTGCTGCTAGGGGTAAGTGTATGTTACTCAGAGAAGGGCAGTCTCCACTGTGTGGCTCTTAAGTCCTTGTGCTTGGAATGAAATCCCATTTCTGCAGCAGCCTTCCCCAGACTCAGCTTTGCTGTCCATAGAATGGCAGGATAGTACCTGCCTTGTAGTATTGTCATAAAGATAACACTTGCCAGGGCTTCTCTGGTGGTCGAGTGGTTCAGGATTCGCCTTGCTATACAGGGATCTTGAGTTCGATCCCTGGTCGGGGAACTAAGATCTCACATGCCTCTAAGCAACTAAGCCTAACTGGTACAACTAGGCAGTCGGTGCACTGCACAAAAGATCCCACGTGATGCAACTAAGACCTGATGCAGCCAGATAAATAAATAAATAGTTTTTAAAAAGATAGCCTTTGAGAAGTTTGCAGTATAAGACCTGTCACTTACTGCAAATATTTTATAAATAGTCAAAAGTTATAATTACTATTAACTCTCCAAGTCACTGACAGCATGGTAAAGGGCTAAATATGGATAATAATAGCTACAAAAAATAATATCTCCAAATTAATAAAAATAAATTCCATTTTATAAAAAAAATAAAAAAATAAAACTGCATACTAGAATATATAGTTTTTCAAATTTTTAGAAATATATATATATAATAAAACCACCACAACCAAGATGTAGAATAGTTCCATAGAACCAAAGCAAATGCTGCTTTAGAACCAGCATCCCACCTTCAGACCCTGTGAATTGATGATCTGTTTTCTGTCTTTATAAATTTGCTTTTGAAAGAATATCACATAAGTGGTTGACTTTCAATAAAATATTGTCTCACTGTTAAAAAAAAAAAATAATGTGTTTTCTGGGTTGCCAAATTAAGTCGAAACCAGTTTTCACATTAACAGCAGGAGGCACTCGCTAAGTTAGAAAACACAGCTACCAATGAGGTTCCAAAAGAAGATCTTTGAGGCCGATGTTCATTTCATGTGTCATATTCACTTTGGGTGAAAACTTTTGCTGAAATGTGAGAGTCTCATTGAATTTATTTATTTTTCCCTCTCTTGTCTACCCAGCTGTTATTATGTGTATCCTCAGAGGTAGAAACTTTCTGACCAGGGCTTGTGGGTCAGGACAGAAGTTTCATGCTTTGATTTTGTTTTGTGTTTGAGGTTGTAATGAAGAGTTCAGGGGAAGAATTGTTGGATGCTCTAGGGAGAGTATAGACGTCACTTTTATTTCTATCTCCTGTAAAGTGACAAAGAACAGCAGTGCTAATAAGTGATACTGTGTCTAGTCAAGATCAAAAAAATAATTCACTGTTTCTGAAGAAAGTGAAGCCTTTGAGGAAGGCAGCTTTTTTTTTTTTTAATAAATGAAAGATTCTAAGACTTCCAATAAAAAAATTTGGTAACATCTGTATCCCTTCATTTACACTTTTAGTAAACATCTCTTGAGCATCCTCTTTGAGCCAGTTTCCTGTTATAGTAAGAATATTATAAAAAGGATGGAGATGGCTCAATTAACTTCTATAATTTTAGGCGAGGTTTGAAAAGGGACTAATTGCAGATGAATGGATTGGGTTTAGATAAAGTCACAAGGAATGGTGCAATCCCAGGGGCATTGTGACAGTGGGGAGATATTTACCACCTCTTGGCCTCAATGAACAAGGGAAGGAGTGAGCCCTGGAACCTGGAGAGAGGCCAGTATAACTGGGCTACCCCTGGGAGATGAAATGAGCTATAGTTGATCAGAATGACCTGCTGAGGAGAGAGCTGAAGAAGATGAATTCCAAGGTCACTTCTCTGCTGTCCCCTGAAACTCCTGCTGGTGCTGCCCATTGGCAGATCCCTCCTAAAGCCAGAGAAAAGGGGAGCTCATTTGTGCAGTTCACAAAGGTCAGTCTCCCAGGTCTCAGAGCAAGGTGGAGAAGGTGATGGAAAGGGCAAAGGAAGAATCCAGCACCACTGTGACCTCCCTCAAGACACTCAGTCTAATGGTAGAAGGCTAACACAAGAGCAGGTAAATGTCAGCATTCACTGTAATTAACATGCTCCTGAAACTTACAAAATAATGTGAGAGCCCAGAGGACAAAGCTACCAGCTCTGCTATTAGGGAAAATTTATTCTAGATCTCAAAGAATGAGTGTAAGTTTTCTGGATGTCAAGGGCAGGCAGAGGAAGAGGAAAAGGCAGAAATATACAAATCTTGTTTACAGATCATCAGCATGACTCCAGAGCAAGGTGTATAGGACACAGGGAAAGGATTTGGAATTTTGCAAGGCTTTGCTTGGATTGTTGGAGAATCTTATCCAGACCTACCACAAAGTGTTGAGTGAGTAAGTGTAAGATGCTCTCACCTGCCAGCTTCATGAGAGGTGTCAGTTGTGTTCACCGCTGTGTGTGCAGCCACTGGAACAGCGCTTGGCATCTGTTCCCCACTCAAAAGCTCTTTGGAGAACAATGAGCAAGGGAACAAAAGACCTGCTGTATTTGACCTACGTCCCATGACTTTGTTTTGATTTATTAAAATTAAATTTGATACCCATTAGTCAGGTGGCACAGTGGTAAAGAATTGGCCTTTACCACCAGGAGACCTGGGTTCAATCCCTGGAAATATCCCCCAGAGTAGGAAATGGCAACCCACTTCAGTATTCTTGGCTAGGAAGATTTGTGAACAGAGGAGCCTGGTGGGGCCTACAGTCCATGGGGTCACAAAGAGTCGGACATGACTGAGCACACACACACACAGCAAGTAATACTGTTTTGATTCTCACTTTCTGAGCTCAGTTCAGATCAGCCACTCAGTCGTGTCCGACTCTTTGCAACACCAGGCCTCCCTGTCCATCACCAATTCCCGGAGCTTACTCAAACTCATGTCCATCGAGTCGGTGATGCCATCCAGCCATCTCATCCTCTGTAGTCTGCTTCTCCTCCTGCCTTCAGTCTTTCCCAGCATCAGGGTCTTTTCCAATGAGCCACTTCTTCACATCAGGTGGCCAAAGTATTGGAGCTTCAGCTTCAGCATCAGTCCTTCCAATGAATATTCAGGACTGATTTCCTTTAGGATTGACTTGTTGGATCTCCTTGCAGTCCAAGGGACTCTTAAGAGTCTTCTCTAACACCACTCCAAAGCATCAATTCTTCAGTGCTCAGCTTTCTTCACAGTCCAACTCTCATATCCATACAGGACTACTGGAAAAACCAAAGCTTTGACTAGACAGACATTTGTTGGCAAAGTAATGTCTGCTTTTTAATATGCTATCTAGGTTGGTCATAGCTTTTCTTCCAAGGAACAAGCGTCTTTTAATTTCATGGCTGCAATCACCATCTGCAGTGATTTTGGAGCCCCCCAAAATAAAGTCTCTTACTGTTTCCATTATTTCCCCATTTAATTGCCATGAAGTGATGGGACCAAATGCCATGATCTTAGTTTTCTGAATGTTGAGTTTTAAGCCAACTTTTTCACTTTCATCAAGAGTCTCTTTAGTTCTTCACTTTCTGCCATAAGGATGGTATCATCTGCATATCTGAGGTTATTGATATTTCTCCCGGCAGTCTTGATTCCAGCTTGTGCTTCATCTATCCCAGCATTTCTCATGATGTTCTCTGTATATAAGTTAAATAAGCAGGGTGACAATATACAGTCTTGACGTACTCCTTTCCCAATTTTGAACCAATCTGTTGTTCCATGTCTAGTTCTAACTATTGCTTCCTGACCTGCATACAGATTTCTCAGGGGACAGGTAAGGTAGTCTGGTATTCCCATCTCCTGAAGAATTTTCCACAGTTTGTTGTGATCCACACAGTCAAGGGCTTTGGCATAATTAATAAAGCAGAAGTAGATGTTTTTCCTGGAACTCTCTTGCTTTTTCCATGATCCAGTGGATGTTGACAGTTTGAACTCTGATTCCTCTGCCTTTTCTAATCCAACTTGAACATCTAGAAGTTTACGGTTCAGGTACTGTTAAAGCCTGACTTGGAGAATTTTGAGCATTACTTTGCTAGCGTGTGAGATGAGTACAATTGTGCGGTAGTTTGAGCATTCTTTGGCATTGCCTTTCTTTGGGATTGAAATGAAAGCTGACCTTTCATTTTCACTTTCAGGACTTAGTCCTGTGGCCACTGCTGAGTTTTTCAAATTGGCTGGCATGTTGAGTGCAACACCTCTGAGCTCAGTGGTAAAGAATCTGTCTGCAGTGCAGCAGACTAGGGTGTAATCTCCGGGTTGGGGAAATCCCCTGGAAAAGGAAATGGCAACCCACTCCAGTGGTCTTGCCTGGAAAATCCCATGGACAGAAGAGCCTGGCGAGCTACAGTCCCTGGGGTTGCAAAGAGCTGGCCAGGACTCAGCAACTAAACCACCACAAAAGACAGTGGTTTTATGCAACAAGCACAAGATGAGGAGCCCAGATATCTATTCATCACTGAAAGCATCACTAACCTTCTGTGTCTCAGCTCTCTTGTCTCTAAAGTGGAGATTGTACTCTCTTCCTCAGCTTTCTCTTAAGATTATTGTGAAGATCAAAGGTGCCTTCCTAGGTATAAAAAATCTTGACAGTTAACATATCTCCTTCTCCTGCATCACTAGCAACTGAGCTGGGCCACATAAGCGAATTTTTCAAATAATTAAATCTGTTGCATTAAACAAGAGTTTCTCAGTCTTGGTACTATGTACACTGGGGGGTCAGAATATTTCTCTCTATGTGTGTGTTGGGGACAGAGTGGCTGTCCTTGCATTATAAGATGTTTTACAGCGTCTTTGACTTCTGCTCACTGGCACCCCCCACCACTAATTGCAATAACCAAAAAATGTCTCCAGACTTTGCCCAGTGTCCTCTAGAGGGCAAGGCCATCCCCTGGTTGAGAAACACTGCATTCATCATTCTTTTTTGGTCTTAGCCATTTTAGATGGCGATCTTTCTCAAATACATTGATCACATCCCTGGCCTGTTAACCATGGGCTTCTGGGTTGCTCCACTAGTGTACTGGCATCCCATCTTTGAGACATGATAGAGTTATGTCCCCGCATCCCTACTCTCCCCTGTTTTCATAGACATATATCTGTATTTTTTGCTTTTGATTTTCCCTCCCTCTCTTCCTGTGAGGCTGACAGCTGTCATTTTCTCATAAACATCAAAGGGTACTAATTTGCTGTCTCTGATCTGCTGAGGATTTTAACAACAGCTAGTCAGATTTCATAGAATGTATCTAATATGAGGATCAACTCGCTCCCTGGGTTTGGACGTACAGGAGCCTGGCAGATGGACTTGGTTTATTTGAGCCATGTGGTGTGCTGTGTGCTAATTCACTTCAGTTGTCTCCAATTCTTTGCCAGCTTCTTTCATCCATGAGATTCTCTAGGCAAGAATACTGGAGTGGGTTGCCATGCCCTCCTCCAGGGGATCTTCCCTACCCAGGGATGGAAACTGCCTCTCTTATGTCTCCTCCACTGGCAGGTGGGTTCTTGACTATTAGTGCCACCTGGGAAGAGCCACACAGAGGCTCTCTTATTCTTCACTTCTCAGCGCTTCTCCCCTTAGGGACACTTGCCGAGTCACATGGTGGTATCGCAACTGCTATTAATATGGCCATGATACTACCCACATCAACTTTCCCATATCCTGATTTTAGAATGAAATAAGAGAAGGATGAAAAATACCTGATGGTAGTTCAAACATTCCTTTCAATTGGGTACAAGCATTTCAGAAGACAGTTTTTTTTTCAGTCTTACCACCCTCCTCACTCTTACATCCATTGAGAAATTATACAAGGAGATCATATATCATTTATGTCATCTCAGAAGCTGCCAGAGCCTCATGTGATGTCAGACAATAAGATGTCCCTTGATATTTTAAATAAGTCTCGTGTTAGCACCTAGGATAGTGACGTATTACCAGACACTTAGTAGGTGCTCAAAAAATGTTTATGGAGGGAAACATAGGAATGAATAACAAGGATATAAACTCACTTCTGGCTCAGTGGTAAAGAGTCCTTCTGCCAATGCAGGAGACACAGGTTCAGTTCCTGGGTCGGGAAGATCCCCTGGGGAAGGGAATGACATCCCACACCAGCATTCTTGCCTGGAGAATTCCATGGACAGAGGAGCCTCATCGTCCATAGGATCGCAAAAGTCAGACACAGCTTAAGAGACTGACACAGCTTAAGAGACTAAACAAGAACAAACTTCACTTCCCAGTTATCAGTATGAAGAAAACTCATGGAAGGTATGACAAGTCAGAGACTTCAAAAATCCAGGTGAGGAAAGTGCATTGTCATGAAATCACAGGCTAATCTTTCATGTCACAGATAAAGACAGGAGTGCAGATGTCCTAGAGAGGGGCGGGGAAATAAAATGACTAACCAGCATTCTGTTTCCTGTTCTGTGTGGTTCTTCTTTTAAGTTTGCAGACTGGGAATGGCCCAGCAGATTCCAGCTCACAGAGTGAATCTACCTCCTCTTCTTCCCTCCATTGCAAATGCTTGTGGTTTTCACTGGACAGGAAGAAAGGTTCTGACTCTCGGTGTCCCTCTGCCACCAGTGGATAGAATCTGTCAGTGGATAGAACCTCAGTGATCTCTAACCACAGTTTTCCCAGGTAGTTAGGCTATTTCTGTCCACTGTAGCAAGGAATAATCCCTCACACCAGAATAAAGCAACCTGTCGGGGAACTCCTAGCTAAATGGTGTGCAAGGTTGGAGAAAAGCATTCCATTTAAAAATGGCTCTGTACATAATTTTAAAAAGGGATCTATGTCCAGTAAGACTCTGAACACTAGGAAGAAAAAACAGCATTTGACTCACTGCGTTCCCTCAAGGCTATGTCTGGTCTTGACCTTCCCCATGGGTGACAGGTTTTCAGATGGTGATTCTGAACCAGGCAGATCCTTGAGAAAGGAGGCCGAGATGACCAATTTCCCCAGGGACTGTGAAACCTGAGGTCACTGCTGGTAGCCTGATCACCACAGGGCATGGCCTGGAATCTGAGCTAATCCCTGCACGGGATGAACCCAGGGATGCTGTGACTTATACTTGCAGATTTCATCTGGTCATTGCAGTGAGGCATTCTGTTAAAGAAGTCAAGACAATCTGACCTGGCCGGAGACAAGAAAATAGCCTGTCCTTGAAAGATAAAGAAATTCCTAGAGCATAGTAACCACATGTTTGTATTTTCAAAAAGGCAACATTAGTCAGAAAAAATATCTGTGTGTCTCTTGGGTTCTGCAGTCTTGTGATATTTCAGATAGGTTAATTGGGCTGGGTTAATGGTTCTTTTTATTATGGTGACTTTCAGCCATGCAGAAGGCGCCTGATTAAATCATGGGCTGCTCTGGGTGAAAGATATCACTTCTCTGGCATTTAGCCTCCGCAGAATACAGCAGGAATTACATGGGTGACTTTGGAGCATGGTGGGGACTTAGCTTTGTTTTGTCTACATTCACAACAAAGAGCAGCAAAGTGCCTTTTCTAATGAGATGATTACACAGGATCTGGGTCCCTTTCTTGAAGCCAGTTGTGTCTGGAGTCTGAGCAAACAGGAGGGTGATGTGCCATGAATTCAGCTTAGGCAGGGCTCAGCATTAGGGACCTGTTAGGAAATGAGGGATGAGGGGTATAGAGGTGAGAGCTGTGTCACTGCTGAATTCTGGGTTGAATTCTCCTTGAATCCAAGGTCGCCTAAACGACTCATTGGACAGTGGGTTCTGAGGCTAGAAAGAATAACTCTTATGCAAATAGACTGAGTTAAAGAGGCCCTGCTGCCCATTTTGTAATTATTTATTGAGAACTTGCTAGGCTCTGGTCACTTTTATGTATGTGATTTAAGAGAATTTTTACAAGCCTCTGGGTCATTGAACTAGTATTTTTATTTTTAAAGATGGGATAATAGGGGGCTGGCCATTTTCATATAGGTGATTTAGGAGAATTTTTACAAACCTTTCAGATCTGAATTATCTTTATTTTAAAGATGAGGAGATGGGGACTTCATCCCCATTAGTCTTGCCCACTGTGGCCTGAAACTGGACCTGTAGCAGGACTTTATTTGAAACTGGCAAAACTCAATTTGAAAATAGGTTTTCTGTTTTGTCCCTTTTATATTAAAGTTCTTCTTATGCTTCACAGGTTAAATTAACTTTTGAGATCTAACCTAGAAAATGGAACACCAGAAATAGTTTTGATGAGGAAATGTCTTCTCATGGCAAATATGAATAGTTGTTAAAATATAACTTGTAACCATGTATGTGTACACTAGTTATGAAGAATAACTTTTGTATATTATAAGTAAATATGTGTGTACATGTGTATATGTACAGTTACTTATTTATTTTATATTCACTACATTGAGAAAAATTCTGAAACAATAGATCTTAAGCGGTTAACAATAGCTTTTTCTGGACAATAAGATTTAAGGTAACTTCATTTTGTTCTTTTTTTTTTTTCTTTCTCTGCTAATTTTTTCCCCCCCATGGGGATGGAGCATGAATGATCATCCTTAGGAAGAAGAGAAATAGAGGAGATGGTGCACACCTGGGTCTTTAAAGATTCGGGCATATTTGGATTATCCTCCATCTGTATTGGTTTCATCACAATAATATGGTTTAAGCGCTCAATTTGAAAGTGATTCTGTAAGATTATTAACATCTATGTGTCTGTCAACATTCCAGAGACATCGACTCAGAAGTACTGAGGATGATAACCAGGATTGAGAGAATGTTCAGGGAGATATTGGGAAGAAATACGAGAAATCAAAGGGAAGGTATAGAGCTGCCTGGTCTCTAGGACTGCCTCCAGGAGACTTCAGTTTGGGGGAGGTGATGAGCATGAACAGAGGGAAAGAATCACCCATTGTCGATCATCGCCTCTGAAGTCAATCTGGGAGAGGAACAAAGGGCAGATCTCAGAGCATGAGAGGAACCCTAGAAAGATGGGAAAACACGGCCAGAGAGACTAAGGAAAGACCAGCTCTGGGTTGTGTGCTAGAAAGTTGGAGAAACAGCACCACCCTACAGTGGGCACTGGTGTGTTTGAAAGGCTTGCTGTGTGATGTGATCATGGGGGAAGCAAAGGGACTCTTAGAACTCATGTCTTGGGAAGAAATGGGGCGGGAGGATGGAGGAGGAGGGAGTGAGCCCTCAGGACAGAGGGAATGGAAACAATTTAGATATGTGTTATTAATTATTGTCTCCAAAGAGCCTGATGTGGCAAAATGGACGATGACATGGGGGGTGTTACTTCAATCCCTTCCAACGTAGCTCACGTCTCTTCCCGTGGGGCCTGAGTCATAGTCTCTGGAACTTTCTTTTTTCCAACAAGGAGGCTGCAGTGCTGATAGCAGCTATTGGGAAGACTGAGTGTTACATCTCTGCCATTTTTTGCAACTGTTTTTCACCCTCCTGTCAACCCCAGCCTGCAAACCCCAGGGTGGAAAGAGTCATTGCAAACTAATACTTGACATGTAGGGGATTGATTCTAGAATGATTTTTCAGAACTTAAGTTATATTCTCAAATGAGTGGTTTCTGGCCCATGTTCCCAAAACCCTCCTCTACATCATTCATCTCTTATCTACAACAGATGTGGCCAATTTTCCCATAGATGGAATCTATTTTATTTGCAGGCGTCTGTGGCTTAAGCATTATCATTGTCGTGGTGGTGGTTGTCATTGTCATTTAAACTTCACTTGCTTCTAAGAAGTGTTTGAGACAATTTTCTTGGGTACAATGGAACCTTTTAACAAGACTGAAATGCAAGAACTTTTTCACTGAAAGGATAGTTATAAACTGTCAGCCCAAGTGTTGTGTTTCCCATTCTGAGCATTTTCTTCCTGGGTCATAGCAGACACTTGATAACTATTTTGGAATTAAATAGAAGTGGGTTTTTATTTACTTTTGGTTGCCCTGGGTCTTCGTTGCTGTGTGCGCTTTTCTCTAGTTAAGGAGACTGGAGGCCACTCTCCACTTGTGCTGCTTCGGCTTCTCATTGTGGTGGCTTCTCTTGTTGTGGAGCACAGGCTTAATGCACACAAACGTCAGTAGTTGCAGCGTGTGGGCACAGTAGTTGTGGCGCATGGGCTTAGTTCCTTCAGGACACGTGGAATTTTCCCAGCCCAGGGATCAAACCCAGGTCCCCTGCATTGGCAGGTGGACTCTTAGCCACTGGACCACCAGGGAAGTCCAAGGATAAGTGGGTTTTGATTTCATGTGGCTCATCTCTCTGTTGCCTATTTGTGTCATATGCATTGATCAATTTATCTTCCTTTTCTGGGGCCTGGCCTTGGTTGGGGGATAGGCCAGTTGGTTAATTCATTTGTTTGCTAACCAACTGAATACATGCTAAATGTCAGAGTATGTGAGTACATCACCATTATATGTTCTCATCTCAGCAGCAGCAACATCAGGAACATAAACTTCCCCAAATACCTGCTGTCACCAGCAGTGACACCAAAGATAAATTAGGGACCAACTGTTTACAAGGCAGCTTGACCATAAGACACAAAAAAACATGTCTTCATACCTACAAAAACAAGTAGGGCATTCTATTTAAAAGTAACAATACAGAACATGATAGTTTATAGTTTACTGTGGATAAATTATTTAAACCATTTGCACAGAAATGGGATAAAATATGTCTTGCCACTGTTTCCGTTTTGGCATTGAGAAAACTGAGTCCTGTTACTCAGAATTTACAAACATAATGTGTCAGTCCAGGTTCTCTGGAGAAACAGAGGAACAGAACCTGTAGGAAAAAGAAAGAGATCAAGGTAGATGGATACAGACGTATATACATACTGTTAGCTGTAAGGAACTGAGCCACATGATTATGGAGGCTGAGAAATTCACGTTCTATTGTCTGCAAGCTGGAGACAAAGGAGAACTTATTTCCACTCCAAGTCCAAAAGCCTGAGAACCATGGGAGCTCGTTCAGTCCAAGTGTGAAATCCAAAAGCAGGAGGAGACTGATGTCCCAGCTCAAAGACAGTCAGAGAGAGAGAATTCTTTCTCACTCAGGCGTTTGATAGATTAGCTAAGGCGCACCCACCCTGGGGGAACTCCCCTGATGGCTCAGTGGTAAAGAATCCACCTGCAGTGTGCAAGATGTGGGTTTGATCCTTGGGTGGGAGGATCCCCTGGGGGAGGAAATGGCCACCCACTCCAGTATTCTTGCCTGGGAAATCCCATGGACAGAGGAGCCTGGTGGGTTATAGTCCATGGACCTACAAAGAGTTGGACCCGAATGAGTGACTAAACAACGACCCACACTGGGGAGGGCAATCTGCTTTACTCCGCCCCACTGATTCCAATGTTCATCTCATCCAGAAACACCCCCACTGACATACCTAGAAACAGTTTAACCAGATATCTGGTGACCCTATTAAGTTGACACATAAGATTAACCATCACATGTTCTTACCTGAGATTGTACCTCACAATGAGAGAGAGCTCACAGTCCTGTGCCTTTCCACAAGGATTCTCATCGAAAATACCAGCCACCTCCCCACCCTACTCAGTTTGGACAAAAGCCTAGATATGTTTAGATGTGTGTTATCTGCAGGTGGTTTCCGAAGGAGTATCCGGGAGAGTCCCATCTCTCACCAGAGCAGCTACAGTGGCCGGGGGCTCTCCTACCTCCCCGATGGCTGCCCGCTCTCCCTCCTCAAAGCCACATGACAAGCCTGTGCTCAGCTTCTCACCGCATGGCATCCCTGTTCAATTCTCAGCAACACTGTCATACTCTCCTCGCCCCAGTTGCCAAATTTTTCAGGCATTCCCACCAGGCCCAGGACTCCTGCAGGAATGGGCAGAACAGAGGATAAAGGCAGGATGTGCCTTGTACCTCCAGAGGCTCAGATTACAACTCCATGGGGGATGGGACTACTCAGGCCACCAGTGTGTGCCCAGGGCCCAGGCCAATCCACTCACCCATGTTGGGCAATTAATCAGCCTTTGGTAAAAGAAAGGAAGATGAGATGGGGAGAAGATATCTAAGAAGGAAGAAGATAGGGAAAAGAGGAGAAAATAAAAGAAAGGAAAAGTGAGAGAAAAGAGGGAGGGAAGAAGAAAGAAACACGAGAAAATTAAAAGAGGAGGAAAGAGAAGAAACAGAGGACTTCCCTGGGGGTCCAGTGGCTAAGACTCCACACTCCCAATGCAGGCGGCCCAGGTTTTCTGCGTGCCACACCTGGGACCCAACGCAACCAAATAAATAAATAAAAATTAGAGAGAAGGAGCAAAAAGAGCCAATAAAGGAAGCGAGAATGGTTCTGGACTGGAACTAGACAGTAAAGTTGGATGATGACTGGGCCAGGTAAAGAGAAAAGACAGGCGTCTCCTAGCTCAGCCCTTAGCCAGCTACGGGACCTTGCACAAGTCAGCCAGCCTTTGTGGACTGTGGTGGGAGCTCTTGTTTGTAACTGGACAGAATCAGACCAGATCATCTGATGGAGTCCCTGCCTCCATCCTGGCCCTCCGAGGATCAGCACAGGCCTCCTGGCCACCCGCACTGACTCGGTCCTATTTGCTGTGCATTTTGCCCTGTCTTCATCTTGCTGTTATTTGTTGTTCAGTCACTAAGTTTTGTCTGACTCTTTGCGACAGTAAAGCATCTGCCTACATTGCAGGAGACCCGGGTTCAAACCCTGGGTTGGGAAGATCCCCTAGAGAAGGAAATGGCAACTCACTCCAGTATTCTTGCCTGGAAAATCCCACGGATGGAGGAACCTGGTAGGCTACAGTCCATGGGGTCTCAAAGAGTCGGACACAACTGAGCGACTTCACTTTCACTTTTGCGACCCCATGGACTATAGCCTGCCAGGCTTCTCTGTCTATGGGACTTCCTAGGCAAGAATACTGGAGTGGGTTGCCATTTCCTTCTCTAGGGGATCTTCTTGACAAAGGGATCGAACTCACATCTCCTGCATCAGCAGGCAGATTCTTTACCACTGAGCCACCAAGAAACCCATAGATGTACACCCATGGCTGATTCATGTCAATGCATGGCAAAAATCACTACAATATTGTAAAGTAATTAGTCTCTAATTAAAATAAGTAAATAAATAAATAAAAATGATATGCTAAAAAAGAAAGAGAGAAACCCAGTCTTCATCTTAATAGATACATAGTTGTCCTAGATGAACTTAGGGAGGAAAACACAATGACAGTTTCCATAGCAGCTAAATTGCAGAACATGGAGAGGGTTTGAGAAGGACCAAGCTTATTTTACACAGCCTGCTCTTAAAGCCAAGACATAGACAAATGCAGACCTTGGGTTCTGCCCTCTGCTGCACTCAGCCAGAGCCTGACTCGGAAGCTTCAGAAAAGAGAGTGTAAAATGAAATATAGATATTTATAATTGAAGTGTCTTTCCCCCTGGGTATCACTTTCCTTTTTTTTTTTTTTTAATGAAAAGTCAGTCAACTGAATATTTAGCTCCCCAAGGAAGGCTCCTTGGCTGTCGATTACACCACGCACATGGGGAAAAGCTCTACCGGAAAATGATGCCCGCTCTTGGCTAATGATCACCTTGCTCGGGATCAGTGCGAGACAAGGTCTTTGAGGTTGGCCCCCTTTCAGCTACGAATTAGGTATTAGGTTCAGAGTATAGCCAAAAGCATTTTGTGTGCAGCTGCAAACCCAGTGGGCGCTGGATCCAATTTTATACATGTACAGGTATATCAAATAAATTTAATTTCCCCATTGAAGGTGCTTGCTTTTAATTCCGGGGCCAGCAGTGCAGAACAGTTTTGAAGATTAAATTTCCATTCCAAGAAAGTAGTTGGGGATAGAACTTCTAAAGCAGAAGTAGCCAAAAAGCAAAAGGATTTCAGTGCTCACAGAGAAGGAAGGGGGACGGGTACAATGATCTATGGGACAATAGACAGACAAGAAGCCCCTGGTGCAAGATTACTTCTGCCACCTCATTTCAAGCCAGATAATCGCCTTATTTATAACCAAAGTAAGGCTGGCTTTGATACCCAGATTGTAGCAGCGGGGACCCTACTGTCATTCAAAACACCTGGGGCCCCTCTGTGTGGCTGCTCAGCTTCTTAAACTGCAGAATGCACCTGGATTAAGCTTCTTAAACTGCAGAATGCACCTGGATTAAGTATAATTTTAAGACCAATCCAAAGGCTTTAAAGAATAATCCTAGATCACTTCCTCCATGAAGCCCTTTCTGATTTCTGCCACTCAGCCACCACCACCTAACCACTCTTTCCTGTGTCTGGCTCAGTGAGACCCTATGCACATATCTGTGACAGCAACTATAAGAAGAGGTAGTTTTATCTTAGGGTTAAGTTACTCACCTGGGTTCGATCCCTCGGTTGGGAAGATCCCCTGGAGAAGGGAAAGGCTACCCACTTCAGTATTCTGGCCTAGAGAATTCCATGGGGTCACAAAGAGTCAGACACAACTGAGCGACTTTCACTTTCACTTCACTTTAAGTTACTCAACCTGTGTGTGTGCATTTTATGCATTTTATTTTATTTTTATTGATTTTTGGCTGTGCTTGGTCTTCGTGGCTGCTCACAGGCTTTCTCTAGCTATGGCGAGCGAGGTTGCTCTCTAGTTGTGCTGCTCGGGCTTCCCATTACCGTGGCTTCTCTGGTTGTGGCCGGTGGGCTCTAGAGCTTAGGCTCGGTAGTTGTGGCACACGGGCTTAGTTGCTTTGTGGCATGGGATCTTCCTGGACCAAGGATCAAACCATGTCCCCTGCATTGGCAGGTGGATTTTTAACCTCTGGACCACCAGGAAAGCCCCTGTGCATTTTAAACAATGGCCATAATAATAAGGTTGTGAGGATTGAATGAGAAGTACTTAAATCAGTAGTTGGCACATGGTAAATATTATAGAGCTGGGGAGGGGAGAGCTTGTCTTTGACTCTCTAAAAGTCATCCCAGCTTGGCAGGAGAAAACAGCTGATTGACTTTTGATCCCTTTGTTTAGCTCAGCATTTCATACTCTAAGCCTTGGGATATTTGAGCAGATTCAACAAACTGAACAGGTTTAGGTTTTTCCCAATGATTGAGTGCCCGCTGCATACAAGCAGATTCTTTACCATCTGAGTCACCAGGGAAGTCTACTGTTTTAGGTACTTGATATAAAATATTCTCTTTCATCCTTTCATAGCCCTCCGCTTTTTCCCATTCTAAATATTAGGGAAGTGAGTCTCAAAAGAATTTAATAACTCACTTAAGATGGTACTTGATGACCCAGGATTCAAACGCATCACATTCCGGCTCCATGCTGTTTCCTTCCCTCAGCCTCCTGCACGTTGAACGGGTCGAACAGTTGGATCATGTGCTGCCACACACTGGTGTGCTCTGCCCACCCACACAGACCAGCCTCCTCACATGATCTGGGAAATTCCTAGTCAGCCAGACTGGCTGTCCTTCTGTCCCAAAAGCCAGAAACTCAGCTCACAGTAAGAGACTGGGGGACATTTGCTCAGCTTATCTTCCATCCATCCTCTCATCCCCAAACCTGGAGTGTGGGGTTGCCCTCATCAGCAGTGCCTGCTCCCAGTCACCCAATTAGTGATGAGACCAACAGCATGCTGGACCTCTAAAGCCTTCCCCCCAAGACTCCATCAGAAGTTCATGGTATCCTTGAAAAATAATCCTTTTCAAAGTTTGCACTTCATCTCAGATTATTCCAAGGGACTAAGCTGGTGTGTTTTTGTTTTAATATCTATTTGTTTGACTGTGTTGTCTCTTAGTTACAGCATGCAGGATATTCTGGAATCTTTGATCTTTGTTATGGCATGTAGCATCTTCAGTTGTGGCATGTGGGATATAGATCCCCAACCAGGGATCGACCCCCGCTACTTTGGGAGTGTGGAGTCTTAACACTGGACCACCAGGGAGGTCCCTAAGCTGCTGCTTAAAATAAGAGCAAAGTGAGCCTAGTGTCTTACAGACAGTATCAAGAAATCCTGGCATTACTGCATGTCTTTTGTTGAGGAGAGGCTACCTGTCATTAAAATTATCTTTCCTGCTTTCTAAAATAAAAATATCTTTCACAAAGTACTATTGTGTAGGATATCCAAAATGATTTATGAGAACAAAATCTGCAACAGAAGAAAATTATGTGTGTGTGTATCCACAGACATACATATCTACTCCCTTTTATTTAAGAAAATGAAATAATTGTCATTTCAAGTGGTATTTTGACAATAGGGGCAATTCCACTCAGCGGATGGTTCTTTAGCATGAACAGATTCTCATGAATAAAGAGGTGCTCCTAGCTGTATTTATCTTAAAATGGATTTGTTTTAGTGAGCTGACTATTTTAAGGAGAAATATATATTAAGTTAAAAGAGTATTTTAGCAAGAAAGCTTTCTAGTGCTTTTGGTCATTTGGCACCAATTGTATTTTAATTGGCTTCCATTTATTGCACTTGTTTTCAGAAAAGAGTGTTCATCTTCTGATTTTTTTTTTTTATATAAAATAGTCACCTACTCACTAACTGTTTTATCAGATAGTGGCCAAAACGAAGAGGGGACTAAGGCCAGGTTAGCAGATAAACAGTCATGATTGCCATCGGATCCTTTCCATGCCCAGGGCAGGCATCAAAAATCAATCTGATCCAGCCTTCTTCTCAACACCACCCTCTGGAAGCCACCACAAATCCATCAGTGTTGGCCACAAGTCTGATCCTGGACTATTCATTCTTAAGTTTCTTCATAGTTGGAGCCAAAGCTCATACAGCAGTAGCCAAGAGTAAGAACAGAATTCCTTGTGACTTAATCAAGATAGAAATATTCACTGTGGAAATCATACCATGTGATCCCTGTATTATGAACAGAAATGAAATAGTAGCTTTCCGTGTTCAGTTCAGTTCAGTCGCTCAGTTGTGTCCAGCTCTTTGCGACCCCATGAATCACAGCACACCAGGCCTCCCTGTCCATCACCAACTCCCGGAGTTTACTCCAACTCATGTCCATTGAGTCAGTGATGCCATCCAGCCATCTCATCCTGGGTCGTCCCCTTCTCCTCCTGCCCCCAATCCCTCCCAGCATCACAGTCTTTTCCAGTGAGTCAACTCTTCACATCAGGTGGCCAAAGTATTGGAGTTTCAGCTTTAGCATCTCCTTCCAATGAACACTCAAGACTGATCTCCTTTAGGATGGACTGGTTGGATCTCCTTGCAGTCCAAGGGACTCTCAAGAGTCTTCTCCAACACCACAGTTCAGAAGCATCGATTCTTTGGCGCTCAGCTTTCTTCACAGTCCAACTCTCACATCCATACATGACTACTGGAAAAACCATAGCCTTGACTAGATGGACCTTTGTTGGCAAAGTAATGTCTCTGCTTTTGAATATGCTATCTATGTTGGTCATAACTTTCCTTCCAAGGAGTAAGCATCTTTTAATTTCATGGCTCCAATCACCATCTGCAGTGATTTTGTAGGAAAACAATGAGTCATTTGGAAAGCAATTAATCATGAGGCCATATTTAGGGTGAGTAAAACACAGTTCTTACTGGATATATATTTCATGTCTTCCCTTGGTGAAATGTCCCTATCCACTCATCTCCAGAGCCACTGTCCCATTCTGCCTCTTAGGATCTCTCACCTGAACTTCTAAAATAATTCCAACCAACCTTAAGCTCCTGTGTCTCTTTTCCATAATTATTGTTCATTGTATGTGAGTGCCTAGCACCATTTGGCACAGTGAATGAATGTGATTGAATCAATACCCGCTGAGTTCCTTATCTCCTTTAATTGTATCCTGCATTTAAAAAATGTTTTTATTGGAGTATAGTTGCTTTACAATGTTGTGTTAGTTTCTACTATACAGCAAAGTGAATTAGCTATACATATACATATATCCCCTCTTTTTTGGATTTCCTTCCCATTTAGATCACCACAGCATTGAGTCGAGTTTCTTGAGCTATGCAGTAGGTTCTCATTAGTTATCTATTTTATACGTAGTATCAATAGTATGTATATGTCAATCCCAGGCTCCCAGTTTGTATCCTTCATTGTATAGCCACATGTAAACTTCTTTGCCTAAAACCTTGTCTCCTTTTCACTGTTGAGTGAAACCCAGAGTTCTCCCCAGTGATGCTGCCAGCCAGCCAAGCTTTGCACTTTAACATCTAGTGATACCAAACTCTTTGAAGTTCCCCACAAATATCATAATAGTTCATTCCTTTGTGCCTGTTTTCATCCTGTTCCCACTACCTGATACCCCTTTCCCACCTAACTCTAGTTCAGCCTTCAAAGCTCAGTTAAATTATTATTTCCTTAAAAATCCTCCCCTCTATCCCAGAGGTGGGGTCAGTGCCTCACCACTGTTTATATTTTTATTGTAGCATTCAACCAATTGATGTTGTAATGATCTATTTTTAAATCTCCTTAAATGATTATACTTTTTGCTGCATATTACAGAAAATCCATCTCAGACTAGATTATATTGGTTCATATAAATGGAAAGAGGTACAGAGGCTTCAGGTATAGTTTGATACAGAGGTTCATGGGATCACTAGGCTTCACTTTTGTATTTCTCTTGACCCAGTCTTCCTGGATTTTCCTTCAGACTAATCCCTCATGGTATCATAATGATTGCCACAACTCCTAGTACAAGTTGCCTAGTTGATACTTCTCTTCCCCTCGTGAGAAGACAAAAGCTCTGCACTTTCTCAGATTGAGTCAGTGAAATAATGGCGCCATCATCAAACCAATCATGGCTACAAAGGAGATAGGAATGTGATGATTTGTTGAGACTCCAAGGCTGGAAGGGGGCTTTCCAGGTGGCACTAGTGGCAAAGAATCCACCTGCCAAGGCAGGAGATGTAAGAGAGAGAGATTCTATCCTGGGTTGGGAAGATCAGGAGTAGGAAATGGCAACCCACTCCAGCATTCTTGCCTGGGAAATCCCTGGCGGCTACAATCCATAGGATCACAAAGAGTTGGACCTGATTGAAGCGACTTAGCATGGCACAACACCAAGGTTGGAAGCTCAGGTCCTTGTAGGAAGGGGGAAGGTATGAAGAATATTTTGAAGGCCATCAACAGGATCCACTCTACTTTCCAATTAGACCAAGCTCCTAATGGTCACACATGCCCTGCCATATTTATCTTTGGGTTCCCAGCATGTAGCACCATGCTTGATACATGCAGAGTAGATGATGAATACTCATTAGCTTAGCAGAAGGGAACTGAACCTGCCTGGAATTGAAAACACATATGTACCCATGCCCATGTTTGTGCATACTCCTTGCTTTAGCCCTGCAGATTCCACCTCCACGCTGACTGCCTCCTCCAGCTACTTCTCAGCCTTTCCCTATATGAATTCTCCTGCCTGAAGTGGATTCCCAGTGCCCTTATCCTGGGTTATTTTTTTCTCAGTCAAAATTCAGCTTCAACCCCACTCACACCCACCCCAGTTCCAAAAAGATCTTCTGGTTTAGAAGCTCTCTGAGGCTTCCCTTACAAGTGGAAGATTCTGTGATAAGTGCACGAACATATCACCAGAAATGATGGAAACATCAAAAGAGAATGGTTTGTCAGTCAGCCCTTTTTCATTAAGTATTCCCAGAAGGTAGCTCCTATATATTTTTTGATTATTCCTTCAGAAGAGAAAGGATAACAGAAGTAGAAAGAGACTAGACTTTGCAAACAGGTCGGGGTCAAAGCCTGGAGCCATCATCACTTCTTAACTCTTTGAAATGTTGGGCAAGTGACTTAACCTCTGTGAGCTCAGCTCCCTCCTCTGCAAAGTGAGGGCTAATCCTCCTCACCTCCTTGGATCACAATAAGGGTTAAAAAAAGATAAGCTGTCAGCCATAAAAAGGAACACATTTGAGTCAGTTCTAATGAGATGGATGAACCTAGAGAAGTCAGTCAGAAAAAGAAAAACAAATATCACATATTAATGCATATATATGGGATCTAGAAAGATGGTACTGATGAACCTATTTGCAGGGCAGCAATGGAGACACAAGAAAACAGACTTACAGACCCAGGGAAGGGAAGGGAGGGGGAAGGTGTAATGAATGGAGAGAGTAGCATGGGAATACATACACTACCATATGTAAACTACCTAGCCAGTGGAAATTTACTGTATGACTCAGGGAACTCAACCCCTGCTCTGTCTCAGCATCCAGAGTGCATTACTGATATATACCTAGTATTCTAAGTTCCATAGTAAAAATCTGCAGGGGAACCAGGCTATTAAACCAGCTCACTGTGACTGGAGAAGCTCCTCTGAAAACTCATTTGGCCTCATGGTGTCTGAGAGTAGAAAAGTGAGACTCCTTAGCCATCTTTGGTAATTTGTCCAGTTCCCCTCAAAGGAAGTTGTCTTCCTACTTTGACATGCCTTGGATTTGTTTCCTTGGTAAAGCCAAAAATAAACAGCTTGCCACCTGTGATCCCTCTGAAGATCCAGGTAGGATTGTTGCGGAAGTGGGGTCTGAGGAGTCTTAGGTGTCCTCGGGGTGCTCTGGGCTCTGGCTTCCAAACACATGGCCTCTCTGATAGGAAACTCAGCACCATCCCTATTCCCATAAATAAGCCTTACTGGAAATAGGAAATAGGCCAGGAAGAGAAGTTGTTTGTTGACCTCACACAACTTCAGATTTATCAGTGGACATCCTTGGTTATGAAAACCTGCATCAGGCTATTATCTGGTTATTTCTTCAGACTTTTAAACCTCCTCTTGACTCCTCTCCATATATTCTGTTTCTTCCCCTTTGTGAGTTTTTGCTACACTTTTCTTTGGAGAACAAAACAGGATTTCTCCCACTATATATATATTTATGTCCTTCAGGGCATTTTATCATCAACTTTTGTGGTTTTAACTGCTTGTCTCCATCCACACTGTAGAGTTCATCCCCCTCCTCAAAAATAATTTTTTTTTATTTTACCTTTTTTGACCACACCATGCAACATGTGGGATCTTAGATCCTTGACCAGGGATCAAACCCATAGCCCCTGCATTGGCAGCTCAAAGTCTTAACCACTGGACCACCAGGGAAGTCCCCCAAATTTTCAGCAAACAGAAATTGTTCCTTCTCTCAGAGGAATTTTAATGCCAGCTATCAATAATCATTATGATAACACATCCATCATATGTGTGTGTGTGTGAATGGATTTTTTTTTTCCCTGCAAAATGTTCAGAAAGGGCCACCCCATGGAAAGGACTGCAATTGTTTTCAAATCCCAGTGATTAAAGACAGAAGTCAGTGGCTTCATTTGATACCTGAATGGGAAGAGGACAGATATTTTATGTGATCTTTGCCAATGGATTTCTAATAGAGGAAAAAGCCTGGTAACTCTTGGAGACAATGTTTTTGTTTGTATGTTTTCTTG
The DNA here is from genome assembly GCF_014754425.2 of Oryx dammah. Lineage (NCBI taxonomy): Eukaryota > Metazoa > Chordata > Mammalia > Artiodactyla > Bovidae > Oryx > Oryx dammah. The sequence continues at coordinate 7,035,696 of NW_024080557.1, read as the reverse complement.
GAGTATAATTGCTTTACAATATTGTCTTAAGTTTCTGCTGTACAACAAAGTGGTTCAACTATATGTATACATATATCTCCTCCCTCTGAAGCCTCCCTGCCTGCCATCCCCATCCCACCTATCGAGGTCATCACAGAGCACAGAGTTGTGCTCCCCGTGTACACAGCAGCTTTGCACTGGCCATCTGTTTTACACGTGATAGTATATGTATGCCAGTGCTAGTCTCCCAATTCATCCCCCCCTCCCCTTCCCCTTCCCCCACTGTGTCCACATTAGAGAAAATGTTTTTAACTGTATACTCTTGAGTTTCTTGGGGAGCCAAGGAAAGAAAATGCCTGCCCAGTGTGCCATTCTCTCTCTTTCTTCATGCAGAATTCTTTCTCTTGGTAAATACAACTGCCTTGTGCTCAGCTCTTTAAAGTTTTACCCCTTTCCATTTTCATGAGAAACACAACCAGAAACAAGAACTTCAGGTCATCTTTCAGGGACCCGAGCCTTCAAAGCTCCACACTGTGGGCATGGGTACAGGTTATTAAGCTAGAAAAACATGACACGTCCCCTTAGGACTTGTGAGTAAAGTTGTTTTCCTTCATACGAAAGGAATGTGTGTCCATTGTCTAGAAAGTCTAGACTACACAGATAAGCAAAAGAAGAAAGTAAAAGTCATATGCCATTCCAGCACTAAGAAATAACCACTGTTAATATTTCATTGCAAATGTTTTTCATCCTTCAGACATATATGTACATCTGGATAAACTGTTTTTACGAAAACGAATCAGAGTTTGGGCTTGCCGGTTTTCTTTCTGAATCTCAGCTGCACAGAGCTGAATTAACTATACTACTTGGTTTGTAACATGCAATTTTTTCAGCTCTCTCAAAGCTCTCTCTATCTCCTCCCACTTAAGCAAAAACTACAATGTTTGACATATAATTAACATATACTATTGTTTTGAGTGAGAATGTTTGTAATTCATACAAATGATACAGGGTTATCGATACCATAGTTTTTTTTCTTTTCTTTCATTTGACACTGGGAATCTGAGTTGCTATATATATGTAGCTTATGTTGATATATATATATGTATATATATATATATAATGTTGATATATATATATGTATAATTTGATCTTTATGAAAATCCTGAAAGCTAGGTGAAACAGATATTATTTTCCCCATATGAATGAAGAAACTGAATTGACTTAGAGAGATGTACTGACCTGCCCAAGTTCACATAGCTAATCGGTGGCCATGCCAAGGTCTACAGTCAAGGCTCTTGTTCCCTATCAATATCTCCCCATAGTACTTAAGAGTCAAGATCGTTTCCAACAAAATGCAGTCATCTTAAACTTCTCCATGAGAAAATTGTTCATAACCTGATGAAAGGTCACATCAAAACATAATGTTTTCATAAGTCTGGGTTGACCTTTTATTTTTGTCTAAGAAGTAAGCCAGATGATCCTTTCCTAAAAAAAAAAAAAAGAGGTATCAGTGTGGCAGGGGTCACTCTTTTCTTTGAACACTGTCATGGGATATAAGTTTCCTTAATGAGTCCTGTTCTGAAGGTGGTGATGGCAGACAAATTATGGTTTTCAAGGTGAATCATCTCCTAAACCTGCCCTCAGGTTAGCAACGGGATGAACCATTGTGCCAAAAAGAACAGAAACTTGGTTAGGAAGAATGGGAAGCAGACAAAAGTTTCTAGCCATTCTCACATCAGAAAATACCCTGTTAGAAAATGAGTGTGTAGTTCCCTTTGACCTCCATGCAGACCATGAAAAGACATGTTCAAGAGAAATATTGGACTTTGGCCCCTAAAATCAGTGAATACTATCCCAGGGGTAGGACTCATGAGCGTAAGGTTGGGTGATTGTGTGCAGGGAAAGGTGAAGCCAAGTCCTCGACTCTTGCTGGTTAAGGAAAAGGTGATTGAATGATGGGCTGATGGAAGACTCATTCTTCAATGTAAGCTTAATTATATTACAGAATGCTCTTCATCAGCATTTTGTGGACAAGGAGAGAAGAGCTCGGTTGGCTGCTGGTTGGTTCTGGCTTTTTAATCTTGGCATGTCCTTCAGCACCACAGGCAATAGCAGGCAAAACCTGTGTTCTCTGAGCATGTTTTCCTCGTAAAAAGATTTCTTCTGCATAATCCAGTTGACAAAGGCTTATAGCCGGTACTTTAAGAAGAATCAGTATTTCAAATATTTGCCCAAATGAGCTCCCCAAAAGTTTCATAGTGATAATGATTATAACTTCTAAATACTGACTGCTTGCTGTGCATCAGGCATTGTGTTTAACAAGCACCATTTTATTTATTCTGGGGGGGAAAAAAGAAAAACTTGGGCATTAGTACTATTATTATCTCCATTTTGTTGATGCAGAAACTGAGGCTTAGAGATGTGGAATGAGTTGCCCACGGCTGCAAAACTAACTGGCCAGACTGGAATGCAAATCTAGAACTGTGTAACTCCAAAGATAAATCTCTATGCTCTCAAATTTTGTATGAGTTATCCATTCCTATGTTACAAATTACACACCACCACCAACATTCCCATCCCCAAGGCATAAGAACACCCTGGTGTGATAATTTAAGAATGTTCTCAGTCTGTGAACATGAGACCTAATTCCTCTTTCACTTCAGGTACCCTTATTTCAGAGAAGAGTCTGTTTCTTCTTCCCATGGTAACAAAAAGTTTACTCCCCTATGTTGATATTATGTTATTATGACTCAAGGAAAAAAAAATTTTACCCCTAAAAGAACTTAACAAGCCTTGTCACCAGACTCACCCAAAGTATCTTGGAGTCATATTCCCTTAGTATTGGATTTCATCTTCACTTTTTACCAACTCTGTGGGCTTGGATATATTAGCAACCCTCTCTGGACCTCCATGGCCTCATTTATAGATTGAAAACTTACAATTATTGTTTAGTTGCTAAGTCATGTCAGACTCTTTTCGACCACCTCATGGACTGTAGTCCACTAGGCTCCTCTGGCCATGGGATTTCCCAGGCAAGAATACTGGAACGCGTTGCCATTTCCTTCTCCAGCGGATCTTCCCAACTCAGGGATCAGACCCACATTTCCTGTACTGACAGGTGGATTCTTTAGCACTGAGCCACCAGGGAAGCCTGAAAACTTACAGTGCTACCAACCAAATGCCAATGAGGCTGTTATAAGGAATAACAGATTCTTCTGTCATATTTCTTGCATGCCTTTTCCATGGTAGATGCTCAAAGAAATATTTATGGAATATTTATTTATTTCATTTTGCATTTATTCTTTCCATGTTGATGGAATGAATGCTCTAAGTCAATGCCCAGCTTTGCTGCTCATTCTAAAACTTGTTCACATGAGAGAAAGAAGAGATCCTTCCAAAATCTAGGGAACCCTAGAGGGATGAAATATACAGGTTCCAGGGTTCAGTGTGACTTTGGGCAAGTCATAAGATGTGATTCAGAGTCTCAAGGGCCTTACACACAAAATAAGAGGAAACTATGGCTGTTCAACCATGTGGATATACTTAATGCCACTGAATAAGACATTTAGAATAGTTAAAATGATAAACTTTATGTTATGTACATGTTACCAGAACAAAAAAGAGAAAATAAAGGAAAATCCTAGCAGGCTAGAGTACATTCTTTTTTTTTTTTTAACTTTTATTTTATATTGGGATATAGTTAATTAACAATGTTGTGATAGTTTCCAGTGGATAGCAGAGGGAATCAGTCATACCTGTACATGTATCCATATGCCTCCAAACCCCACTCCCATCTAGGCTGCCACATAACATTGAGCAGAGTTATCTGTGCTATACAGTAGGTCCTTGTTGGTTATCCATTTAAAATATGCAGTGTGCATGTCCATTCCAAACTTCCTAACTATCCCTTCCCCCCATCTTTCACTCCAGGAACCATAAGTTGGTTCTCTAAGTCTGTGAGTCTGCTTCTGTTTTGTAAGTATGTTCCTTTGAATCATTTCTTTTTTGATTGTGCATATAAGAGATGTTATACAATCTTTCTTTTTCTTTGATTTACTTCTTAGAGTACATTCTGATACTGGAATGCCAAAGCTTGAGATAAATAATATTAGCTTGGCTAGCATGTATGATCCTTGACTATGCGCCAAGCACTGCTAAGATACCAGATGTTTGATCTCAGGTGACTTTCTCAGTAGTCCTATAGATTGGGGTGTTATTATTATCCCCATCTTATAGACGAGGAAACATCCTAAACTAGTGTTTCCAGAGCTGGGATTTGAACGGATATGTAGCGGGCTACAGTCCATGGGGTCACAAAGAGCCAGACATGAGACTTAGTGACTAAACGACAACAACAGTACGTAACTTATTCCAACAATTCTGCTAAGTACATATATTATTAGTCATTGTCTTTTTCCATATAAAGCAACAGCTGTCCCTAGAATTTAAGTAATTTGCCCAGGACCACAAAGTTTTTAAGTTGCAGAGGCAGAGTGGAATCATGGAAAGTGGCTACCATTTACAGAGCCCTTTCAGTGGAGTCAGTGGGAGGACTGAATGGAATAATTCATCTAAGCATTTAACCCAGAGGCTGACACCAACCCTATGAAAAAGATTCTGTGACTACCATCCTAAATTTACTGACAGGGAAAGTATGGCTTCTGATAGGCAAGAAACTGTCTGAAAATGCACAGCTTAAAGTGGCAGAGCTGTGGAATCTGTCTTGATGCCAGAGCATAGGTACCAATCTTCTGTGTCCTCTGACCTCAGAAATTGACTAGAAGTCAGGAGGGTGAGCTTCTGACTTTGTGTGGTCTCCCGGTTAGTTCTGTGCAGCGAACCACTGTTGTCATGGGGTTCTGTTGTTGTTTTGGCTGTGGTGGGCCTTTGCTGTTGCCTGCAGGCTTTCTCTAGCTGCAGCGAGCTGGGGCTACTCTCTAGCTGCAGTGTGTGAGCTTCTCGTTGTGGTGGCTTCTCTAGTTGTGGTGCATCAGCCCTAGAGCACAAGCTCAACAGCTGTGGCACACGGGCTTAGCTCCCCTGCAGCATGTAGTATTTTCCCAGACCAGGGATCGAACCTGTGTCCCCTGCATTGGCAGGCAGATTCTTAACCACTGGACCACCAGGGAAGTCCTGTTGTTTTTGTTTTTTATGAAAGTCAGTCACAAAGGGAGCTCTCAGTCTCCCAAAAGTGTGTCTTTTCGTCTTAAGGATCAAGCTTGATAATGAAGGAAATTGTTCAGTTCAGTCCCTATATCAAATCTCTTACAGAAGATGGATACTGTTTGCAGTGCCTTCTGTAGACATGAGTTGTAATCACTTCTCAAGAAGCTTTTCATATAGCGATGCAGAACCACTCTAAGTCAGCCCAGGCAAGGGTTTCCCCCATAAGTGTGCCTGTAATAATCTACCATTTTATTTTTATTTCATCAATTTCAACAGTTCACAAGAACACACATAATCTTAGATGCAGTAATCAACTGTTTCAGCATTGCCCCGTCCTAAAATTAGGGCTTGAACTTGGTAATTTAGCTAGAGAAACTTCATTGTCGAGTGCCACTCTCACGGATGAGGGAAAGTGCTACTATTTGGGCTGTATTTAATTCTTATTATTTCACCAGTTGAACTGGATACCACAGAGTTTAATAACACAGGGTATAATTGCTGTAATGCTGTGAAGGTGTGGCTGCCGCTGCCTCTAGTCCCTGCTGCAGGCCTCTCTCTCTCACAAATGGGACCCCGCTCTTCAGTGGGGCTTTTCTGCTCCAGTTTTTTAATAAAACAGATTTCCTTGCAGTGAGGAATTTGTGCAGGAATCGGTTAAGGGTATGAAGTGATCACCAAACAGCTTTTCAGGACTGCTAACATTGATCGAGGATATCATTAAGTACCTGCACCTTCAGCTTATTTCCTGTCACCAGAACCCTGGAAAGTAGGTCCCAGTGCTGGCCAGTTTGCAGGGGCTGGAAGGGGATTGGTCTGTAGTAGGTCACGTGGTTCACAGTGGAGAGCCCCTCCTCCAGAGTCTAGTGGTGTGCAGTTCCTGTTACATCGTCTTCCCAGCACAAACTCTTCTTGGTCCTTTTTGCAGCACGTAAAGGAAGGCATGTCTTAGAGCAGACAGAATCTGATGCCTAATGATCTCAGGTGGGGCTGATGTAATAATAGAAATAAGTGAAAGAAAGTAAAAGTGAAGTCGCTCAGTCGTTTCCAACTCTTTGCGACCCTATGGAATGTAGCCTACCGGGCTCCCCTGTCCATGGGATTTTCCAGGCAAGAGTACTGGAGTGGGTTACCATTTCCTTCTCCAGGGGATCTTCCCAACCCAGGGATTATACTCTGGTCTCCCACATTGCAAGAGACACTTTACTATCTGAGCCACCATGATAGAAATAAAGTGCTTAATAAATGCAATGTGCTTCAATCGAGCCAAAACCATCCCACCATCCCTGGTTCATGGAAAAATTGCCTTCCACAAAATGGGTCCCTGGTGCCAGGAAGGTTGGGGACCACTGTCTTAGAGCATTCAGCACATTCCATAGAGGACGAAGACAGTCCTGGACAAGTTGTGAGCCCTGCATGCTCATTTGCCTGTTTCCCAGGTGGACTGTCACAGCACTAATTGCCAGTCGGGATAGTCCTTGTATCTGTACACTCCCCACCTCCCTGTCCACTCTTCAAGTATGACCCCAACAACTGAGAATGAAACAAAGGTCACTCTGAAGTGTAAAGTGTCTTATAAAGCTGTATCATTGCCACTGCTGAGATACCTTTCACTTTGTAGTAAGACGTGATTTCCCATGGGAAATGATTCTTCCTTTGTCAAAATGTGTAAACCCTGCCGACACCAGGACACATGTGATAAAGTAGATTTATGATGATCACATTTCTTTAAAGAGTTTATAACGCATATGTTACTTGTTAATAGGTTGAGAGTGGCATCTTGCTGACCCTAAAATGTAAGGTTTATACTTCTGAGACAGTTGAGCAGATTTGAAGGGAAATGATGGTAGAAATGACCGCTTATTTGGATAATACCTTCTGACTGCTAAGAAATAAGATGAATCTAAAACCTAAGCATATTTATCTAAACATAACTTGGGATTTATTGGCCAAACATTGAATTTTTTGTGGATACTGATGTAGAAAAAGTGGATAAAAATCAATTCTGCTTCTTAAGTATTTATAAATCAAGAAAAAGTAGGCTATATTTGCTGAGGAATGATCTATTTTTAATGTCTTATTTTATAGCAGTAATTAAACTTCATCTTTACTTAATTGTCCTCCTAACCTCTAAAAATAAAAGCAGCAGTCCCTATACACAATATGTATTACATTGGTCATTGCTTCATTCAGTAAATATTTCCGTATCAGGCATTGTGCACTGTAGCAAGTGAGATAGAAAACCTGCCATCACAGGTCCATTTCGCTAGAGGAGACAAGTTATGAACACAAAACCAAATCAATTTGTGTAATTTCAGAGGATGATAAATGATACAACAAATAAAAGTAAGGTAAGAAAGTAGACAGACAATGCTTCCTTTGAGGGGTAGTCAGGGAAAGACTTGTAAGGAAATAGAATTCCAGTAAAGACTAATGAATGAGAAAGAATGTTCCATGAATGCCTTTCATGTACAGACACCTCACCCAAAACAATTGGGGAACCACCAGTCTCACCTAAAGAAAAATAATTCTCTCTGACTTCCTCCCCCATGATTTTTTCCTAATTCTGTTTTCTTCATAAAGTATTTAAGATTTTTTTTTTTAAAAAAAGGTCTCTGTCCATCTTTCTTTAATGTTATTCTCAAAGTGAGGCCGAATTTATCGTGAAGTTTGGCTAAATTCTAAGAGTGTTGGGAGGGACCCAGTTCCATTAATCGCTAGGTTGCTATTTTCTAGAAGGCTCTTATTTGCTTGGATCTCCTTCCCTGGTGGCTCAGACAGTAAAAAATCTGCCTGCAATGCAGGAGACCCTGATTCGATTACTAGACAGGAAGATCCCCTGGAGAAGGGATAGGCTACCCACTCCAGTATTCTTGGACTTCCCTGGTGGCTCAGACAGTAAAGAATCTGCCTGCAATGCGGGAGACCTGGGTTCAGTCCCTGGGTTGGGAAGATTCCCTGGGTTGGGAAGATCCCCTGGAGGAGGACATGGCAACCCACTTCAGTGTTCTTGCCTGGAGAATCCCCATGGAAAGAGGAGCCTGGAAGGCTGCAGTCCATGGGGTTGCAAAGAGTTGGACATGACTGACTGACTAAGCACAGCACGCAGCACACTCTTGTCCTTTGGACTCTTCAGAGTCCCTTCTCCCTAGGGGAAGTCCTTAACTACTGAACTCACCTTTCTCTCTATTCATATGCTAACCTGGAAACAAGCCTCTGTGCTTGGTCTAGGGCTTCATGTCCTGTTCTCTCCCTTTTGGAGGGGGAAAAGGAGGTGAGATGTGCCATTTGATAGGATTCTCCCAAAAGACAGGTAGGATCCCAGGCATTTGACCCACTTTGCCTCCTCTAATTTTTCTCATTTTCCTGGAAGCCTAACTGTTGTTCAGTCACTCAGTCATGGACTCTTTGTGACCCATGAATGGCAGCACACCAGCCCTTCACTATCTCCTGGAGTTTGCTTAGACTCATGTGCATCGAGTCGGTGATGCCATCCAACCATCTTGTCCTCTGTCACCCCCTTCTCCTCCTGCCCCCAGTCTTTCCGGGACATCTTCATTCTACAGGTGAGGGAAAACTGAAGCCCAGAATTCTTACACAACATCTTCAAAGTCACCCAGTTCGTGAGTTGTAGATCTGAGATTTGACCTTATTTCAGATTCCAAAACCATCCCATGCTCTTTCTACTACATGGATCCAGAAAACTGTCAATTTCTCTTATCCCAGAAAAAGTATAATTATGCAGCTCTCCCACTGCTCGGCATATCCCAAGAAACCTTCTAACTAATTCTCATGGATAGTGCCTGGCAAGTGGGACAACAACGCTACAAATGAAGGTTCCGGTTTCTAGAATACAGTTTCCATTAAGAGAAGATATTGCAGGCAGTAAACCGACTACCTTAATAGTGGATGCCAAAACCCTGTGGGTGATATATAGAGAAGTTGAAATAAGGAACAAAACAAATACATTTAGGCTTGACCGAATTCCTCTCAGTTTGGGAGGAAGAAAAATATTATTCTCTGCAAATGGGGAAAAAAAATAGATTTATTCCTCTCTGCTATTACATGAGTCCTGCTAAGCAATAATGCACGGCCAAGCCAAATGCTCTGATCGGTTTCTCTGAGCCGTTATTAAAGTTTGCAAAATATTGCTCAGATTCTTCCTGGCAGGGTTTCAATATTGTCTGTTTAAACTGGAATTGGGCTGGTACTCTTCATTTCTGTTAAGCCTGCCAGAGCTGGTGATCCCACTGCACAAATATCCTGGTGCGGTGGCCTTCATCCAGCATGGGCTGGTGACACCCTGAGAGGCAACACCCTCCCCTCTCTTGGAGCTCTGATATGAGTCAGTTCAAAAATGACTGAATCGACTAAATTCATCTTCTTTCCCTTTGTCTCTCCTTCTCACCCCAACGTGCATGCACATGTGTGTACATGCACTCAGGCAAACGCACGCTTTGGGCTTCCTTGCTAAGCAGAAATGAGAAAGGGGAACTCTACAGCACAGTGTCTTGGAAGGCACCCTTCCAAGCCCAGTATACAGAATGGGACACAACACTCTTCTTCCATCAAATGACCTGAATTCTCCAGCAACTTTCCACTCCCCAACTTTGTCCTCTGACACTCTCCAGCCCTACTCAACCTGTCCCATTTCTTCAAACACCCCATGCTCTTTCTTGCCCCAGACTTTGCTCCGATGGGACCGTCCTTCCTCCTTCCTGTTCTGATGAACTCTGGTTCACCCTCTAGGTCTCAGCTTGGATGGGCTTCCCTGGTGGCTCAGGGGTAAAGAATCCACCTGTCGATGCAGGAGACATGGGTTCGATTCCTGGGTTGTGAAGATCCCCTGAAGAAGGAAATGGCAGCCCACTCCAGTATTCTTGCCAGGGAAATCCCATGGACAGAGGAGCCTGGTGGGCTACAGTCCATGGGGTTGCAATAGTCGGACACAACTTAGCAACTAAACAACAACAACTCAACTGGATGGCATTTCTCTGATCCCTCAGGGTGATGATTTAGATGCCCTTGTTATGTGCTACTATGGGGAGCTTGCCTTGTCACACCTTGATTGTAACTTGTCTCCCCAAATAGAGCTGCAGATTCTGAGATACAGACCAAGACTGTCTTGTTCACAGACCTGTTCAAGGGTAGGCTAATTGCCATAACACATCAACCAAAGAAATGAATGAAACTTCCAACACCACAGACTTCTATTCTTGCATGAATAATGATCCTAGGCAGGTTTGTCAGGTACATAGGATGGCCCTCATCCATGCAGTCACTCAATAACCCAGACCAGCAGAGGTCTGCCATCATCAATACGTGGTTTTTAAAGACTCCCTGGAGGTTTTCTCTGTTCAATCCAGCCAAAAGGAAAAAGCATGAAGGAGTGCCTCACAGGAGGCTTTTATGGACCTGGTCTAGAGCTGTGTACATCATTGTTGTTCATGGTCTATTGGCAAGAACTTAGTCACCTAGCCACACCTAATTGCAAGGAGTGCTAGGACACATAATCCCTGGCTAGGCAGCTACTCCTGGAAGGGAGAACATAAACTTGGGTGGGTAAGTAGTCATCAATAAGTATCCAATCAATAAGTAGTTGCTAAGCAAATAAATGGATCAACAAGTGAAAAGACTTAGGTAAGAAGACATCTCCTTAGTGTATTCTGAACTATGGTGCAGGAGCACCTTCTCCCAGCTATTTCAGATTTTAAAAATCTATCAGCTACCAATGGTCAGAGAGGCAGGTGGAAACCTATCAATAGATTGCCTTCAGTTTTCACTAGTAGAATGATGTGCCTGGCACAGCAAGCAACATAGACAGTAAGCCCTCCATATCCACAAGTCCCACATCTGTGAATTCACACACCTGTAGTTATGGAGGGCTGAGTACTCTACACCATTTTACCTAAGGGACTTGAGCATCCATGGATTTTGGTATCTGCAGGGGTCCTGAAACCAATCACACACAGATACCAAGGGAGGATCGTAGTTTATGTTCACTGAATATCAGTTGAATGAATGATTGGAAATCATAAACTATTGAGATTGGAAAAGACTTAAGAATCCCCATATTTATATTGTGCTGAGTGATCATCCAGCCCCACTATGGAGGAAGCACACTCACTGCCAATGTGGCCTCTGCCATCTCCAGGTCACCCCTGTTAGAAACTCCTGCCTTTCACTGAGCCGAAACCTGGCTCCTTACACTAATCCCAATATTGCTATCTATGCCTCCAGGTCATACAGAGTATGTGTCTTCCAGAGGTGCTCAAACCTGGCTGTACCTCAGAAGTGCCATGGGCACTTTTAGGAAGCTATGTAGTCCCTGATGGCATCTCCAGAAATTCTGATTCCTCTGGGTTGTTTAGGAACGAGTTGTTTGAATGATCCTTACGTGTAGCTGGTCCAGGAAGCCATGTGTCTGATACTTCTGTCTGGGATTAGAATCCTGCTTCCATCACTTACGGGCTGCAGTCCCCTGGGTGAGTTGTTTAGCCTCTTTATTCTTCACCTCTAAAGCTGTGACAAGAATAGTGTCTGTATCATAGAGTTGTGGTGAGGATGGAACAATTATTTCAAGTAAAGTCCTTAGTGTAGTATCTGGCCCACAAAGGCCCTCATTAGACAGAGGGCACCATTAGCCTCCTTGCCCTCCAACTCCTGCTACTCATCCTTTATCTCCTTAGCAGCTTTTCAGATATATCAAGGCAACTACCAAAAACACTTCTTTTCCAGACCAGTTACTCTCAGTTCTCTTTCTTTTAACCCCTTTCCTATATGAAAGATTCATATTTCTCCTCATCCCAGGAGGAAGTAGTGTGTTTCTGTACCCCATAACTAGTAGGAATCAAAGCCTCTGATGCAATGAATGTAGATAATTGGGCTCTGACTCGAAACTTCAGATGACAGTCGTCACTGGTCATAGGAGGGCAGCTGTGCGTATTCTCTTATTCCAGGAAGGTCTTCCCATAGGGGAACCCTAGATGAACTAATGTCTGTAATGAAGGGGAAACCAGAGAGAGGATATGGGAGTTTATTTTCTGAATGCTTTCATCCTGATATGTTCAGTTGCGTGTCAGAACCCACCTCGAGTTAACTCATTAAGTTTCTAGAGTTCGTTGTGGATTTTCACTCTTTACTTATCCTGGTTGACACCATAGAAGCAAAAATAATGACAGTGGTGCCTGGGGAAGTAGGAAGGGCAGGTCTACAGATCCAGTGTGAAATTAGGAGGGGAAGAAAAGGCCAAATGTAAAAAGCAAAGTGACCCCTAGTTAATGATAAGGTATGGTGTAGACTTCCGGAACACACAAACAAGTCAGGGAGAAAACAATCTGAATGTTTCCTGGTACAAGACATATGTGTTTCTTAAGTCTTATTTATTAGTCATGGGTCATCTTTCTTTCCCTTCAGGTTGAGACTTACGCTTGTAGCATGAGGGACAGTTGGGGATTGGAGGAGATAAATTCATTTATCATCACAATACTTATATCAATAAGATGTTCTTCTTAAGCTTCATAATTGTTCAGTCACATCCCTATGAGTTATATGTAGACTAGGTATTAATATTCTTGTCTAATATATGAGGAAGTGTCTCAGAAAGGCAGAGTGGCTTACCCAGTGTCAGGCTTCCATGTGTGCCCCACGAAGGAGGAAAACCCAAGTTCTTCTAATTCCAGGTTCAGTGTCCTCCACTTCTAAAGTTGCCAGTTGTTCCTGGAATATTCCATTCATTGACCAGCTCACTGTTCCTCAATTTTTACACATGCACATATTTAAAACTGTCATATTCTTTTAAGCAGCTCTTATCCTCAGCTTACATGTCACCTCCTCTAAAAGTTCTTGACTTCCCGAAGTTGGCCATAGCATGTTGCTTCTATCTCAGTTACAACATGGATATCACTGGATTCTAATTGCTTTTTTATGAGACTTCTCCCTCCACCCCTGTGATGACCTGCCTGAGGGTAAGGACTATATGTAAACTTAACTTTATATCCCCAGCAACTTACACAGTACAAAGCATAGAATAGATCCTCCTTAAATATTTGTTTCTTGGGTAGATAGATGGATAGAAGGTTTTTCAACATTGAGATTTTTAAAAATATACAAGGGCCAGCCTGCTTTCAAAAAAGGGCTTGCTTGGCTTTCTGATAAGGACAGAATCCTTCTGATGCATTTGGTTTAGATCTTCTCCCATAATTATTTATCCATATTCTAGAATTTCCATTGCTGAAATATTTACTTGCTATCAATCATCATTATGCCCAAAAGGGAAAGAGCTTGTCCCAGACAGCAGTGTAGTAAGAAGAGCACAGTCGTCAGGTAGAGAAGACTGGAATCTTGATTCATCAAGTTCTTGAGTATATTAATTCTTCTACAAATTCCTTATTCCTTGGTTTCCTCAAGTGTTAAATGAGGACAATGATGGTGCCTCCTGTACAGATGGTTTGTGAGAATTAAATGAGATAAGTAATATGTATGCATGCTCAGTCCAACTCTTTGCAGTTCCATGGACTATAGCCCACCAAGCTCCTCTGTCCTTGAAATTTTTCAGGCAAGAATACTGGAGCAAGTTGCCATTTCCTTCTCCAGGGAAATCTTCCCAATGCAGGAATTGAACCCGCATCTCTTGCATCTCCTACATTGACAGGTGAATTCTTTCTTTACCACTAATGCCACCTGGAAAGTGCTTAAATGAAATAATAAGGGCTAACCTGGTGGCTCAGACAGTAAAGAATCTGCCTGCAATGCAGGAGACCCGGGTTCAATCCCAGGGTTGGAAAGGTCCCCTAGAGAAGGGAATGGCAACCCACTCCAGTATTCTTGCTTGGGGAATCCCATGGACAGCAGAGCCTAGTGGGCTACAGTCCCTGGGGTTGCAAAGTCGGACACAACCAAGTAACTTACACACACACAGAAGTATGAAACACTTGGTACACACCAGCACTTTGGACAGCACCAGACACAGAGTAAGCGTTCCTTATGCCTGAACTCTTCTGTCTTCTTACTGCACACATAGGATTCTGGGACCCGGAAATCTGCTGAGTCAAGTCTGTACCTGGAGACCCAGTGCCAAGAAAGCCTGAGCATGTGATTGCGGTTACTCTTTAGACTAAACAGGCTATAATTCACTACATCTTTAGCCAAGTCATTTTTCTGACTTCAGTTTATCATCTCCTCTTACAGACATGCTTCAGTGTTTTAGTGAGCTAGATGTCAAGCACTGGCTCCCCTGCCTTGAACTTGTCACTTGATGTATGTGACTTGAACTGGAAGTTCTTTGAAGACAGGGACTGTTTAATAATCCTCATCTTTCCGCATCTGGGCCCGACTTCCTTCACAGGAGTCCCTTCCCAAAGTTTTGCAGAGTTGAAATAAACTTTCCTACATCACTCAACATGCTCTTAGGGGGACTTAGTGGAGCTCCAGGAAGGTTCTGGCCCATTAACCCTGTTCCCCTGCAAGCAGTTAGTGAACTTAATGATCCCACTGCCCCCAGCAGGGCACCAGGCCCACTCGCTCCCTGATGGCTTCCGGATCTTCCCTGGCATCCGGCAGCCATGAGAGCCCTAGCAGCACCACTTCCCCGGTGGCACTTGGGGAGCCGGGCCAAGTTCTCTGTCAAGTTAATGGAGTGACCTTCTTTTAAGTTGTGGCCAAGGCAGCCTCATGTTCGGAGGCAGAGGGCTCTCTCCCTGGAGCTATAAGCTCTTAAGTTTTATGTCTGTGCCTGCGTAGCACCTGGAACATAACAAACATTTAACATATGGGGAAGGATGGAGAGAGAGAAGGAAGGAGAGAGGGAGGCAGGGAGGGAGAAAAAGAGAACTGGATTCTTGGTAGTATTAGCCTCAAGATGTGTATCATTTACCTAATATAGGATGGAGATCAAGGAGAGCTACTTTTACTGTTTCCTAATAAAAAGTCTTCTCCCATGAATGATATTATGACCTCTACAAGCAAAGGGCAGGAGGGAAGCAACAAAATCTTTTGGTCATTCCAGTAGATGCTTTCTCCCATCCTCTGCCCTTTCAACAAATCTCAGTTGAGAAATATCTGTTGATAGGTGAGCAAGGATAATGTCATTGAATAAAAATGGATGGAAACGAATAGAAACCCAAAATGTTTTTAGCGCCAGAAATACTGTTTGCTCAACAATAAGTAACATCAGAGGACTGAAAGATTTCCCACAGAGGTCAGCAGTTCTGCGAGTGAGGCACCGAAATTCACACCTCTGCCAGAAGCACTCTCTTCCTGGCATGACAAAGGAAAACTGAAATCTGTTCACGTCAATACCCAGAGGAGGCGATTTTACCTCTTCTGATTATTGTTCAGGTGTGTCATTCTCCAAAGAGCCAGCCTCCGGAGGGTTGTGAGACCTGTTATAAAATGTAAAAGCTTTGTTTTAAAGTGGATAAATCCTTTTTATGTTTTTGTTTTGCTTTGCTTTGTTTTTACTCTTGAAACTAAACTGTAGCCTGCAGATGTCTGTCCTGTGTGAACCTCAGATATACTCCCGTTTTAACAAGCATCACTTTTATTTCCCTAATTGGCCATATCATGAAGCAAACCACCTGGGCTAAACTATATCCTTGGTTTTCTTTGTAATTTTAAAATATTGCTCTTTATAGCGATTTGTTATCTGAGAATCTCAATTCTGGAGTCAAAGTATTTGAGATTAAAATTAAGGATAATAATAGTAACACTTGAATGTAAAAACTTTTTCTTCCCTTACTTCATTGAATCATCATGACAACCTATGACCTGAGTATATTATAATATACTTGTTATGAACTTGAGGGAATCACTAGCCAAAGCTAGAATCCAGACTTCTCCAGAGCCTGCAACACTTCCATCCACTCTGTGGCTCCAAACACCTTTAGCCCCTCTTTTTTTTCTTTAATACATTGTTGTTGTTGTTTAGTCTCTAAGTCATGTCTGACTGTGCGACTCCATGGACTGAAGCCTGCCCAGCTCCTCTGTCCGTGGGATTTCCCAGGCAGGAATACTGAAGTGGGTTGCCATTTCTTTCTCTAGGGAATCTCCCCAGACCAGGGATCGAACCCATATCTCCTGCACTGGAAGCTGATTCTTTGCCACTGAACCACCAGAGAAGCCCTTTCCTATAGCACCTATCAATTTCCAACATACAAAATAATTCACTTATTACGTGTATTGTCTATTGTCTTTCCCCTCACTAGACTATGAGTTCCATGAATGCAAACATTCTTTTTTTCTGTTCTGTTCATTGCTCTTACCTAAAGTCAAGACAAGAGCCTAACACATGGTAAGTTTTCACTGTATATTGCAATAATTATCACTCTATGTTTATCTACTGTACTGTGCCAATCCTATTCATGTTTCACTAGTGGAAAAACTGAGGTCAGGAGCCACCTGCTGATTTACTAATGATGATACAGTGAGCAAGTTGGCAAGAAAAATCAGATCTCCTTACTGCCAACCCAATTCTTTGCCTAAATCCCAATTCAATCTTGGCGTACTTTTATTATGCTA
The DNA here is from genome assembly GCF_014754425.2 of Oryx dammah. NCBI lineage: Eukaryota > Metazoa > Chordata > Mammalia > Artiodactyla > Bovidae > Oryx > Oryx dammah. Next base: position 7,019,037 of record NW_024080557.1, on the reverse strand, counting down.
TAAAATGAATAACTGTTTATGAGTTCATTCCCAGGCACATTATTGCTTTTATATCACATCAAAGAACTTGAGATGGGCAAAAGATATAGCCCTATTGATTGTTCTCAGAGACTCAACTTTTCCATCCCACAAGGAATCCACAGTTAAGGTTCATTTTGGGGACAGAAGCAAATCTACCTCTGTGTCAGGACAAAGTTGCCAGACTGTCCTGGTGTTAGGAATCTTGAAGTCAGTCATCTGAACTGAGAACCCTTATCTGTTCATCTCCGTCATACTCTGACGGAAACTTAGAACTGACCCAAAGTCAAAATCCTGAGATGTTTTCAGCTTTTGGAGACTCAGTGGGTTGGTGTCTTCTAGGGGAAATCCAGGAGCTATGGGAAGTAGCAGGAAAGTGACTCACCCATCCTTGAATTAGTCACTGAAACCATGGGCTTCAAGTCCTGGAAGTCCTGGATGTTGGCTGAAGTCCTGGATGTTGGCTGAAGAAGAAAGTGGCAACTTTAGAAGCAAGGGTATGTTAAAATAAAAGATGTGTCTGACTTTCTGATAAAAGACAAAAGATTCCAGAGCCTGTCAGAAGAATCCATTTATATGAGCATGAGTTTTATTACTAGCAACCTTAATCTTCATCAGTTCAGTTCAGTCACTCAATCGTGTCTGACTCTTTGTGACCCCATGGACTGCAGTATGCCAAGCCTCCCTGTCCATTGCCAACTCCCGGAGCTTACTCAAACTCATGTCCATTGAGTCGGTGATGCCATCCAACCATCTCATCCTCTGTCGTCCCCTTCTCCTCCCACCTTCAATCTTTCCCAGCATCAGGGTCTTTCAAATGAGTCAGCTCTTCACATCAGGTGGCCAAAGTATTGGAGTTTCAACTTCAACATCAGTCCTTCCAGTGAACACCCAGGACTGATCTCCTTTAGGATGGACTGCTTGGATCTCCTTGCAGTCCAAGGGACTCGCAAGAGTCTTCTCCAACACCGCAGCTCAAAAGCATCAATTCTTCGGCACTCAGCTATCTTCACAGTCCAACTTTCACATCCATACATGACAACTGGAAAAACCATAGCCTTGACTAGACAGACCTTTGTTGGCAAAATAATGTCTCTGCTTTTTAATATGCTGTCTATGTTGGTGATAACTTTCCTTCTAAGGAGTAAGCGTCTTTTAATCTTCATAGTAACATCTCATTCTGTCTACAGTGGAATATGTTACTTTCAGTAGAAGACATAGGAAGAGAGACTTTTCTACTACTAATGACATGCCTAGACTACTCTGCTATCAAACTCATGCACAAGGCTGCTGCCCAAAAGAGGGGGGCTTATTTGTAGTTTAACAAGTCAAGTGGCCCATAGACATTAAACTTATGATGTTGAATTGATTAGTACTAAGTTCTGGACATGAATTTGAGCAAACTCCGAGAGATAGTGAAGGACAGGGAAGCCTGAACACAGGAGCCTGACTGGCTGCAGTCCATGGGGTCGCAAAGAGTCAGACATGATTTAGAGACCGAACAAGAGTGTGCTCTATTAGGGACTTCCCAGGTGGTGCTAGTGGTAAAGATCTGCCTGCCAGTGCAAAAGATATAAGAGACTCGGGTTCAGTCTCTGGGTCGGGAAGATTCCCTGGAGGAGGGCATGCAGCCCACTCCAGAATTCTTGCCTGGAGAACCGCATGGACAGAGGAGCTTGGTGGCCTACAGTCCATGGGGTCACAGAATCAGACACTGCTAAAGCGACTTAGCACACACACAGCTCTATTGGGCATGCACTATTCTTTAAAGCTCTCTACACTTTAAAAATATGTTTTTAAAAATATACTTTTTCATAAGTTTTAGATGAGTGTAAAATCATCCTGAGTAATTGCAGAGACTTTTTTTTCCTTAATATTTACTTATTTGGCTGACTCAAGTCTTAGCTGTGGTGCGAAGGCTGAGTTGCCCTGTGGCATGTGGGATCTTAGTTTCTGGACCAGGGATTGAACCTGAGTCCCCTACACTAGAAGGCAGATTCTTTTGTGACCTTTGTGTATAAAATGGTGATGACAGGATTTAAGTTCCAAGATTATTGTGAAGATAAGTAGTAATATAAACAGCCTAGCATATTTTCTGATATGTGTTTTTTTTCATATTCTAATGGACTTTTTAAAAAAGTTTTAACTGGAAGATAATTGCAATGTTGTATAAGTAGAAGGTGGATTCTTAATCATTAGGCCACCAAGGAAGTCCCTATAACAGAGATTCTTATACTTTCCATTTTATAAGTTAGAAACCTAAGTTAAGAGACACTCAGGACATGCCCTAGGACAACTCCTCTGGTTTCTCAGTCTTTCCCACTGTGAGTTTCTGCCTCCTGCTCACTGTGATGTCTCTACCCGGATGTCCTGTAGGATTCTCAAATACATAGTGAGAGGCAAATTCAATATCTTCTCTTCTCAGAGAAAAGAAAGAAAGAAAAGCCCATTCCTCTTCCCCCTTATTATTTAATAACTGTTCTTCTTCAGTCATCCGCTCTAGAAACTTTGCAGTCTCCGTTAACACCGACTCTTTCTCCCACTGTATCTCTTAGGTAACTCAGGATTTTCATTTTTGAAATGTCTGTCAAAACTCTTCTGTCTTGTCCATTGTTACTGGTACTGCTCTGCTTCAGGCCTTTGTCATCTCTTACTTGGCCTGTGCTAATACTCAGTAGTTTGATTCATTCAACAAGTCATCATTGGGGCTTCCCTGGCAGTCCAGTGGTTAAAACTTCACTTTCCAGTGCAGGACACTGGTGAGTTCAATCCCTGGTCAGGGAGCTAGGATCCCATATGCTCTGTGACCAAGAAAACAAAACATAAAACAGAAGCAATATTGTAACAAATTCAATAAAGATTTTAAAAATAATCACCCAGATTGAAAAGAATCTTTACCCAAAAATGCCATCATTGAACCTCTGCCATATACCAGACATTGTGCTTGATGCTAGGGCGCCTGTCCTGGGCAAAAGCAAGCATGGGCCTTGTCTGCATGGCCCTCTGTTCTCTAATTTTGTTGTTGTCCAGTCACTAAGCTGTGTCTGACTCATGACCCCATGGACTGCAGCATGCCAGGCTTCCCTGTCCTTCACTATCTCCCAGAGCTTACTCAAACTCATGTCCATCCAGTCGGTGATGCCATCTGAGACCATCTGATCTTCTGGCATCCCCTTCTCCTCCTACCTTCAGTCTTTCCCATCATCAAGGTCTTTTCCAGTGAGTCAGCTCTTCGTATCGGGTGGCCAAAGTATTGGAGCTTCAGCTTCAGCATCAGTCCTTCCAGTGAGTATTCAGGGTTGATTTTCTTTAAGACTGACTGGTTTGACCTCCTTACTGTCCAAGGGACTCTCAAGAGTCTTCTCTTGCACTGCAGTTCTCTAATTAGTTGTAACCAAATAATCACGCCAACAAATGTAAAAGGGCAACTGTGAAAAATACCTGATTACCTTGTCAGCAGTGCTAGTACAGAATGCTGTTTCTAAACCATATATATGATCATGGCACAGTCTCTGCTTTACAGAGGTTCCTAACCACTCATCGCCTACATGATAAAATCTAAACACATTAGCTGAGCATACATGTCTCTTCATGATCCGGCTCCAATCATTAGATGAGGTTGCAAGCCTCCTGCAACTCAATTAACTCATCCTATGACTCAGCCATATCTGATATTGTTTTCACATCTTACCCTTCTGGAAACAAGTGTGCTCCTTGTTTCTTCCACACCTTAGCTGAAGCAAAACTCTTCCAGAAGTGCTGGTCCTCTAGCTATGTAAGGAGATAGCCTACTCATAGTGCAGATTCAACTTAAAGCCTCTTCCCACTCCCTGGATGTAATTAATTATTCTTTATGTTTTCTATGCCACTCACATGGCATGTCTCCCACTGGAATATAGTTATTAATAGCTTCTCTTTCTACCTCCCTCCCTGCCAGATTGTGACCCACTTGTGGGCAGAGATTGTTTTAGTTAATATAGATTTGAATTGATGTTACTGCATAAGCCAGACCATAAACACATAGTAAGGGAGACAAAAATATTTTGTTTCTTTAAAACTAAATTTTATTGGCGTATAGTTGCTTTACCACAGTTGTGTCAGTTTCTGCTGTACAGCAAAGTGAATCAACTGTATGTATATATATTCCCTCTTTTCTGGATTTCCTTCCCATTTAGATACTTTGCTGACTAAGGTCAGTCTAGTCAAGGCTATGGTTTTTCCAGTAGCCATGTATGTATGGATGTGAGAGTTGGACTGTGAAGAAGGCTGAACGCTGAAGAATTGATGCTTTTGAACTGTGGTGTTGGAGAAGACTCTTGAGAGTCCCTTGGACTGCAAGGAGATCCAACCAGTCCATTCTAAAGGAGATCAGCCCTGGGATTTCTTTGGAAGGAATGATGCTGAAGCTGAAACCCCATGCGAAGAGTTGACTCATTGGAAAAGACTCTGATGCTGGGAGGGATTGGGGGCAGGAGGAGACGGGGACGACAGAGGATGAGATGGCTGGATGGCATCACTGACTCAATGGACGTGAATCTGAGTGAACTCCGGGAGTTGGTGATGGACAGGGAGGCCTGTTGTGCTGCGATTCATGGGGTCGCAAAGAGTTGGACATGACTGAGCGACTGAACTGAACTAGATCACTACACAGTGCTAAGTAGAGTTCCCTGAGCTATACGATATGTTCTCAGTAGTTATCCATTTTATACATAGCATTAATAGTGTATATATATCAATCCCAATCTCCCAATTCCTCCCACCCCCCACTTTCCTCCCTTGGTGTCCTAGCATTTATTCTCTATATCTTTGTCTGTATTTCAGTTTTGTAAATAATATCATCTATACTTTTTTTCTAGATTCCACATGTATGCATTAATATACATATATTTTTCTGTTTCTCACTTACTTCACCCTTTATGATGTCTCTAGATCCACCCACATCTCTATGTTTCATTCCTTTTTGTGGCTGAACAGTAGTCCATTGTATATACATATAACATCTTCTTTATCCCTTCACCTGTCAATGGACATAAAATTTACTTCCATGTCCTGGCTATAGTAAATAATGCTGCAAAAAATATTTTCTTCATTTATTTCTTTTCACTGTGACTTTCTAATTTCTAATGAGCACTTCTTTGCCCTCAATTTAACTTCAGGAAGTTTTCCCACTTGGTTGGGGGTTTTTGTAGGAAATCATATGCAGATAATTCCAGAGGCCTTTATATCATCATATTCAACAATATGTCATCTTTTCACTGTGTACACTATGTCCCTCCTGCTTTTTAAACCTTTGGCATAAGAACAAGTTTTGCGTATTTGCATAATTGCTATTTACATAATTGTAAAGTGACCACATCAAAATATGGAAAAGGTGTTCTTTGGGAAGACTTTGATCTGTTTGTTTGTTTGTTTGTTTCATGGGTATAAATTACCAGGAATGGATGAATTAACTGTTTCCATTACTTTTGCAACCTCGACGAAGCTTAGATCTTGTCTCTCTGTGCTTGAATCATGATTATGGCCAATTGGATCCCAAGGTGTGCAACAGGAAATTGGGAAACCCGTTAGAATAGCTGTGAACAGTTCTTTGAGAAACTGATTTTACAACATGATGAGAATGGGAGAAGAAAAATGTAGTGACGAACTAAAAACAGACTCTTGGGAAGGATGTAACATTTTTCTTTTAAATGTACACTTCTTAAGGACCTTTAGATTTCAGGGATCTGGCAATTGAAAGGAAACATTTCTTAGAGGCTATCAAATCTCATATTCCACAACCTGATAGTCATAGACTGTTAGACTATTAGATAATGCCATAAAATACAGAATCATGGTCAGATTATTCATGTAGATCAAAACAATGGATAGATAGCTTTCTAAAATATAAAATAAAAAATTAATAGCCCAGCAGAATTGCTGTAGAGAAGAAGATATTATTCACCATGTCCATTACTGAAGGATGTGACGGTGGAATTACACATAAACAAGTACTCACTCAAAGTGGTGTGTGCGTCACAAGACCCCGATTCTCTCAACAGCAGAATTCCCAGGCCAGTCCCTCCAGCCATGAGTAGCCTCAGCCATTTACTCAGAGGGCCAGACAAGCATGATCACTTTTAATATATGCCATTACTGTCACCTGTGAGGACTAGAATTCTGATTATAGGGATGCTATCAGATAAATAGTAGAAATCAGGATGATTCTGTTTCATTTCTCTAGTGCTATGTAACAAACTATACCCAAAACTTAGTGGTTTATAATAGAACAACTACCGTTTCATTATATCTTACACATTTGAGTGTTGTGAACTGGGGCAGGGCTCAGCTAGGCTGCTTTTCGACCTCACATGGCATTGAATATGGTTCCTATGTGGCATTCAGCTGGTGGCAGGGTTGGTCAAAGACAGATTTACTTGTGTTCCTGGTGCTTTGCAGGGATGGCTGGAAGACTGGGCTCAGCTTTCCTCTTTCCATAGATTCTCAAGGCTTTTTCATGTGGTCTTTCCTATAGGGTGGTGAGATTTAACAGACCAAGCTGCCCGCCTCTTACAGGCCAGTCCTAGACCTGGCATAACATCATGATCCCATTCTCCACTGTTCAAAGCAGACAGAGGCCAACCCAGATTCAAGAAAAGGGAAATAGATGCCATCTCTCATTGAGAGAAAGTGTCAAAGAATAAGTAGATGTCTTTCTTCCACAAGAGAATGCAAATTGCCTTGCATATTTGATTTCAGATTTGTGCTGTAGATTTATAACCTAGACAGAATAGATCTGTGTTTATTCCATTTTTCTCAAAGTATTTATTAAGCATGAGCTTGTTGTGTGTCTAGCACTGTGCTGTCTACTGAGAAACTGAGAAGAGATACGGGGCGCAGTCTCTCCCCCTCCAGGAATTTGCATCTTGATATGAATACAAGACAAACACATAGCAAGCAATTAGGGCATATACCAATATAATTAAAGTGGGAAAGTGCACATCATAGACCAGTGTGGCCAACACAAATGCCTGTAGGGCTCAGGCAAGCCCAAAACAGAGAGAGAGGTATGCTGTCCTGGGAACAGTCAGGAGTGTGATGGGACTTTGGAGGGCTGGGGAGTTCATGGCACATCTCAGGAGGTAACTCTGCTCAGCTCCAGACAACTATTGTCATTTGAGAATATGGGGCAATGATGCCACAACTACCGATTTTTCAAAGAAGTATATTCCTCTTCATTTTTGCTTGTTGACAATTAAAATTTGACCTACATGCCACCAGTTTTCAGCCCCTAAAAAGATAAGTGCTTTAAAGATTTGTGAAAACAGATGGAGTTAGACTGGAGCAGTACTATTTAAAGTGTGAACTGCACAGGACTTTCCTGGTGGTTCAATGGCTAAGACTTCACCCTCTCAATACAAGGGGTCCAGGTTTGATCCCTGGTTGGGGAACTAGATCCCACATGCTGCAACTAAGCATTTTCATGCCATAGCTAAAGATCCACATGCCTCAATGAAGATCAAAGATCCTGTGTGCCACAACTTAGACTGATACTGTCAAATAAATGAGTGAGTACCTAACCTGCCTCTTGAGAAATCTGTATGCAGGTCAGGAAGCAAGTTAGAACTGGACGTGGAACAACAGACTGGTTCCAAATAGGAAAAGGAGTACGTCAAGGCTGTATATTGTCACCCTGCTTATTTAACTTCTGTGCAGAGTACATCATGAGAAACGCTGGACTGGAAGAAACACAAGCTGGAATCAAGATTGCCGGGAGAAATATCAATCACCTCAGATATGCAGATGACACCACCCTTATGGCAGAAAGTGAAGAGGAACGAAAAAGCCTCTTGATGAAAGTGAAAGAGGAGAGCAAAAAAGTTGGCTTAAAGCTCAACATTCAGAAAATGAAGATCATGGCATCTGGTCCCATCACTTCATGGGAAATAGATGGGGAAAAAGTAGAAACAGTGTCAGACTTTATTTTGGGGGGCTCCAAAATCACCGCAGATGTTGACTGCAGCCATGAAATTAAAAGACGCTTACTCCTTGGAAGAAAAGTTATGACCAACCTAGATAGTATATTCAAAAGCAGAGACATTACTTTGCCAACTAAGGTCTGCCTAGTCAAGGCTATGGTTTTTCCTGTGGTCATGTATGGATGTGAGAGTTGGACTGTGAAGAAGGCTGAGCACTGAAGAATTGATGCTTCTGAACTGTGGTGTTGGAGAAGACTCTTGAGGGTCCTTGGACTGCAAGGAGATCCAACCAGTCCATTCTGAAGGAGATCAGTCCTGGGATTTCTTTGGAAGGAATGATGCTAAAGCTGAAGCTCCAATACTTTGGCCACCTCATGCGAAGAGTTGAGTCATTGGAAAAGACTCTGATGCTGGGAGGGATTGGGGGCAGGAGGAGAAGGGGACGACCCAGGATGAGATGGCTGGATGGCATCACGGACTCGATGGATGTGAGTCTGGGTGAACTCCGGGAGTTGCTGATGGACAGGGAGGCCTGGCGTGCTGCGATTCATGGAGTCACAAAGAGTCGAACACGACTGAGCGACTGAACTGAACTGAACTGAAGTAAGTAAGTGTGAGCCGCAGACCAAGGCTAGGCTGTAAGCTGTGTATGACTAATCCACAGTGGAGTAAGTCAGTAACCTAAGGATTAGTATTGAGGCATACTCTACAGCGGTTTAACTCCCAAGCCTGTTACTGGCATGCCTGTCCTGTTGAGGATGGACCAGCTTTGGTCCTGCAGAACTTGGCTGTAAGCTGTGTTCGTTGTGTGCTGCATGGAAGTCGTGCATTGCAAGAGCATGTGGGACCAAGCCCCATGGAATAGATCCACCTGTGAGGCGCCACGGAGAAGCTGGACCTCAAATAATAAAAAGAGTTAGGCTAAGCAAGAGGGGACAGAAAACTTTACTGGGCTGTTTTCCAGTTGCTAAGTTGTGTCTGACTCTTTGCGACCCTGTGGACTGCAGCACGCCAGCCTTCCCTGTCCTTCATCATCTCAGCGTGCTCAAACTCATGTCCATTGAGTCAGTGGTGCCATCCAACCATCTCATCCTCTGTCACCCCTTTCTCCTGCCCTCAATCTTTCCCAGCCTTAGGGTCTTTTCCAATGAGTTGGCTCTTCGAATCAGGTGGCCAAAGTATTGGAGCTTCAGCTTCAGCATCAGTTCTTCCAGTGAATATTCAGGGTATTAGGAAAAGCATGCCCCCAAAATCAAGGGAGAGTTTATTTGTGAGAGATGTTGTGGAAGGCGCAGATGGAATGTGGAGCGATGATAGAAAGCCCCAGATACAGCCTCATACCCTGGAACTTACCTTGTGAGGAACACCCCTAGAGGGTCTCGGAAAACAATTGTCCATCGCTAACTTCCTGCAATGCTTTCTCCACTCTTTTCTCATTTCTTTCAAGATCTGGTTCAAATTCCACTCTCCCAATTTATGCAATAGTGATCACTTTTTTTTTTTGCATCAACTAATACTTTATTTATACTGTCATCATTCCATGGCCATCCCTCTGTATCTGTGGGGGATTGGCTTCATAACCTGCCACTGATACCAAAATCCTCAGGTGTTCATGTTCCATAGTTGGTCCTCTATATCCTTGGATATGGAACCCAGAGATATGGAATGCTGACTATATTATTTACTGAAAAATAACCACATGTAAGTGGACCCACAAAGTTTAAACCCATGTTGTTCAAGGGTCAACTACATACGTATATTATCTTTCCTCCCTAATATTTTATGTACTTTGTGGGCAAAAACTCCCTTACCCAGCCCTGAGTCCCCTTCAGAATCTAGCAAAATCTCTTGCCCGTAGTGAATATTCACGTGTGTGCTGATGAACAAGACATACAGTTCTGCAGGGCAGACTCCTGTGATGAGAGCATTTGGAATAGGTTAGAGCAGAAGAATAAAACTTATGCAAAGGTCTGAACAATGAATGCTGAGAGCAAGCACTGGAAAAGGAAAACCTAATATAGAATGTGCATACAGTATACTTTGCTGAGAAAGGTCTGTGTAGTCAAAGTTATGGTTTTTCCAGTAGTCATGTATGGATGTTAGAGTTGGACCATAAAGAAGGCTGAGCACTGAAGAAGCAATGCTTTCAAACTGTGGTGGAGCTGGAGAAGACTCTTGAGAGTCCCTTGGACAGTAAGGAGATCAAACCAGCCAATCCCAAAGAAAATCAACCCTGAATATTCATTGGAAGGACTGATGCTGAAGCTGAAACTCCAATACTTTGGCCACCTAATGTGGAGAGCCAACTCACTGGAAAAGACCCTGAGGCTGGGAAAGATTGAGGGCAAGAGGAGAAGGGAGTGGCAGAGGACAAGATTGTTGGATGGCATCTCTGATTCAATGGACATGAATTTGAGCAAACTCCAGGAGATGGTGAAGAACAGGGAAGCCTGGTGTGGTACATTTCATGGGATCGCAAAGAGTCAGACATGACTTAGTGACTGAAAAACAATAAAAAACATTGCACGTAAGTTTATTAAGCTATGGTACATGTATCCCTATGTTAAATGCCCCCAGACTGTTGCAATTCAGTACATTTTCTGTTTCTTCAGCCCTCTGCCAAATCCTACTAAATGGTACCATGTGTGGGTCCCCACTACTCTGTATCCTGACTTACTTCATGGAACTTGTTTGAGTGAGGATGAAAGAATGTTTCCTGTACATCCATGGAATAGAGAGCACTTCATAACAGCTTTTTCCCTTGCAATATAGAATCTTCTTAAAGCCTTTTCACTAGTACTAAATTTATTTTTGGTGTTCTATATCGGCTGTCAGCAAACTTTTGTGTGTGAAGAACCACAGTAAATATTTTTGGCTTTGTGGATTATATGATCTCTGTAGCAACTCAACTCTTCCACTGTAATTTGAAAGTAACCATAGACACATAAATGGATGGGTGTGGCCATTCCAATGAAACCTGATTTATAAAAACAGGGGGTAGGCTGGGTTTTCCGTATAGGTGCTCTAGTTTTCCAGCGCCTGTTCTAGATTACTGGAATGGCCAGACACAAACTTTTGAAAGAGAGGAATTTGACTGTAACTTCGGTTTTATGTTTGAAAGTAATGGATTTTTCATTTGTAGAGAAGTTGTATTTCTCTAGTTTGCTTATTTCTTTTATTTTTAGGTTCTCATTAGTTACCTGTTTCATACATACTAGTGTATATATGTCAAACCCAGCCTCCCAATTCATCCCACCCTCTTATCCCCCCTTGGTATCTCTACATTTGTCCTCTATGCCTGTGTGTCTCTTTCTGCTTTACAAATAGGTTCATCTGTACCATTTGTCTAGATTCCACATATATGCACTAATATACAATATTTGTTTGTTCTCTTTCTGACTTACTTCACTCTGTATGACAGACTTGAGGTACATCCATGTCTCTACAAATCACACAAGTTCATTCCTTCTTATGGCTGAATAATATTTCATTGTATATATGTGCCAGATCTTCATTATCCATTCCTCTGTTCAGTGGACATTTAGGTTGCTTTCCATGTCCTGGCTATTAACAAATAGTGCTATAAAAAAAACTATGATGAGGTTTCACCTCACACTAGTCAGAATGACCATAATAAATCTACAAACAATAAATGTTAGAGAGGGTGTGGAGAAAAGACAATTCTCTTACACTGTTGGTGGGAATATAAATTGGTGCAGCCACTATGGAGAACAGTGTGGAGGTTTCTTAAGAAACTCAAAATAGAGCTACCATTTTTGTTCTTGTTCAGTCAATCCCACTCCTGGCCATATATCCAGAGAAAATCATAATTCCAAAATATACATGCTATAAACATTCCAATGTTTATAGCTTACTCACTCTACTCAGATTTTTTTAGTCCTTCAAATAAGTTCTCCTTACATCTAACAACTGAGGTAGTAGCCTGACCTCTTGTTAAACCTCTCGTTAAACCTCTCATTTAAGTACTGGGTCCTGTCTAATCTCCACCTCCATCTCCAGCTATTGTTCCACTGCACTTTCTACTCTAATCTATTATGTCCAAATGCTGTAAGACCCTGTCTCCTGCACAACCAGTTTCATTAAGAAATGGTAGCTTTGTCATCAACCAGCAAGTCATGGGAAAGAATGACAATTTCATGAGTGCTATAACTTTAAAGCACAGATAAACACCAGCAATTTGTATTGAGTTTGACACCAAGCTGAACTTGCCTTCCCCTTCTTAATTTCCAAAATAGACAAGTTTCTAACATCCATACTCATGTTAGATAGCATCCTTCACATATGTCTTATTAAAAGGCTTCCTGCTTCAGTGATGTCTGGACTTTCCTTAAGACAAAGATCTGTCTCTTTAAGCCTCTTCAGTTGAACATTGCACTGCAAAAGAAAATGCTTGACAGCCTTGCCTCTTGAGACACAGACATCTTTACCAAGGGCACACACTCTTAGCGTCGGTTCTAACACTACAGAAACCATAGCCTCGGCATACAGGCCGTGAGCTGTTGAGACAAAAGATCTTGACACCCTGGCATAGAAAATTAACAGCGATGTGAAATACATTTGATTGCTGTCTAAAGTAACATCATGGTCAGCCAGACTTCTGTCTCGACATGGAGCCTTTCTGTCACAAAGACATGACTGATTCCATTCCGTGTGTTGGTCTGTCAACAAGGTAATCTACATCTTCTTCAGATTTCATTCTAAATAACCCATGACTGAGATGAATGAGTCCCTCGTGACTCTTGCTTGTTTCCACTAAGATAATATTCCTTGAGGCCACCACTGGATATCTAAAAAAGCTTGGGAATTTCACAAGCACATTTGCATCTAATTCATGAACTCTACTCCAAATTCCAAGAAGCATTTAAGATTGTGTGGGGGGCGGGGTGGGGGGGGTGCGGCACGGGGACTGAAACTTTCCCCCTTTTGAGTATTTCTTAACTCTTCTCTATTTCTTTCCTGTATGCGTATGTGCTGAGTCACTTCAGTCATGTCCAACTCTTTGCAACCCCATGAACTGTAGCCCACCAGGCTCCTCAATTTTCCAGGCAACAATACTGGAGATCCCTTCTCCTGGGGATCTTCCTGATCCAGGATCAAACACGTCTCTTAGGTCTCCTACATTGACAGGCGGGCTCTTTACCACTAGCGCCACCTAGGAAGCCCATTTCTTTCCTGGGCCCAGCAGAACTCAGCTCTTTTAAGGATTTCCAGTGATGGAAGAAATTCCTTGAGGGTGAGGAGAAAGGACTTTCTTAAAATTTTCATTTATAATCTACAGATCTCAAGAAAAAACAATGAGTTGAATTTTAAGCCCTATACCTCTCTCATCATATGGTTAGATGAGAACTGAGCAGTAAGACAACCAGAACCCTCCCAGTCCTGCTCATCCCCAGTAACCCCAATGTATAGAATAATTATGCACAAGCCTCAGTCCAATAATCAAAAAATCTAGATTGACTTCCAGATCCTGCTTCTTTAAAGTTCCTGAACAGACCTTCTTAGAGTATCTGTGAAAATTAACAAGGTAGTGAATTTCAATTACCTGTTGCTGCATTAAAAAACCACCGCATTTTTTTTTTAATTTTTATTGGAGAGTATGTAGTTGATTTACAATGTTGTGTTGGTTTCAGGTGTACAACAAAGGGAATCAGCTATGAGTGAGTGAAGTCACTCAGTCGTGTCCGACTCTTTGTGACCCCATGGACTGTAGCCTACCAGGCTCCTCTGTCCATAGGATTTTCCAGGCAAGAATACTGGAGTGGGTTGCCATTTCCTTCTCCAGGAGATCTTCCCAACCCAGGGATCGAACCCAGGTCTCCCACATTGTAGGCAGATGCTTTACCATCTGAGCCACCAGGGAAGATATATGTATACATATATCCATTCTTTTTTAGATTCTTTTCCCATATAGTTCATTACAGAGTATAGAGTAGAGTTCCCTGTGCTATACAGTAGGGCCATAGTCACTTATTTTATATATAGTAGTGTGTGTAAGTCAAGTCCCAGTCTTAGAGGCCCACAGCAACAACAGTCACTACTTGTCTATGATTTTGCAGTTTGGGTGACTCAGCAAGGAGCTCATCTTTTCTCCCCACATGTTATCAGCTGGGGCTGAGATCTGCACCCAAGATGGCGCACTCCAGTGGCTAGCAAGTTAGTCAAGGCAGGTGGCTAGTTCGTCAGTTGGGGTGTCAGCTGGGAACCACAGTTCTCCTCCATGTGGGCCTTTCCATGTAGCCCCTTGGCTTACTTAAAACATGGTGCCATTTCTGCCATATTCTGTTAGACAAAGCAGTCACAGGCCTGGCCCAGATTTTAAGGAGTAGGAAAAAAATACCCCAACAGGAGTTAGGAAGAGGGGCTGTGATGAGAATTTGCAGCCGTCTCTCACTCAGAAATCAAAATACTTTGATTTCCATGGAGATAACTCATAGTTTTTAGTTCCTAGAATGTAAATTTTATCCCAAAAGAGTCATATTTCAATCCAGTATTTTCTCTCTTTGCAAGCATATGAGGCTTATCCTCCCTGTACTCTTTTGAGATTCATCAACTCTCCGTTATTAAATGGAAAGGAGTTTGAAATTTGTTGAGCATCTGTTAGGCACAATACCCATAATATGTTATTTTATTTACTGTATTTCTTTGCTTCTGAGGTATACTATTAACACTTCTGAATTGTACTTTTTACATTATAATCACTGTAGGTCATATGGCAGTCTTGGCTACATGAACTTGGCTGACTGTTGATATTTTTATCATCTCACTCAAGTTATATATACAATTAGCACATCACCTGTTGAGTTTAATTGCTATTTTAAAATGTCTTAATAAATATTACACTATAAATTGGCATTGAAGCAAAAATTTATCCTGAATGCTAAAAGTCATGGAACTAGAACACCATTAGCGAGGCAAATGTTTGACATTGAGATAATGACCTCAATTTCATATTTTTCTGCAAAGCAGTAATCCTGAGCTTTACACTGCCTAAAGGAAGATGCCACAAGTAGATGAAGGTGTGTTGACTTTATTACTCGGATGCATGCAAAAGGAATGCCTGTCATACATAAAGCTTGCACCTAAAACTACAGAAATTGCCAGATTCTTCAGAGCAAATGAAAAGGAATGCCAAAGAAACTAAATATCATGCATTGTTCAGGACTGTCAAAAAAAAAAAGCATTATCTCATAGTTCCATGAGCAGTGTTTTCTTCTCCTTCCTTTGTCCACGATGTATGCTTAGTCGCTCAGTCGTGTCTGCCTTTTTGCAACCCCATGGTCTGTAGCCTGCCAGGCTCCTGGGTCCATGGGATTCTCCAGGCAAGAATATTGGAGTGGGTTGCCATGCCGTTTTCCAGGGGATCTTCCCGACCCAAGGATTGTACGCAGGTCTCCCTCATTGCAGGCAGATTCTTTACTGTCTGAGCCACGGGGGAAGCCTGTGAATACTGGAGTGGGTAGCCTGTCCCATCTCCAGGGGATCTTCCCAACACAGCAATCAAACCGGAGTCCCCTGCATTGCAGGCAGATTCTTTACCAGCTGAGCTAGCAGGGAAGCCCTTGTCCATGATATGTTAAAAAAAAAAAAAAAAGCATTTTGGATTCAGTGAAATATTGTAGTTCTCACAAAACCATCTGTAAACCACACATGAATTCCCTCCTTTTACAGATGAAGGAACCTTGGCTTAGAGAGGTTAAATAACTTGACCAGTCTTAAGACTAGCGAGTGGAAGAATCACTGATATTCATTACCCCACAGTGATTCCTTAAAATTGTAGAGCAACACAGGTGGGTAGTTCTAGAAAGATACTAAATGTTGTGTGATGACAGCCATTCCACTGCCATCTCCAGTACCCTTCACAAACATGGACGCAGTGCCGCTACAGTGCCCCGCAAACCAACCTCCGACTCTCTAGAGAGAGAGCTTTCCACAGGGCTGGGCCCCTGCCCAGGATCCCCGCACAGTCCTGTTGAGAAGAGCAACTAATACAAAAGCTCATTTGTGCAGAGAGTTTTATAAGGGGTCACATTTCCTGGTGACTCCATCAATGAAGAATCTGCCTGCGATGCAGGAGACCCAGGTTCAATCCCTGGGTCAAGAAGATCCCCTGGAGAAGGGAATGGCTACCCACTCCAGTATTCTTGCCTGGGAAATCCCATAGAGAGTGCTCTGACAGGCTACAGACCTTGGGATCACATAGAGTCAGACATGACCTAATGACTAAGCCACCACCAATAAGCAATCAGGAATTAATGCTCTGAAATAGTGACTTTTAAAGAACAATTTCCCAACTCTTAAATTCTCCAAGTTACTATGCCTAGAATGTGGGGCAGATACCACTTGCCCAAACTATCATTTTAAGGCAGTACATCAAGCATCCCCTGGCACCTTACAGGCAAGAGCTATGATTCGGGCCGCTGCTTGCTCTAAGGAGCAAGGAGACCCTAAGGAGACATGGGAAGCTTCCTCTATCCCATGCTATCTGGGCCAGCTCCTTGTGGGGCTACCATAGCGGTCAGCAAGTGCCTGCCGCCCTCTTCTGCGTTTCCACTGAACAGACAGAGGGGAAGCAGTTTAAGGGCCCCTCCTACCCTAATGAGAGATACTCCATCACTTCTATGACAGTCTTTCATGTCACTGTCACATAACTTCAGTTCAGTTCAGTCGCTCAGTCGTGTCCAACTCTTTGCAACCCCATGCACTGCAGCACACCAGGCTTCCCTGTCAATCACCAACTCCCGGGAGCTTAGTCTTGGAGCTCATCACCATCGAGTCCGTGATGCCATCCAACCATCTCGTCCTCTGTCACCCCCTTCTCCTCCTGCCTTAAATCTTTTCCAGCATCAGGGTCTTTTCAAATGAGTCAGTTTTTTGCATCAAGTGGCCCAAGTATTGGAGTTTCAACTTCAACATCAGTCCTTCCAATGAATATTCAGGACTGATTTCCTTTAGGATGGACTGGATTGATCTCTTTGCAGTCCAAGGGACTCTCAAGAGTCTTCTCCAACACCACAGTTCAAAAACATCAGTTCTTCAGTGCTCAGCTTTCTTTATAGTCCAACTCTTACATCCATATGTGACTACTGGAAAAATCATAGCTTTGACTAGATGGGCCTTTGTTGGCAAAGTAATGTCTCTGCTTTTTAATATGCTATCTAGGTTGGTCAGCTTTTCTTCCAAGAAGCAAGCATCTTTTAATTTCATGGCCACAGTCACCATCTGCAGTGATTTTGGAGTCCAGAAAAATAAGGTCTGTCAGTGTTTCCATTGTTTCCTCATCTATTTGCGATGAAGTGATGGGACCAGATGCCATGATCTTTGTTTTCTGAATGTTGAGCTTTAAGCCAACTTTTTCACTCTCCTCTTTCACTTTCATCAAGAGGCTCTTTAGCTCTTCTTCACTTTCTGTGATGAGGGTGGTGTCATCTGCATATCTAAGGTTATTTATATTTCTCCCAGTCTTCCCTGGTGGCTCAGATGGTAAAGCATCTGCCTGCAATGCGGGAGACCTGGGTTCGATCCCTGGGTTGGGAAGATCTCCTGGAGAAGGAAATGGCAACCCACTCCAGTACTCTTGCCTGGAGAATCCCATGGACGGAGGAGCCTGGTAGTCTACAGTCCATGGGGTCACAAAGGGTTGGACACGACTGAGCGACTTCACTTTCACTTTTCTTAATTCCACTTTGTGTTTCATCCAGCCCAGCATTTCACATGATGTACTCTGCATATAAGTTAAATAATCAGAGTGAAAATATACAGCCTTGACATGCTCCTTTCCCTATTTGGAACCAGTCTGTTGTTTAATGTCCAGTTCTAACTGTTGCTTCTTGACCTGCATACAGATTTCTCAGGAGGCAAGTAAGGTGGTCTGGTATTCCCATCTCTTGAAGAA
Source organism: Oryx dammah (assembly GCF_014754425.2). Taxonomy (NCBI): domain Eukaryota; kingdom Metazoa; phylum Chordata; class Mammalia; order Artiodactyla; family Bovidae; genus Oryx; species Oryx dammah. Next base: position 7,001,151 of record NW_024080557.1, on the reverse strand, counting down.
TGTTCCACAGTTGGTTGTGATCCACAGAGTCAAAGGCTTTGGCATAGTCAATAAAGCAGAAGTACACATTTTTCTGGAACACTTTTGTTTGTTTGATGACCCAATGGATGTTGGCAATTTGATCTCTGGTTCCTCTGCCTTTCTAAATCCAGCTAAAATATCTGGAATTTCATGGTTCATGTACTGTTGAAGCCTCTCTTGGAGAATTTTGAACATTACTTTGCTAGCGTGTGAGATGAGTACAGTTGTGTGGTAGTTTGAACATTCTTTGGCTTTGCCTTTCTTTGGGCTTAGAATGAAAACTGACCTTTTCCAGTCCTGTGGCCACTGCTGAGTTTTCCAAATTTGCTGGCATACTGAGTGCAGCACTTTCATAGCATCATTGTTTAGGATTTCAAATAGCTCCACTGGAATTCCATCACCTCCACTAGCTTTGTTCATAGTGATGCTTCCTAAGGTCCACTTGACTTCACATTCCAGGATGTCTGGCTCTAAGTGAGTGATCACACCATTGTGATTATCTGGGTCATGAAGATCTTTTTTGTACAGTTCTTCTGTGTATTGTTGCTACCTCTTCTTAACATCTTCTGCTTCTGTGAGGTCCGTACCATTTCTGTCCTTTATTGTGCCCATCTTTGCATGAAATGTTCCCTTGGTATCTCCAATTTTCTTGAAGAGATCTCTAATCTTTCCTATTCTATTGTTTTCCTCTATATCTTTGCATTGATCACTGAGGAGGTCTTTCTTATTTCTCCTTGCTTTTCTTTCGAACTCTGCATTCAAATAGGCATATCTTTCCTTTTCTCCTTTGCCTTTCTCATCGCTTTTTTCTCAGCTATTTGTAAGACCTCCTCAGACAACCATTTTGCCCTTTTGTATTTCTTTTTCTTGGGAATGGTCTTGATTACTTTCTCCTGTACAATGTCACGAATCTCCATAGTTCTCAGGCACTCTGTCTATCAGATCTAATCCCTTGAATTTGTCACTTCTACTGTATAATCATAAGGGATTTGATTTAGATCATACCTGAATGGTCTAGTGGTTTTCCCTATTTTCTTCAATTTAAGTCTGAATTTTGAAAATTGCTTGCCCAGGACCTTTTAAAGCAGGTCACCATTATCTTCATTACCTCCACCATAGTTTGGCCTCAGATCAAACAACAGGGAGGGAACACAGCCCCGCCCTTCAACAGAAAATTGGATTAAATATTTCCTGAGCATGGCCCTGCCCATCAGAACAACACCCAGTTTTCCTCTCAGTCAGTCTCTCCCATCAGGAAGCTTCTGTAAGCCTCTTATCCTTATCCATCAGAAGGCATACAGAGTAAAAACCACAGTCACAGAAAACTAATCAAACTGATCACATGGACCACTGCCTTGTCTAACTCAGTGAAATTATGAGCCATCCCAGGTAGGGCCACCCAAGACAGATGGGTCATGGTGGAGAGTTCTGACAAAATGTGGTCCACTGGAAAAGGAAATAGAAAACCACTTCAGTATTCTTGCCTCGAGAACCCCATGAACAGTATGAAAAGGCAAAAAGATAGGAAATCGAAAAATGAAGTCCCCAGGTCAGCAGCTGCTCAAATATGCTATTGGAGATCAGTGGAGAACTAACTCCAGAAAGAATGAAGAGATGGAGCCAAAGCAAAAACAACACCCAGTTGTGGATGTGACTGGTGAGGGAAGTCAAGTTTGATGCTGTAAAGAGCAATATTGCATAGGAACCTCGAATGCCAGGTTCATGAATCAAGCTATTTTGGAAGTGGTTAAACAGGAGATGGCAAGAGTGAACATTGACATTTTAGGAATCAGTGAACTAAAATGGACTGGAATGGGTGAATTTAACTCAGATGACCATTATATCTACTACTGTGGGCAAGAATCCCTTAGAAGAAATGGAGTAGCACTCATAGTCAACAAGAGTCCGAAATGCAGTTCAGTTCAGTTCAGTTCAGTCGCTCAGTCGTGTCTGACTCTGCGACTCCATGAATTGCAGCACGCCAGGCCTCCCTGTCCATCACCAACTCCCGGAGTTCACTCAGACTCACGTCCATCGAGTCCTTGATGCCATCCAGCCATCTCATCCTCGGTTATCCCCTTCTGCTCCTGCCCCCAATCCCTCCCAGCATCAGAGTCTTTTCCAATGAGTCAACTCTTCGCATGAGGTGGCCAAAGTACTGGAGCTTCAGCTTTAGCATCATTCCTTCCAAAGAAATCCCAGTGTTGATCTCATTTAAAATGGACTGGTTGGATCTCCTTGCAATCCAAGGGACTCTCAAGAGTCTTCTCCAACACCACAGTTCAGAAGCATCAATTCTTCAGCACTCAGCCTTCTTCACAGTCCAACTCTCACATCCATACATAACCACAGGAAAAACCATAACCTTGACTAGACGGACCTTAGTCAGCAAAGTAATGTCTCTGCTTTTGAATATGCTATCTAGGTTGGTCATAACTTTTCTTCCAAGGAGTAAGCATCTTTTAATTTCATGGCTGCAATCACCATCTGCAGTGATTTTGGAGCCCCCCAAAATAAAGTCTGACACTGTTTCCACTGTTTCCCCATCTATTTCCCATGAAGTGATGGGACCAGATGCCATGATCTTCGTTTTCTGAATGTTGAGCTTTAAGCCAACTTTTTCACTCTCCTCTTTCACTTTCATCAAGAGGCTTTTTAGTTCCTATTTACTTTCTGCCATAAGGGTGGTGTCATCTGCATATCTGAGGTTATTGATATTTCTCCCAGCAATCTTGATTCCAGCTTGTGTTTCTTCCAGTCCAGCGTTTCTCATGATGTACTCTGCACAGAAGTTAAATAAGCAGGGTGCAATATACAGCCTTGACGTACTCCTTTTCCTATTTGAACAGTCCATTTTAGTCTGTTGTTCCATGTCCAGTTCTAACTGTTGCTTCCTGACCTGCATACAGATTTCTCAAGAGGCAGGTCAGGTGGTCTGGTATTCCCATCTCTCTCAGAATTTTCCACAGTTTATTGTGATCCTCCCAGTCAAAGGCTTTTGCATAGTCAATAAAGCATAAATAGATGTTTTTCTGGAACTCTCTTGCTTTTTCCATGATCCAGCGGATGTTGGCAATTTGATCTCTGGTTCCTCTGCCTTTTCTAAAACCAGCTTGAACATCAGGGAGTTCACGGTTCACGTATTGCTGAAGCCTGGCTTGGAGAATTTTGAGCATTACTTTACTAGCATGTGAGATGAGTGTAATTGTGTGATAGTTTGAGCATTCTTTGGCATTGCCTTTCTTTGGGATTGGAATGAAAACTGACCTTTTCCAGTCCTGTGGCCACTGCTGAGTTTTCCAAATTTGCTGGCATATTGAGTGCAGCACTTTCAGGATTTGAAGCAGCTCTACTGGACTTCCATCACCTCCACTAGCTTTGTTCCTAGTGATGCTTTCTAAGGCCCACTTGACTTCACATTCCAAGATGTCTGGCTCTAAATTAGTGATCACATCATTATTATTATCTGGATCGTGAAGTACTTGGGTGCAGTCTCAAAAACAACAGAATGATCTCTGTTCGTTTCCAAGGCAAATCATTCAATATGACAGTAATCCAAGTCTATGCTCCAACCAGTAATGCTGAAGAAGCTGAAGTTGAATGGTTCTATGAAGACCTACAAGACCTTCTAGGACTAACGCCCAAAAGATATTTCCTTTTCATTATAGGAGACAGGAATGCAAAAGTAGGAAGTCAAGAGATACCTAGAGTAACAGGCAAGTTCAGCCTTGGAGTACAAAATGAAGCAGGGAAAAGGGTAACAGAGTTTTGTCAAGAGAACGCCCTGGTCATACACCTTCTTCCAACAACACAAGAGAAGACAACACATTGACATCACCAGATGGTCAATACTGAAATCAGATTGATTATGTTCTTTGCAGCCGAAGATGGAGAAGCTCTATATACAGTCAGCAAAAACAAGGCCAGGAGCTGACTGTGGCTCAGAACAGTTCAGTTCAGTTCAGTCGCTCAGTTGTGTCTGACTCTTTGAGACCACGTGAACCGCAGCACACCAGGCCTCCCTGTCCATCACCAACTGCTGGAGTCTACCCAAACCCATGTCCATTGAGTCAGTGATGCCATCCAACCATCTCATCCTCTGTCGTCCCCTTCTCCTCCTGCCCTCAATCCTTCCCATCATCAGGGTCTTTTCAAATGAGTCAGCTCTTCACATCAGGTGGCCAAAGTACTGGAGTTTCAACTTCAACATCAGTCCTTCCAGTGGACACCCAGGACTGATTTCCTTTAGAATGGACTGGCTGGATCTCCTTGCAGTCCAAGGGACTCTCAAGAATCTTCTTCAACAACACACTTCAAAAGCATCAATTCTTCAGCAATCAACTTTCTTTATAGTTCAACTCTCACATCCATATATGACTATTGGAAAAACCATAGCCTTGACTAGACTGACCTTTGTTGGCAAAGTAATGTCTCTGCTTTTGAATATGCTATCTAGGTTGGTCATAACTTTCCTTCCAAGGAGTAAGCGTCTTTTAATTCCATGGCTACAATCACCATCTGCAGTGATTTTGGAGCCCCCCAAAATAAAGTCTGTTTCCACTCTTTCCCCATCTATTTGCCATGAAGTGATGGGACCGGATGCCATGATCTTAGTTCTCTGAATGTTGAGCTTTAAGCCAACTTTTTCACTCTCCTCTTTCACTTTCATCAAGAGGCTCTTTAGTTCTTCTTCACTTTCTGCCGTAAGGGTGGTGTCATCTGCATATCTCCGATCATGAACTCCTTATTGCCAGATTCAGACCTAAATTGAAGAAAATAGGGAAAACTACTAGACCACCGTCACATAGTTGCTTAGTTTAGAGACTGCTGCATGCTCAGGGCCAAACAAAGATGCATAAAATACAAGCCCTTCACATGTGAAGTTTCCCTAAGCAGGAGGGTGGGTGAATCTTGGGCAGAATTCCCAGCCATATCTGTTAACAGTGATGAGTACCCTTCCTTCTGTAATATTATCCAGGATGTTACATGATAGTGGTTTTCCTGTGTACAGATCTCTCCATAGACTGGAAGCTTCCTGAGGGCAATGACAAGGATTATTCATCTTTATGTCTCTGGTGTCTCGCATAGTGCCTGGTACAGCAATCCAAAAATGATGTTCATTCCTTTTGTTCATTCATTCAACAACATCTTGCAGAGGTTCTGAACAGGAAGATAGATGCTTTATGAGAATATGTAAGGCCATGTTGAAGTGGCCTGTGAGCTGGCCCAGTAGGAACAGGAGAATCGGGGCAGGAGGATGAGGATGGAAGGAAGGACCATGTAAACCAAGGAAGGGCAGGATGGGACAAATTCTATCAGTTACTATGCCTGAAATGCAGGGTGGATATGTCTGGAAGAATGGGCTAAAGTGTAACTGTAAAGGGCCTAGAATATTGGGCCAAGTGTTCTTCTTGAATTGGTGCCATTAAACAGAATCTCCTTGCTCTCTTCAGAACACTTAGGAGGTGGCATTGCTCTGGAGGAGACCGGGGAATTAGGGTCCAGGGGACTTCTCTTTTAGAAAAATGTGCTGAGGATTTGTCTTCCGTCTTGCAAATGATATGGAGTAAATGCCGCGTAAGCACCAGCAGACTCCAGATCTTACCTGTGATGCTATTTCCTTAGGGAGGAGGCAGTGTGTGATAACCAAGAGTCTAGGGTACCAGCTTCCATCCTGGCTCCATCCATTGTCCTCAGTGCAACCCAACCACTGTGCCTTAGTTTTCTGGATTGATAATGGAGTTATCAAAGTTAGCAAACTGGAGTTGATAATCACATCATCTCAAAGGTGTTAAAAGGTTTAAAGGAAATGATGCTCAGACACCTATGAGAACAATACTTCTTGGCAGGTAAGTGTTCCACAAACATTAACTATGATCATCTCTTCTCTTCTGTGGACCTTGGTTTCCTCACCCAAAGGGAGATAATACATGTTCCAGACCACTTCTCCTGGGCCCTGACAGAATAAAATACGATTAAATGCATGAAAGCAATTTGGAAGTCAAGCTCTGCATAGCAGCAGGGTGGAGATAAGGCTATTAATTATGATGTCCTTGGGTGAAACATAATCCCAAAAGCCTGGACAGGAAGGTGGGGTGTTCATGTATTTTCAGGCTGTTGGTTACAGGTGGGTGTGCGTGAGTGACTTCTCTAGATGAAGTATGTCAAGATGAGGGCTCTAGTGTTTGACTGGTCCAAGATGGAATAAAGATGGAAACGGAAATTTGCTAAGCAAGAAATAAATAAGGTTGCAGCCCTACAGCCTTGTAAGCGATATAATTTCAAACATCATAGTCTCAGACATCTGGGCTCTATTACCTGAAATCCCATTAAACCTTCAGTTTCATAATTCTGTGTAGAACTTGGTAAATTGCAAGATTCTGCTGCTGGCCAACAGCCAGTTCAAGCAATTAATCACAAGGGTCCCTGAGCAGGATTGCAACTCATGCCAAGTGGATTCTTTAAGGGGAAACTGTGTACACAAAAGAAATAGCCCCCATCCACACAGTTTCGTAGCAACATGCTTTGTAGCTCTGCCAACCCAGAGAAATTATCTGTTATCATTAAAACATCCAAGTCTCATAACTTTTTCCTCAATGGAAATTAGTACTCACCAGCCCAAGGAAGATTCTCAAACCTCATTAACTAACGTAGACTGTAACATCCCCAGAGCCAACAAGTCCAGTTCAGACTAAATGAAACCCTACCCTTTACCCACCCTCAGCGTTTTCTCCTTTGAGGGAACTCAACATGGACTGAGCTGTCTTTCCTTTTGAAGTTTTCTAGAATGCCTGGACTGTTTGCATTTGCCCATATGTTCCAGGCCAAAGGGCCAAAACCCATAGCAGAGAAGTAACCTTGGAGCCTGTCTTCAGAATCCTGCTAGACATACCCCAGGGTGAAAGGGCCCATCGCAAAGGAACTATTTCTCCTAAGACTTCTTGCTTGGTTTTGCCAACTTGAAAGAGTTTATGTAAACAAGATAATCTTCTATACTTTAGAGAGTTTATAAAGCCTTTCCTAATTACTGTTTTGTTTAGAGAGAGACCCTGGGAACATGATGGAGAACAGAAGGGAGCCTTGAGCCCTCCCTTCAGACAGCAGAAAGGGAAGAGGGTGGCAGTCAGAATAAAATTTATGATATGGGTAAAAGTATTGTGACTTCACCTTGCTTTTTAGGTTTCTTCTTTGTGAAACCCCCTTTATACTAAATCGCTCACTCTCAATTTCTAATGCCACAAAGCAGCCGTCTAGTTTAGTAGCCACTAGGTACGTGTGACCATTTAAATTTAAATGAGTTGGGACTTCCCTGGTAGTCCAGTGGTTAAGACTGTACTTTCAATGCAGGGAGTGAGGGTTCAGTACCTGGTTGGGGAAGTAAGATCCTACATGCCTCGTGGCCAGAAAATTTTAAAAATTAAAGTAGATATTTGCAGAGTCTTTAAAAGAAAGAAAAAGAAAGTAAATTTAAATGAATTAAAATTAATTTTATGGAGACAGTAGCCACATGTCAAGCAGTCAAAATAGCCACATGTGTTTAATGGCTGCCATACTGGATAAATCTGTGGTGCTGGAGAAGACTCTTGAGAGTCCTTTGGACAGCAAGGAGATCAAACCAGTCAATTCTAAAGGAAATCAACCCTGAATATTCATTGGAAGGACTGATGCTGAAACTGAAGCTCCAATATTTTTGGCCACCTGATGTGAAGAGCTAACTCACTGGGAAAGACCTTGATGCTGGGGAAGATTGAGGGCAAGAGGAGAAGGGGATGACGGAAGAGGTGGTTGGATGGCATCACCAACTCAATGGATAAGAGTTTGCTCAAACTCCAGGAGATAGTGAAGGACAGGGAAGGATAGCTGCAGGGACGGGTGTGCTGCAGTCCATGGGGTTGCAGAGTCCAACATAACTGAGAAACTGAACAACAAAGAACATTTCCGTCGTCGCAGAAGCTCCTTTGGATGGTACTGCTCCAGATGAAGAACCTCAACAGCCTTGCTACTCAAAGTGGAGGGCACAGACCTGCAGCACTGGTGTCACCTGAGAACTTGTTAGACATGCTTGATCTGCATTTTAACAAGACACCCTGGTGACTCCTAGACACATTAAAATTTGAGAAGCACTGTTCTAAAACACCCTTCCCCTCTAAGAGTCTGTACAGTGAAATTGATCATTGTCCTTGCCACAGTTCGTTCACTTTTATGTAGCTTGTGTCCCCTTGTGACCTAGAGGTTGGGATGGAGTGGGGAGTGATGGGGAGGTTCAGGAGAAAGGGGCATATGTATACCTACGGTGATTCATGTTGATGTATGGCAGAAACCCACACGATAGTGTAAAGCAATTATCCTTCAGTTAAAAATCAATTTTAAAAAAATAATAAAAGATTTACTCTTTGTCCAAAGAAGCTTGGGGTTAGGAGTAGTGATGCGTAAAAGAGTGGTCCTCAGATGGGTGATGTGGGTGTGCCCTGCAAGTTCGGTAGAAATGCACATTTACAAACCCACTCCAAACCTACTGAATCAGATTTTTTTCCACTCAGGGCCCCAAATCTGGGTTTTACCATGCTGTCCAGGGAATTTCCAAGCACAGTGAAGTTGGAGAAGCATTAGGCAGACACATCATCAGGTGATTCTAATGCAGCATGATAAGTATAATGAGACAGGAAACTCTCCAAGCCCTGCACCCCCCAAGGCGGGGGGGCGGGTATCTTAGTAAATGTTCAGTGGAACAAATGTTGCTTGTCTGCTTAATTAAGTAGCTGATGCATGAATAGGCTTGTAGAAACTAAACAATACTGGGATGATGGACCTGAGGCTTTGGATGGATTGGATGGCTTGCTCAGGTCTTGCCTCTCCTGTCTGCCTCACTCTAAAACTCAATATTTGGATCACTGCACTATATTATATCCAGGACTCTTGGTATTTTATTTCATGAAGTGAGCAAGACTATAAAGCAAATTTCCCCCACAGTCTGCACACTTTTCTCTGTCTGAAAGACAAATAACTACTATTTAAGTACTGAGGAGAAGATGTAGGGGCGCCCATGGATTTGTGCCAGGCTGGCTTCGTGAGAATCACCAAGCTGCTTGTTAAACAGAGAGATTTCTAGACTTCCCTCTGGACACTCTGAAACAGAGGAAATTGGAGAGAGGCTGGACAAAATAAAAACTGTAAGAAGCTCCTCGAAATGAGTCAGATGCAGTTAAGTTTGAGAACCTCAGACTAAAATGGCCAAGTTCTTTTCACCCTGGAATTCAGAGACTCAGCTTAACCCACAGGAACTGGAGCTGATTTCTGAGAGATGTTTAAGCCTCATTGTGTAGACTAGCAGTTTCACTTATAGTATAGCAGGAAGGGGTTGAATATAGTGTCAGTGGGGTGTTTTCTTCCCTTAGTGCTGAGGGAAAGGAAAGGGGCAGCTTGTGCACAAGTGCATTCTTCCTCTCGGTGTGTGTGTGTATGTGTCTAATGTCACTCATCTTAGGAACCCGCAAACTCTGTACAGAGAGGCAGCAACCCAAGCTGGTCATGACAGCAAAGCCTGCACCAGACCTTACAGTATCCAGAGTCCTTCACATTCTAACGGAAACAATAAAATTGAGGGCTGAAAGGATAGAAGATGGAAACCAAGGCCTTCCTACCCCACCTGGGTGTAAATGATTGCCTAAAGGTCTTCCCATGGGGCTTTGGGCCCTCGTGTCTTCTTAGCACTTGTGGCATCAATGGCCCCGGACATGTCATAATCAGGTTGAGGGTTGTAGCCTGGCCTGAAGGCTGCAGCTTCTCTAAGGTCCTTTATCTCCACAAGCCTGCCTCTTTATCTGTAAATGGATGGCATGGGATCTACCTCCTCAAGTTGCTCCAAAATGGAATAGGCTCTTATCACAATGCTTGACACAGACTACTTAGTTAAGGATAGTTTTTTACTGCTGTGGTCACTGTGGTCTATAGACTCTGAGTTAGTTGATGTTATCCAGAGAAACAGGATCAATAGGAGATATTGGTCTCCAATAGGAGATATATCTGTATATCTATCTATAGATCCATCTATCTAGAGAGAGGGAGAGATAATAGAGAGATAGTAAAGAGATAGATAGATATTGCAAAGAATTGCTTACACAATTTTGGGGGCTGAGAAAGCCAAGAATCTGTAGTCAGGTAGCTGAAGACCCAGAAGAGCTGATGGTATAAATTCCAGTTCAAGCCCAGTGCAAAGGCAGGAAAACACAGATATCTCAACTCAAAAGCTGGCATAGAGAATGAATTCTCCCTAAAGCAACCTTTTATTCTACTCAGGTCTTCAGCTGACTGGATGGGGACCACCCACATTAGGGAGAGCAACTTGCTTGACTCAGTCCACTGATTCAAATGTTAATCTCATCCAGAAACACCCTCCCAGACACACCCGGAATAATGTTTATTCAACTCTCTGGCCACCCCATGGCCCAGTCACATTGACACATAAAATTAACCATCAGAGTCATTATGGACTCCAGTTTATGAAGGGTTTAGAGAAGTTACAGCCTAGTTTTTGTGTGTCATCTGCTTTATTGCCCTGAACCCAAGCCCTCTGCCCTCCTGATACTCATCTTGTCTGAGATTCTGATCTCCATCTTCATCCGGTCAGAGGTAGCACTGATTTCTTCATCACATTCTCAGGAGGCGAACACCCCCCTCCTCAAACCATCAAGAGGGCTAGTAGTTGCAGAAATGAAACCAGTGGAGCTGAGAGCACATGTGACTTCTCCCACCAGAGGGCTGGTGAGCAGAGTTGAGTTTTATTGCCACATAAATCCTTCTTTGTCCTTCTTTTATCTCCTAACTCCTTCCATACCTACTGATTAATTAATTGAGCATACCTGTTTAAAACATCCCATCTTGATTCTTATAATAGTATGCCTGTGAGAGTTCTAAAAGTTAGAAATGATTTAGTATCAGAGGTTTTGATTACATTGAATATAAAATCAAATAAAATGAGCAAATGATGAAGAGAAGAGGGGAGTGAGGTTTGAAATTAGCCTTATTTCCTGTACACACAAGAGGCACACTTAAGTTGGTTTTTATCTTGGCCTTTTTTGGGAGTGATATATTTGACTCACAACCAGGAATAGAAGATAAACAAGGACCTGTACCCTCTAAACCAGCTTTAGTGCTATTGACATTTTGAGCTGGATAATTCTTTGAAGTGAGGGTCTGTCCTATGCATCCCAGGATGTTTAGCAGGGTCCCTGGCTTCTACCCATTAGATGTCAGTAGTATGACAACCAGAAATGTCTCCTGACGTTGCCAAATGGGAGAAAAATTGTATCCAATTGAGAACCACTGCTCTAAACATAGGACAGCTTTAGACTGTGAGATAGAAATGTTCTTTCTCTAGGCCAAACCTTTTAGGGCTCTTTTTGTGTAGGGTTCACATTTGATGAACATTCTTTTATAAAGGGAGAAGGCAATGGCACCCCACTCCAGTACTCTTGCCTGGAGAATCCCATGGATGGAGGAGCCTGGTGGGCTGCAGTCCATGGGGTCGCTAAGAGTCGGACATGACTGAGCGATTTCACTTTCACTTTTCACTTTCATGCATTGGAGAAGGAAATGGCAACCCACTCCAGTGTTCTTGCCTGGAGAATCCCAGGGACAGAGGAGCCTGTTGTGTGCCGTCTATGGGGTCGCACAGAGTCAGACACGTCTGACGCGACTTAGCAGCAGCAGCAGCAGCAGCTTTTATAAAGACACAGCTACTTGCTTGGTCTCCTGCATTCCTGTTGGAGTTTAGCAACTCGCTTTCCTAATACATGTTTCCTATTGAGTCAGGAAAGCATTGTGGTGAGAACAGATCTGCTTTCCAGTCTCGGCTCTGGGCACTTCAGCAGGATGGCTGTGACAAGTTAATGAACCTAGCCTCATTTTTTCTAGGTGTGTTGTGAGGATAATGCAATTCAGCCCTCGAAGATGGCAGTGGTGACTCAGTGAGTGCCTATAAAATCTTAGCTGGCCATCATAGCTGCTCAGGGAATATTGGTTTTGCTTCTTTTTTTTTTTTATGATTTTATTTATTTATTTGGGCTTCCCAGGTGGTGCTAGTGGTAAAGAACCCACCTGCCAATGCAGAGGACCTGAGAGATGCGGGTTCGATCCCCAGGGCAGGAAGATCCCTATTTATTTGTTTTTGGCTAAGCTGGGTCTTCATTGCTGTGCAGGCTTTTCTCTAGTTGCAGCGAGCAGAGGCTACTTTCTAGTTGCACTGCACCAGTGTCTCATTGTGGTGGCTTCTCCTGTTGCCGAGCACAGGCTCTAGGGTAAGCAGGCTTCAGCAACTGCAGCACATGGGCTCAGCAGCGGCGGCTCCCAGGCGCTAGAGCACTGGCTCGGTAGTTGTGGCACATGGGCTTAGTTGCTCCAAGGCATATGGGATCTTCCAGAACTAGGGATTGAACCCGTGTCTCCTGCATTGGCAGGTGAATTCTTTACCACTGAGCCACCAGGGAAGCCCAGTTCTGCTTCTTATTGATTGTTGTGGAGGCAACTCTGGGTCTCCCTCCTTGGGACGGTGCATCTCACACCTGCTATAGATTGTCAGAGTGCATTCAGGCCCACCCTGAAGTCCTCAAACATGAGTCATAGGAGAGACAGTTTCAGATAGAAGATATGGCCCTTCTGGTTGAATGGAAGACTCTGAACAACCCTTTTAAGAGACGAAGTCTTCTTTCTTCTCCAACCCATGAGGGACGGGGCTGCCCACACACACCGTCTTTTCTTTTTCCCGAAACACTCCCTTGCAGCTGGAGTAGGGGGAGGGGGCCCTGGACACTCTCAGTCCCAGGCATGTTCTCGAATCCTCTCCAGGCTGGCCTTTGTCTCCAGAGCCAGCGTCTTCCTGCCTTTCAAGGGTCTGTTGTAAACTGTCCTTATCACAAAACTGTTGGCATCGGCATTAATCTGGGTGAGAGGGGAAACCAGCTGCATTCACTGTAGCCTTGACAGGTGAGGGGAATGTTACCCATCACTGGAGGGGGCAAAGGCTTGGCCTCGGGGCTGTGTTGTTTCTGCTTCCTGACCCCTAGCTGTGGCATTAGTACACTGACCTAATTGTATCTCTAGTTTCTCTAGGGAATTTTGAGAAGTTTCAGTAGTAATAATAATAAGCACCCATCACTTAGCAGATATTGACTGTTCACCAAACACCATGCAAAGAACTTTTGCTGTGAACCCATTTCTGCATTACATCAAGCCAGTGAGCTGGGAATCATGATCACAGTTTTAAAGGTGAGGATGTTGAGGTTTGGAGAAACTCACGTGTTCAATATCCTGTAGTTGCTAAGTGCTGAGCCTGGGATATCAACCAGATCAGCCTGATTCAGTAACTCATGCTCTTCAGTCACTGGACTCTGATGTGACCCTGCTCATGATGGACTCTGAAGCTATTGCACTAAGGAAGGAAATACCTCCCAGGATGCCTAAACCATTCAATAGTAATGTTGAAAAAAAGACTTAGGAGCTTCTTACTGTTCACTAGTTGCAGATCCACACATGATCATTTTGGGATGCACATGTTCCTTGAGTAGTCCTCATGTGCATGCACGCATGCTCAGTCGTGTCCTACTCTTTGCAACTCCATGACTGGAGCCCGCCAGGCCCCTCTGTCCATGGGATTCTCCAAGCGAGAATACTGCAGCGGGTTGCCATGCCCTCCTCCAGGGGATCTTCCCCACCCAGGGATCGAACCCACATCTCCTGCCTTGGCAGGTGGATTCTTTACTGCGCCACCTGGGAAGCCCAAGTAGTCCTTAGATTTGAGAAATAAACAGGCACAATTCCCACTCATTTGCCGCCCCAGCCACAGGATTAAGTGTCCAGTAAAATTAGCTATTGAAGTAAGCCCTAAAATAGAGAAAAACCTTTCCTTCTCCAAAATCACTTTCTTCTTCATTATTTCACAACCATTTATTAAGCATGTTCTATATATGTGGCACAGCACTTTGCATTAGGAAGGCACACAATAAGATGTGGTAGCACCGTCAAAAATTTAGGAGGAGAGATGGATGCATTAAATTTATGTTATTCTTAATAATTCTTTTTCAAGGTCACACATTTTCCAGAGCTGATTTTAGCAAAAGTCTGAGTGATACCATGTAATGTCAGATTCCTAGAAATCTGCTATTCCAGCTACGCATGTGTGCTTGCATGCGTGCTAAGCCACTTCAGTTGTGTCTGACTTTTTGAAACCTCATGGACTGTAGCCCACCAGCCTCCTCTATCCATGGGATTCTCCAGGCAAGAATACTGGAATGGTTTGCCATTTCCTTCTGTACATTCCAGCTATACAGTTCCTTTAAGGATTGACTTGGATAAAAGATTTTTACTTGCATCAGTTTCTAACCCCCTTTAATAATGCTAGAATGTTGTCTCTTAATCGAATTATAAATATTTCTTTTCTTTGTAGTATTAGTGAATGAAAATAACTGTGGATGCTTTAGTTAGCCAAGGCTTATGGATCAAAGTTGCACCCTTGTGAACTGAATTTTTTTGTTCTTTTGTAAAACATCATGACAACAATAAATCAAAGTCCTAAAGCCTTCACTTTTCCCTACATTACTTTTCTATACATATATGTAAGTTTTTTTTAACTTTTTATTTTGAAGTAGAGTTGAGAATCCCAGGGACGGGGGGAGCCTGTTGGGCTGCCGTCTATGGGGTCACACAGAGTCAGACACGACTGAAGCGACTTAGCAGCAGCAGAGTTGATTAACATACTAATGTGATATTTTCAGGTGTACAGCAAAGTGATTCAGTTATACATATACTTGTGTCTGTTGTGGTGTTTGGTTTTTTCCAAATTCTTTTCCCATGTAGGTTGTTACATGAGCGGAGTTAACACTGAGCAGAGTTCCCTGTGCACTACAGTAGGTCCTTGTCCCTTATCCACTTTAAACATAGCCATGTGGACATAAGCTTTGTATTGTGGTCTATCGCAACTGCTCACCATGTTGCCACATCATCTTCTTCATTATTACTTTAATGCCCATGTAATCATTCATCTTATTAATGTACTATAATTCACTTAACCTAAATTTTTAACAATAGGAAACTGGTTGTTTTCTACATTTTCCACTATTATAAATAACCTCTGGGTTGCACATTTGTGCATATAACTTCTTTCATTATTTTTAGAATATTTCCTTAGGATGCACTCCTAGAATGGGAATAGAGTCAATGAATGTGAATTTTTAGTATTTTTTAAATAAATTGACATTATTTTTCTAGCTTACAATGCCACCAGCAATATATTAATATTCTACTTTCATTACAGTCTTATCAGTAGTGTATATTATTTTATATTTAATACACTGAAATAGCACCTTTTGTCTCAAAAATCATATGTTTGAATGAAACACTTACTTATAAACTGTACATTCTCTCATGTTTTGAAAAGCCTGTTTTAAAGCCTAGGAATTTTTTTTTTTAAACAGTAAGAACTTTTGATTTCTCTCCATTGCCCAAGAGTTTGGGGTATTAAATAAAGCTAATACCAAAATTTTTTTCTGAGCAAAATATTCAATTGTGCTCTTTTATTAACTAATTAGTGAAAACCTGTGTATATTGTATAGGATCTGTAGGGAGTACTGAGATAAAAGGCAATTAGAAAATGAAGTTTGAAAAATTAGACAAATATATCTGTACCAGCATTGCCAAGGTCAAGAGCACGTTTGCCATTCAAGTAGTTCAATCTGCTCAGGTTTTAATGACTTTCTCTACCTAATCGCTAACCTACTCAGCCAGTCTGCCTTTTCACCTAACAAAGGCAGGACGTCCATCTATACTGCTTCCAATATTTCCTTCTGGGTTTTATCCTAGGAAAGCTTCTTAGTGCAGAATGAAGTGCCCCCGGCTACCAACTATACACATTACGCCCCCTGAAATGCTTCCACATCATTCCCAATCTGATCTTCCAGATCCAGTAAATGCATGAAACCCCACAGTGTACAGCATGGGTTCCCAAACCACAGCCCTGTCATAGGGCCAAATGCCAGTTCCAAGGATCTGGTTTTCCCCCTCCTTGCATTCAAGTTCGCATGTCCCTGAGACAAATATCTTCCACGCTCTGGGGGGAAAAAAAAGGAAGGACGTTCCAAGAATACAGCCCATCACTGTATTTGCCTCGGAGTTGAATCACCATCACCTCCACTAGAGCTTTCTCTTTGACCTAAGGATGTTAAGGTTTGTTTGAATATGATTATTGCTACATACCAGAATATGGGAATATAAAGAAATTTATCATGTTTTCTTCTTTTTCCTCTTACAGCCTCAGCCGAGGGTTCTCCATAAATGCAGTTAGCCTTCCAAGCTGCTGTCCTGCCAGTCAATACGAACATGGCCTGTTCCTCACAGAAAGACTAACTCATGGCACTGCCAGAAGATATCTTTGGAGCATTGACAGATTAACCAGATTAACTGAAAAGCCACCCATTCAGTCAAGATTACGGGCTTTGGAAAATCTTAGTTTGCTCTGGATTTTTAAATGAGGTGCATAATATACAGTGCCAACTTGTTCCAAGTGGTCATTGGCAGACCATTAGCTGGAAAATTGCTTCCAGTTTTCATCACTGTGCATAACTGAGGCTCCCTTTGGGGAGCTGTCTGTGCCCTTCACTACAGGTCCTGTTTTAGCATGGCAACTACTGGATTATATTATTATGTGTGCAGATGGCATGATGTGTTAGAAAAAAAATGACAGCAGTCCTGCAATCTCAGTGGAAGTGTTCACAATATTATGCCCTGGTAGGAATATAAATATGTCTCGATTGTGTTAGTTATGGTGTCTAAAGGTAGTCTGTCCAACTCTCCAGCACTTTACATGATAACCCTACACCGAAACGCATCAGCACGTTCAGTACATGTGAGAAGACAAGTCTTTTCTTCTTTCTTATAAATTTTGTCCTATTTTTGGCTCAGACTGTCCAAGGCAAGGCTCCACTCCCAGCATATACCCCATAGTTTGGGACAGATTGGTAAATATGGCCACAATACTGTTAGACTTAATCTCTTGACACTTTACTGGAGTTCTTACAGCACCAAAGGGAGATAAAGATGGGCCTGGGGAATGGTGGTCGTTTCCTCTTGTTTCTTCTTCTTGGGCACAGCTTACCACAAGCACATCCACACACTCAAACACAGGAGGCTTCTTTCTAATTGGCCAGTGTACATAGTCTCCCTTTCTATAGAAGAGTTCTTTCACCAAAAGTGGGGGGGGAATGGCCATATTTTCATTTTAGACTATGATGCATTGATAGTAAGGACAGCAGAATAAAGTGGTGTGACTTTAACACTTTGGAAAACGCTTTAGGTCAAGTGTTGATCTCAGTTCTCTGAAGAGGAAAAAATAGCGTGACCCCCTGCATGTCTAGGGAAGCAAGAGTTTGCAACCACACACTAGGTTTCTTCCTCAGAAGAGAACCTACTAGTCCTTTTTAATCCTATCTGGAATTATACCCGTAACTAATGTTTTCTACTATGTTTTACAACAAAGCACAGTCCTGGGATGCCAGTCAGCCCAGTTATTGCTTGTCTTTAGGAATTAGAGGAATGTTCACGTTGACTGACCCTATATCATGCTTTAGGCATTTTTCCCCCTGAAAATGTAAAGTTGACTGAATCAGAAACTCAGCCAAGTATGTTCTATGTGCCCACAATCCCAGTCTGTGGCTCGCAGGCATAGGTGACTTTTCTTTAAATACATGTAACAACCCTGGGACCCAGCCAGCACAAGCAAGCTTGGCATTTTAGAGGGTCACCAGACACACACTCATTGTCTGTTCTCCCCACATCTTTTCTCCCCTGGGGGTATCAGGAAATGCACAGCCCATTAGAAAACATCCCTGCCTGAGATTTGGAAGCTTGACAGGGAAGGAGGGAGATCCAAAGGTGATTCGGGTGAGTCACCGGGCCAGATGACTCACTGCGAGCCTGCAGGCTGTGGTGCCACAGAAGGGGGCTTCCAAGTGGGAACGCACAGGAGCTTCGGTCACCACCAAGATCTGGCCCTTTGGTGGGTCAGCATCAGGACCAACACTGTAATTCTTTACAGATCCAAAATGAAGAGGCCGAAGCCTGGCTGCCAATGCCCCTGGACACCTCAGTCTCCACCACCCATCTCCTGAGGTTCAATTCCAACAGCAGAGCCCACTGCAGTCTTTTGTTTCTTCCTTTCTTTAGAAATCAAGTGTCTATTGGGCATCTACTGTACGCAAGCATTGAGCTGGGGCACTATGGTTTACAAGGTAGACTCTCCCTGCCCTTATATCTCCTCCTCCCAAACACGACCCCAACCCCACCTTTTCCACAGTGAAAAGTGAATTCAGACAGCATTCACCCCTCCAGAGCAATGTGGGGGAGACGGTTGCGCACAGTTCCCGTGACTGAGGAAGCAGGCGGCAGAGGGGGAGGTAATGGACAGCATCAGGCCACGTATTTGCACCTGTACTGCCAACCTTTCCAGCACCCAGATTTAGTTGATGAGCACTTCCCAAAGCAAGTTTCAGTTGCTTCTCTTGATATCCACCCTGGTCACCTATATTCCCATCCCTTATACAGAAACAGCCATTCGTCATTATGCTGGCTTCTCTGGAAGCCCAGTTCTACAGCTAGTCCTGGGGACACAGAATTGGGCCTGAGGAACTCGACAGAGCTACTGCCAGGTGCTGAGATACTGTAGCTGGGAATGCATTGGTTTAGCTGGGAGCGTTAATGATTGTTAACACCCTTGGAAAACCGAACATGCTTTATGGAGCAGATAGATTCATTAAATGATGGTGATTCATCCTTACTTTGGCTTTTGCAAAATATGAACAAGCAAATAAGTTGAGTTGTCTAGCCCTTTTCTTTTGAGTCAAAGTGTACTGGACAGTTATTTAAAGATAGTGGGTGAAGGTCTAAATAAGAGAGGGCAAAGATGGAGACAATGAAAGAGCCCCATTGAAGATGGCTTCTCTAAAAATGCCTTAATTCCTGGCACGTACCACATATTTGCATATGAACTACTACTGTTTTCCAAACTGTCAACCTCTGTTTGAAATCATTTGAGGGCATGGTGTTGGAAATGTGGTGGCTTGAATCCAGAACAGTCATGACCTAAACCAGCAAAATTGGAGAAACGATTTCCTTCTCAGCCTTGGCATTCTTTGTTCTGTGCTGACCCACAGTTACCCATGGCTACTTCCTGCTGTGTTGTACCTTCTTCCCAAGATGCGTGTAGGACATTTTACCTCCCAGAGATGGCTGTGTCGAGTTTTGTTTAGTAGGAGGCAGGAAATGGAGAGGAAGAATATAAAGGCTTTGATGTCTAAGGGCTGTAAACTGTTGATGCATTAACTTTTCCTCTTACTTGAACTTGTGCTGCACCTTTTATTAAAAGTCTGGCCTCTGCACTCACACAGGAAAGGCACTCTTGGGAATGAACAGAAACGAATACTTATCAGACTCTCTGGGGGTGCCAAAGCGGATAAGCTCAGTTCGGGCTCCAGAACTGAATTTAAATATGCAGAGCATCGGTGGTTCTGCTAGGGTAAAAAGCACATCACCCGAGGAGTTTAAGACGCAGCTGGGGGACAGAGACAGTATCAGCTTTCTTGTGGGTAATGGCATGTCTTTGATTGCCTGCTTAGGCTCTGTGAGGTGTGTAACTGCGCCATCCACTTCTACCTCCAGATTACAGGGAAATAACCCGGGTTCCCTCCAGAGTCCCTTCTCAGTTGCCCAGACAGAGGCGAATAGTCCTTCGTTCTGGGGGAATTAAGCCTCTTTTTTTAACCTTCAAAGGGAAAGGAATATCAACCTTACCTGAGAATATAAACGAAGGGTTAAAACCTCTAATAGATGCACTGCCTTGTTTCTTTCGAATGCTTTCTTTGTCTGCAAATGGCACATAATTGTTTTGGGATAGGAACAATACAAGTCTAATGGAAGAAAAGTTTTCAAGACCCCCTTAGTACTTTCGTCTTACCAAAACCTCCTCTTCCTGGGCATTAGCAGCTTCGTTCTTTGTGATGCTTTCCTCTGCATTCTTTAGGGTAATTTTGTTACTTGACAACTAGACTTAAAGCTGCCTGTCGTCTCTTTTTAAAAATTTAATCTTTAAAAAGACATCAATTCTTCTATGCCTTAAAGGCTGTTTTTATTCACCTCTCCGACACCCCCTCCACCTCACTTTCTTGCTTTTTTGTGTGTTTTTTTTTTTTTCCTTTTAATCTCTTTCTTCTTTTCACATGGTTCCTTGGGTAGATTTCAAGTATTCTATGAAGAACTCAAACAGAGAATCATAGTTGTCACCTTTTTTTCCCCAGGACTGACTAAGAATTCCTTCTTAAGTTTGATCTTGGTGAAAGCTAGTTGCCCAAATAACACTGGGACAAGGATTCTGATCTGGGGGCGAGGTGGGGGGCTGGTGGTGGTGATGGCAGGTCAGTGCCGATAATCAAGACAAGGGCCGTGTGATCACAAGAGAGGACAGCCCAGGAGATGCACCTGCTCAGGACACAGCCGGGGACTCAGTTTCAAAGACAAGCAGGTCCTTCTTCTTAGTCTCCTGAGATGTGCATCTCATCCTGTAGCCAGAGAACTAGCTTATGAGTTCTGCTTTATCAATGCGAAATATTCCTGGCTCTGAGACACAGCTTCAAGGTCAAAGAGAACTGTGTTTGCATTGTTTTGCTCTGGTGACTTACTCCAGGAAGGAGATGGGGAGCCTTCTTTTGAAGGTGAACCACCTGTGGGAAGCTTAAGGAAAAATTAGCCAAGGAGGTTACACAGCCCTTAATGAAAAGCATGAAATAGAGTCTTCCCTGGAGATCTCATTGGGAAGATGGCTAGGAGCATGGCACCCTGGCTTCCTCTGACCATCATCTTGTCTCTGCAGGGAAAATTCTGGGCAAGTGCGGTAAGCACTAAGATCTGGCCTTTTCAGGGTGAAATTTGCCTGTGACAGATAGAAGTGCTGCTGAGTAGGGACTGGTTTTAGACATCCTGCTCAACTGGAGAATTCCAGGGACAGAGAAGCCTGGCGGGCTACCATCCGTGGGGTCGCAGAGTTGGAAACGACTGAATGACGAACCCTGACTGACTCAGCAGCACAGACTGAGAAATTACCAACACAGAACAGCAGAAAAGGGGTACAGAAGGCACTGAAAATCTGGTTTCCATTGCCATATATAGGGCTGTTTTAAAACCTTGCAGAGCCCCAAGCATCCTTACTTCAGAGGTTCCCTTCCGCAATTATATCAAGAACTAGAAGGCACCAACAGCTCAGGCCTCATAAAATTTCAAAGTAACCATTGCATTGAATTGCAGGTGACTGGCTGACATTATAGATATTTAAACATTACTTCTGATTATACAATATCTTTTTCAGCTGTGGGAGCTAGTTGTGTGGGGTTTCATTGTTTCATTGTTTGTTTCGTTGTTGTCTTATTTGGCAAACCTCCAACATTTACGGAAGCCTTAGAAAGGCTCTTAAAGCCAGGCCTTTTTGCCTAAAGGACAGTGATCGAAGCAGCCATTTGATGTAAACAAGGAGACTGTTAAATTAAGCCAAAGTTGGAGATACTAACACCTAAAATCTTTAAGGCTGGTTGCCTTCTGCATTGTTTATAGCCTTTTAAATTTCAGCCATTTGGATCAAAGGAAATAAATAGGTTGCTTTCACGTGGCCTTGGCACATTAGCACACACAACTACTACAGGTGGAATTCTAGGCTGGGTGGATGTGCCAAAGCGCACAAATCTGTCTCATGTGGTTGTATTTAATCACCACCACCCACCCCCCAATTCCGATGAAAATATATTCAAATGCTTTACTCACAAGAAAATTCTAAAATGAGACTCATTATTTAGATCATTGCTT
Organism: Oryx dammah; assembly: GCF_014754425.2. Lineage (NCBI taxonomy): Eukaryota > Metazoa > Chordata > Mammalia > Artiodactyla > Bovidae > Oryx > Oryx dammah. The sequence continues at coordinate 6,979,239 of NW_024080557.1, read as the reverse complement.
CTCTCAGAGGAAGGGGTATTGATTTTGTGACATAACCTTGAAGAAAATCACCTGCCTTAAATACCTTGATGGTCGCTTCTGTTCCAGTCCACAAGCATACCCTGGTCTTCTCCCATCTCCTCAGAGGGCAGCCCGGCCTCCCTCTTAAGTAGCACACGTGTTATAAAGACCCCTTCTAAAGCTCTGAATAGACTCTCTTTTCAAGCATAATTCCAGAAATGCAGTTTGAACTTTGAGTACCATCTTGGTCCTTGATATGATTCCCTAAATCAATTCTAATTCTTTATATCTATTTTCAGAGTTTTTTTAAGCCACAATCAACTGCATTTGTATGTTTGCATTGGTCACTTCCCACTCACTCTGTCGCAGCTTTTGAGCAAGCCTAGACAATAAAGAATCTGCCTGCAGTGCAAGAGACCAGGGTTCGATCCCTGGGTCGGAATGATCCCCTGGAGAAGGGAATGGCAACTCACTTCACTATTCTTGCCTGGAGAACCCCATGGACAGAGGAACCTGGTGGGCTACAGTCCATGGGGTCGCAAAGAATCGGAAACAACTGAGCAACTAACACCTTCACTTTTACACCAATTCCCATTTAAGACATTTGAGAAAAGACCAGAAATATTTCCCTGTGTACCAGCTGCAGAAGTTTTGAAGCCCATAACCAGGTTCTTTTTCACATCAAAAGGCCCCTGTTTATAGGTGGAAACCTTAAAGAGAAATGGGAGCATGCAAGGGGGTAGGATTCACATTTGAACACTGGAACCTTTGTCTTTTCCATCATAATCTCACTCTCCCATCACATCACCCTTCTCTTTCTAAAAGCAGTAGCCTCTTTGCTGAGTGAGTGTGGACCTCCCACTTGGGGTAGTCAGGGTTCCACTTGCTTAAATTCACTCAAAGAGAATGAGAAGGTTCTCAGGGGCACTGAGTGATTCCAACACCCCTACTTTTCCTTCCCCAGTCGAAAAACGCTATCCTTATGTGGCCAGGTTTGAGGAGACTGTGATTTAACAAGTGGAAGTTCCTACTTCAGAGAGCTAAGTAAAGCCAGCTTCTTGACCCTACCCTGTCTCAGTCGTGATTGGCACAGAAGCAACTCATTGGCTGAAAAGCCAAGGGAGCGCAAATGTTTGGAAACGAATTCCACTGTCATTCTTGTGTCACTCCGTCCTCCGTCACACCTGCTGTAGTTCCAGTTAGTCCAGCTATTTAACAGTGTTAGGTACCAAATTAAACAGCTGTACACAAAATTTTAGAGAATATCAGTATTGTAACACAATTATATATTATCCATCAAAAGTACCCGAGAAAAGAAAATATTGAACTGTTGTTTCCGTACTTGCATATTCTTGGGATTCTGTGGAGAGTGGCACTGCTCTGATAAAGGGGAAACCGTTTTGAATTCAAGAATACTTGGATTCAAGAGAAATTGCGCATCTCTCTGGGCCTTTGCTCATCTGTCTAGGATGTTACCTGTCCTGCCTTAGCAGACAGGATTGTTTGGAGGCCAAATTGAGCTAAGGGGAGAAGCTGTTCTGTATCACCAATGTCTGTGTATTCATCATGGTGAGCAGGGCTATGGGCTTTCATCAGTGAGTTCCTTTCCCTTGTTTTATGCCTTTCCCTCATAGCTGTTTTTACTGGGTCCATTCTGGGATGCTAAAAAGTAAAATGGTAAGAAAGTACCAATCAACGTTTTGGGGAAGCTACCAAATTATTTGAGGGAATGCTACTTAGGAAGAAACTTCAGTAGATGTTTTGGTACAACTTATAAAAAAGGTAAAGGTAACTCAAGCATGTTGTATGCACACACAATACATGGGGGCTGGTCTGCAGAACCTATGGCCAGGGTGACCATTTATCTCCACCTCCCAAAGGTTTAGAGTGCTGTGACCGAGCTGAGGGAGAGAGTTCGGGCTGGGCTGAGCGCAGGTGAAGATTGCCAACCCTCAGGTTAAAGGAAGCCAAAGAAGTTGATGAATTGCGGGTCACAGGAAACAGCCACATCGAACTTCCTAGATGAGCTGGTGTCTTTGTGCTAGGAAAGGAAGAGGAAGAAAAATCACACCATGTGAACTGAATATAAAATGAGTGCTTTCAGTTGCACATGAGTGGGAAAAATTCTGACCAAAAAAAAAGTTCACTATTTTACAAACACTTGCAAACATGGCTATAAAAGCACATTTCATAACACAAAAGCCTACGTAGATGGGAGACATTTTTATAGCTTCCTTAAGTGAGTAGTTAAACCAGCAGTCTGAAATCTCTTAGTCCCCTAAGAGTGGTTAATTAAATATTTTCCTTATTCATTGCCCACAACTGTGGGTTGTTGTTTTTTTTTCCTCTATGCACCCTAGAAAATTCCCAAGACTAGACTTAAGGAGGACACAAGCTGGTTATGTAGTAAAATAAGAGTGCCTTTTCTGTTGGATGTTCATTTTAGTTCCCTGAGTTCCCAGGGCATACAATGTTTAAAAACTTCTTTCTCTAAACATATGAATTATTGCACAACATGATTTTGAACTACCAATTTCCATATCTTAAGCAGCAATCGACTTGCCTATTCCCTTTGGGTCTTCTTTACATTTTTCTTATAATGTTTCCCTGTGTTCTGGGTTGTCCTCAAAAAGAGTTTCGGGGTGGGGGCATGATTCTTTCTAAATTGATAGAAATGAAACTACAGATTTTTGCCCCCTTGTATCTGTGAGCATGATCTCTATCAGGCTTGAAAATCTGCTTTATCATTTTTGTATATTTGACTATTTTGTATTCAGCATTACTTGATTCCTTATGTGCATGGCAATGTATTAAAATGTGGGATTTCTATTACCGTGTAAAAGTGTTTTGATTCTGATTTTCAACCTATATCCTTGGGAAAAAAAATTACATTAAACTTTTCATTTCTATTTTCTTCAGCTCATCAGCTTTGAAGAAGAAAAAAAGAAAGTTAACAGCATTTCACTTTCTCTGTGTTAGCTAATGATGCAATTCATGGTGGAAAATTGTCCTCAATTATGCTGTGTTTCCTGGAGAAATAATATATGTGGAATGAATCGGTGGCCTCCCTCCAGCTCCCAGCACACAGAATTCCCCCAGCACCAAATCCCACCAGCATGATGGCTATTACCATTGAACACTTTCATGTGGAGCACAGCTGGGTAAAAGACACAGGTCTGTTCCTCCACAGATACGCTAACACCCCGGAAAGAGATGGCATGACAGATCCTGGCCTGCCAATTAACTTTCACCCCAGAGAGTCTTAAGTGCTTATCACTGCGTGATTGATGGCATCCCCCAGCACCTCTATCTCCATCTCTCTCAGGTGATGACCAAGTGTCAGCTATCTGTATTTTATCAATTGAGATACCTTCAAGTAACACCTGCCTAAGAGATCAGGATACGAGGGCAGTTCTCTAGTTCAGCAAACATCTAGATATACTCCACTCTCAACCACGTATTTAAAAGACACCAACTATTTTTTTTTCCTCAAAAAAATCCACTGAGTAATACAATGCACCAAATATAAACAATAGACCATTTTATCTGCTCCAAACTCCCATTTTCACCCTTCCCTTTCTCAAGAAAACATTGTCGTGAGTACTTGCAGCCACTATGACTTTGCTGAATATGATAAATTGCCTCAGTTGATATTAGACACTTCCTTCCCCAAAAGGAAAAAGGACCACAGTGTGAATCACATAAAAAGAAAGGAAACACTCACCGCCTTTTTTTTTCATTATTACATGTTTACAAAGAATCTAGTGTTTGGGGCGATTTGAGCGTTTTTGTTTTCCTCAGAAAAGGTTTCCAAAAACAAAATGTGTGAGAACCTTTTACTTTAGTTTACTGACCATATATAAAACTTCTAAAGCTGTCTACACACCCTATAATTCTAAAGGCACAATTTTCTCCCACTTTCTATTCACACCAGTGAAGAGCATGGAAAATGGGGCGTGTTTTTTGTCAGTGAACTTCTTCAGAAGATGTAAAACTAGACCCCTACAAACCCACCTCCTGACTTTTCTTGGATCATTTTTGGCTATTTTTTCCTTTCCTTTTTTTTGGTCCGTTCCTCATCATTTCCTTCCTTTTCCTCTGTCGCTAAGTTCTCTGACTTTAACTTATTGCTCCCTTTCTGTGTGCTTCTCTTGATGCCTTTCTCTGCCTTACCTTCCAACACCTCTGGCTTATCTCCTTCTCTCTCCCTTTGTCCATCTCAGTCTCTAACCTAGTTCACCTTTCTCCTTTCTTTTCCCTCTCTGTGGGGTAGGACACTCATCTTATTTGTATTTGTATCTCCATCCCTTGGTATGTAATAGTTGCTTAACAATGTTAGGCGAACTGAATTAAACTTGGTTCCTAATTCTTCCCACCTTATTTCCTTCCTTTCTTCTGAGCCTACCAATTGCCATGAGCTCTTCATTAAGCGAATGAACTCATGGTAATAAAGATGAAAGCCAGACGTGTTTTCAGAGGTGGATGTTTTCAGAGGTGGGTAAATGATAGCAGGTTACCTAGGTAGCTTTAGGTAACCCAAGCCAGAAATATGCACATTCCCCTAAGTACCACTTTGCCAGTACAAAGAAAGCTTTCTTGCCATCTCTGCATTTCAGGAACTCATGCTTGCCTGGGTAAATGTGGTGGCCATATTTGAACCAAGGGCAGACACTATCATACAGAGGGAAGTAAGTGAGAAAGAGAAAAACAAATATTGTATATTAACACATATACATAGAATCTAGGGCTTCCTGATGGCTCAGATGGTAAAGAATCCACCTGCAATGCAGGAGGCTCGGGTTCAATCCTGGTGTTAGGAATATCCCCTGGAGAAGGGACTGGCTACCCACTCCAGTATTCTTGCCTGGAAAATCCCATGGACAGAGGAGCCTGGCAGGCTGCAGTCTATGGGGTCACGAAGAGTTGGACATGACTGAGCAACTAACACTTAAGTACTTACGGGGAATCTGAAAAAAACTGGTATAGATGATTTTATTTACCAAGCAAAGATAGGGTCATAGCAACTGTGAAATAAAACTGTAACAGACATAGAGAACAAACATATGGATACCAAGGGAGAAGTAGGGGTGGGATGAATTGGGAGATTGGGATTGCCATATATATACTACTGATGCTGAGTATAAAGTAGGTAACTAATGAGAACCTACTGCAGAGCACAGGGAACTCTGCTCTGTGGTGACCTGAGTGAGTGAGTGAGTGAGTGAGTGAAGTCGCTCAGTCATGTCCCACTCTTTGTGACCCCATGGACTGTAGCCTGCCAGGCTACTCCATCCATGGGATTCTCCAAGAATGGTGACCTGAATGGGAAGGAAATGCAAAAAAGAGGGGATATATGTGTACATAAAGCTGATTCACTTTGCTGTACAGCAGAAACTAACACAACATTGTAAAGCAACTATAATTAAAAGGATAGTTATGTCATGAGAAGTTCACCATCAGAATTATGTGTTATATGACCCAGCAATCCCACGCCTAGGCATATACCTTGAGGAAACAAAAATTGAAAGAGATACATGTATCCCACTGTTCATTGCAGCACTATTTACAATGGCTAGAACATAGAAGCAACCTAGATGTCCATCGACAGATGAATGGATAAAGAAGTTGTGATATAGATACACAGTGGAATATTACTCAGCCATGAAAAGGAACGCATTTGAGTCTGTTCTAATGAGGTGGATGAATCAAGAACCCATTATACAGAGTGAAGTGAGTCAGAAAGAGGAAGATAAATATTGTATTCTAACACAAATATACGGAATCTAGAAAAATGGTTCTGAAGAATTTATTTACAGGGCAGCAATGGAGAAACAGACATAGAGAACAGACTTATGGACATGGGGAGACGGGAAGATGTAAGGAAAGAGTAACATGGAAACTTACATTACCATGTAAAATAGATAGCCAACTGGAATTTGCTGTATCGCTCAGGAAACTCAAATAGGGGCTCTGTATCAACCTAGAGCGGTGGGATGGGTTGGGAGATGGGAGGGAGGTTCAAAAGGAAGGGGATATATGTATACATATGGCTGATCCATGTTGAGGTCTGACAGAAAACAGCAAAATTTTGTAAAGCAATTATCCATCAATAAAAAATAATTAAAAGAATTATGTGTTAACTTAGAATGATTCAGAATCATATAAAATCCCTTCGGAGGACCTAGTAAATGTATTCTGCTGTGCTAGGTCCTTTGTTCCAGAGAAAGCAGTCCACAGGTAAGGAGTCTTCTTCTGGTGATTATGAGATCATTAGGATTGTTAATACTTCCTCTTTTACATAAATCTATTTTTATGGTATATAGATATGCATGCATTGTAAAATAGCTTTCTGTTATTTTTCATGATTTTGTACGTACATTGATGAAATCAACTAAAAGAATAAGCTTTAAAGTGCCTTTCCAACCACGTTCTTTTGTTTTTGCAAGCAACTGGGGAGATGTAAAGAGGGAGTGGATAATGAGGAGTGTATACAGTTGTTTCACAAGAGAAGATGTCCCCCTTCTCACGAGAAATGGACCACTTGATAGATTCCATTTTTCTCTCATGTGTTTTTGTTAGTTTTCAACATAATATAATTAGGTCTCCTATTGCCCAATCTCTAGAGGGAAGTCCAACAGTGGAATAAAACTGTAAACAAACACATTTCCAGATTTTATTTTGCCCTTCATGAAGCTTCCAAAGCAGAAAGTGTGAGTCAGAGTGTGGTTATGTGTTATACAAAAAATATCTTTAAAGTCCTTTTTCCCATGTATGCCATCCTCCTCTTCCATCCAAAACAGGTGCTTCCCTTCCTTAGACCTGATTGTCCCCCCTCTGCCCCTCAACCAAGAACTCTACCAGCCACCAGACTCTTCTGGTTCTCAGTTCAGTTGCTCAGTCATGTCCGATTCTTTGCAACTCCATGGACTGCCACGTGACAGGCCTCCCTGTACATCACCAACTCCCAGAGTTTACTCAAACTCATATCTATCGAGTCAGTGATGCTATCCAACCATCTAATCCTCTGTTGCCCCCTTCTCCTCCTGCCTTCAATCTTTCCCAGCATCAGGGTCTTTTCAAATGAGTCAGTTCTTCTCATTAGGTGGCCAAAGTATTGGAGCTTCCGCTTCAGCATCAGTCCTTCCAATGAATATTCAGGACTGATTTCCTGTAGGATGGACTAGTTGGATCACTTTGCAGTCCAAGGGACTCTCAAGAGTCTTCTCCAACACCACAGTTCAAAAACATCAATTGTTCAGGGTTCAGCTTTCTTTATAGTCCAACTCTCACATCCATATGTGACTACTGGAAAAACCATAGTTTTGACTAGACTGACTTTTGTTGTCAAAGTGATGTCTCTGCTTTTTAATATGCTGTCTAGGCTGTCAAGGTTTCTTCCAAGGAACAAGTGTCTTTTAATTTCATGGCTGCAGTCACCATCTGCAGTGATTTTGGAGTCCCCCCAAAAATAAAGTCTCTCACTGTTTCCATTGTTTCCCCATCTATTTCCCATGAAGTGATGGGACCAGATGCCATGATCTTTGTTTTCTGAATGTTGAGCTTTAAGCCAACTTTTTCACTCTCCTCTTTCACTTTCATGAAGAGGCTCTTTAATTCTTCACTTTCTGCCATGAGGGTGATGTCATCTGCATATCTGAAGTTATTGATATTTCTTCCAGCAATCTTGATTCCAGCTTGTGCTCCATCCAGCCAGCGTTTCTCTTGATGTACTCTGCATACAAGTTAAATAAGCAGGGTGACAATATATAGCCTTGACATACTCCTTTCCCAATTTGGAACCAGCCTGTTATTCCATGTCCAGTTCTAACTGTTGCTTCCTGACTGGAATACAGGTTTCTCAGGAGGCAGGTCAGGTGGTCTGGTATTCCCATCTGTTGAAGAATTTTCCACAGTTGGTTGTGATCTACACAGTCAAAGGCTTTGGCATAGTCAATGAAGCAGAAGTAAATGTTTTACTGGAACTCTCTTGCTTTTTTGATGATCCAATGGATGTTGGCAATTTGATTTATGGTTCCTCTGCCTTTTCTAAATCCAGCTTGAACATCTGGAAGTTCATGGTCCACATACTGTGAAGCCTCTCTTGGAGAATTTGGAGAATTACTTTGCTAGTGTGTGAGATGAGTACAATTGTGTGGTAGTTTGAGCATTCTTTGGCATTGCTTTTCTTTGGGAATAGATTGAAAACTGACTCTTTCCTTTTCCTTCTGGTTCTGGTCTCCCACTAAACTCTCTTTCCTTCCATTTGCATTGTTCTAAGTCCCATTGCCTATCCCTGTAATCTTCCCATTTTTGCTTTCCCAGCTCTGTTTTCCTATGCCTAATACCCTCATTGTACCTCACAGAAGCTAGTAAACATTAGCTTTTCTTTAGTGATCAAAGGAAGATAGAGGATGTGATAATGCAATATTTTTCCTTAATAATTTTCTTTATTGAGTTTTCTTAATAAGTCTTGCCCCAGAACTATAACATAGATGATCCAAAAAATGAAGAGTAACAGATGGCTAATGTGGTTAGTTGCCTTAGATAGCTCAAATTCTATCTCCAGAAAGCAAGCTGTAGGGAGTTTGAAATGATTTTTTGTTTATTCATTGAGCAATCGTAGATGGATCTTGTGCTATTTGTTCTGTGTACTAGGAACAGTGCCTGGTATTGGGTTAAGTGTTGGTGACTTAGAGATGAAGGACATTCTCCCTGCCTTAAAGATCTTACATCCTAAGATACAGAAAATAAGGAGCCCAACAAATAATAAGGGATAAAAATCCCATATGAAAAATGCAAATATCTCTAGAAGGATGATAACTTAAGCCTCACTCATTCTCAGATACTGGGATTAAGGAGAGAGGCAAGAATGCTCCATGTCAAGTAAGCTCTGAAAACATGATATATTTATCCCAGTCTTAGACACACATGATGCATGTTAACATATTAAAGGCTCTGAGAAGGGTTGCAGGTTATAGATTGCAAAATATATATATATATGTATTATATATATATTTGTTCAGCCCAGCATTTTCAAAATTCATTCAAGCATCAGCTATTTGTCCCCAGAGAGTACTAACAAATGGTGCATAGAAGAAGCACATGGGGAAATGCTGTTTTAAATCCATCATTAGTTGGGTGACAATGTGTTATCTTGACCGGATGACTATAAAGTCCCTCAGGAAATAAGTGATGCAAAAGATAGGCCTGCTAGAAGGTGATAGACATCTAAAGGCCAGAAAATGGGATAAGAACGTGCCTGTTTCTATTAATTAATTGTGAAGCAACAGTTAGAACAACAAGACTTTGGCCACCTGATGCGAAGAGCTGACTCATTTGAAATGACCCTGATGCTGGGAAAGATTGAAGGCAGGAGGAGGAGAAGGGGGCAACAGAGAATGAGATGGTTGGATGGCATCACTGACTCAATGGACATGAGTTTGAGTAAACTCGGGGAGTTGGTGATGGACAGGGAGGCCTGGTGTGCTGCGGTTCATGGGGTCGCAAAGAGTCAGACACAACTGAGCGACTGAACTGAACTGACTGAATTGTGAAGCAACTGCTACATAATCCACCTATGAGCCTATCACATCCTAGCCCTGCCACTAACATAATGGAAAGGGGTAAACAGTAATGTGACTTTGGCCAAGTCACATTTTTATTTATTTGGCTGTGCCAGGTAATAGATGTGGCACATGGGATCTTCCCTGTTCGTTGTGGCATACGGGATTTTTAGTTTCGCCATGTGAGATCCAGTTCCCAGAACAGGAATCAAACCCGGGCCCCCTGCATTGGGAATGTAGAGTCTTAGTTATTGGACCACCAGGGAAGTCCCTGGATTTTAATGTTTTATTTTGAAATATTAGCAGTTTGGAATAGATGGGCTCTAATATGCCTTTGTAGCACAACCTTTTAAGTATGACTATAATTTGTACCACATTATCTCAAAATTTTGCTTTTAAAAATAAGCATACAAAAATATCTAGAAGCTCCACTCCACTGTACCTTGGCTTCCTTCTTAAGACTAAAGAAGACTTTTTATATTACATGGTTTTGTCTCACAAATGTTATGGGAGATTTTCAAAGGAAACAAATTGGACCATAATTTGAGCAATTGCACAAGCACATAGACTACAGGTAGTCACCTCACTGACATGAACAGGCGCTGGTTTTTATTGGTTAAGCCAAAAATCTTTTAAAAAAATTATTCTTGGACACAATGGGAACTGGTGGTGGGGGGGTGGCGGGGGGAAGCAGTCTTTCAAAGAATTAGAAAAAAAAAAAGTGTATCAAACTTGCCACTTTAGTATGATTCATTTGATGACACTCTGTTCAAAAATTAAATTAGTGGATTTAGAGAAAGGCTGAATCCAAAACTATATTTTAAAGAAGCATTCATAAAGGTGTACACTAACTTGACTATATTTCTCAAAGTGCTTTGGTATATGCATAGTACAGTGATAGAAATGAAGGTGGGAGGGAAGGAGGAAGAAGCTGGAAATGTTTCTAACAAAGACCCAATTCTGCTTCATCCATCTTGACTTCCTCATTGATGCTGCACAAGATGAATAAATCCTTTCCCTGTTTTCCCTCTGTGTTTTTCTCCATAACGTTCCAAAATCATTTCATGGTACATGAAAACAGAATAATCTTTTTAAAAAGATATATTTTATTTCATTTTAGAGAACAAAAATTGTTATCTTGAGAATTGGTCCAGATGAGTATGTGATAATAGTCTCGGAAATACAGTTTAATTGACTGACCCTAACAAAAATAATAGCTCCATTAACTGAGTGCTTGCCACGGGTGGACATGTTATGTCATTGAATCCTCACAATATTGTTAGGTATTATTTTTCCCATTTCACAAGTGAATTAATTAAGAGAATTTAAAGGGATTAAATTCTTAGGTCAGACTGCATAAGTGACTCAGCTCTTTCTGACCGGGAAACACAAAATCTCAACCATTAGAATATACACACATTAATAGAGCATGTACTATACACATTAATTGAGTACTAAATAACTAATCCCTCACATCAATTGTCCTTGACATCTTCAAAGTCACAAGTTCTTTTGAAACTCTTCTGAAAGCCATGGATGCTCTTGTCCAAAAGTGTACCCAACATACAAATCTTTACATACATTTTCAAGGTTCAAGGGCCTTCTGATCCTCATCCCATTTTAAGAATGCTTCCCTTAAGTAACAAAACAGAATTTACTTGGTGAAGGTGAGATGATAGCAGAAGCAATGAAGCCAGCAACGTTTTGGCCTTTAGTAAACAGCAAATGTCTTCTCACAGGAGGGAGACAGTCATGACTCATTCCACAAGCAGTTACTGAGTGCCTCCCGTGGGAAACACCATGGTGGACCCTGGGAATACACCAGGAAATTGTGCAGACAAGGTCCAGTCCTCATGGAGGCTGTTGTTTGGGAGGGGAAACAAGGAGATAAACAGGCATCAGAATTGCAGTCCTCATTCTGCAGTTTTTGAGCCTCTCACTATTTCTTTTTTTTTTTTTTTCTCTCACTATTTCTAAGGGTTCCCAAAAGACCAGATAACTTAGTTTTGGATCTCTGTCGTAAAGATATATGTGACTATCGCATGGTTTCTGTCCCAGTGTGTGAAGCTGAAAATATAATGAGCACTGTGGTTAAAAATATTTTTCTTTACTGTCTTTGGTAAACCGAGGAAGGAAGTGGACCCACTCTTTCAAATGCTGATTCCAACATCTGTCCTCTGAAATCACTATTAATGTATTCTCTTCAAATTAGGACTTTTGATTTTCTGTAGATAACAAGAATATTAGCTATGCTTTTTTGTGTTGTTTCTGTTAAAATTTTAAACACCTTTTTGTTCAATTCAACTGAGGTTGCGGGTGAGATGTCTGTTTGTAGGAAACCAAGAACATATTCTGTGTCCTCAGATGGAATTATTTCAAGCTTGTCGTCTTTTTTTTTTTTAAGGTTTATATGAATGCTTTTATTTATTCATAACCCATTTATATCCACAAAGTAGTTGAGCCAATTCACAAGAAAATATACCATAAAATAGAAAGTTATAAATAAACTAAAATCAGAACCAGAGAAATTGCACAGTAACTAGAAGAAGACAAGGATGTAGGCTGAAGTCCATCTACATTGGCCATCATTATTAAAGAGGAGCCATAAATTTCATGTCAACATCAGAGGCAAGCATATAAGCTGATATAAGATTTACAACATCCCTAAAACTAAACATGGATGTCTAGTGGAGAAGAATATAAACGTCACATGAATTTTTAACATAAAACAGAAATTGTGCTCATACTGCTTAGGGTTATGCCTCCAACCCCTGGGAGTATGAGTTCAGTCTTCTCTGATGATAAGACTGAAAAAACTGGAGAAGGAACACCTTGGGGGAAGTCAAGTTTTCCTTCCCACTTGAGTCTGAGAAAAATTTCTTAGTGCATATTTCTTGATAGGACCCTGAGTGAAGCTATAGACTATGTTCCTATAGCACATCCCGCTGGCTCAGATGGTAAAGCATCTGCCTGCAATGCAGGAAACCTGGGTTGGATCTCTGGATCAGAAAGATCCCCTGGAGGAGGGCATGGCAACACACTCCAGGATTCTTGCCTGGAGAATTCCATGGACAGAGGAGCCTGGAGGGCTATAGTCTATGGGCTTTCACAGAGTCAGACACAACTGAGCAGCTAACACTATAGCATACGCAATAAAGGTTTTCACATCCAGCAGCTTCTTATCACATCCATCAAAGGCAGCAAAGGGCACAGCAACTATGTGCAACCAGGTGGAAAAAAAAATTCTGTGTGGCCAAGTCGTGTGATCTCTGTTTATGAGCTCATCAAATTTGCAGGCTGCCTAGAGGATTGAGAATAAGGACTAAGCAAGATCACTGCTCATGACTAGAGCCGCCTAGCAACCAACCTCAGTTATGACAACAGTCATGTTTGGAGTGCTTGTAATATGGCAGGCACTTGAATGCACTGTATATTTAATTCTTGGAATAACTCTCCAAGTCTTTTAGATACTAGAAACTTTCAGATAGTAGGCCCATAGAGCAAAGGAATATGATGAATCATCGCTCACTAGCCAGTTTGAGTCCCATGGCTCTGTCTATGGTTAGGGATTGGTCTGGGGGAATAGGGGACCTCCCTGGTAGCTCAGACGGTTAAAAAAAAAATCTGCCTGCAATGTGGGAAACCAGGGTTCAATCCTTGGGTCAGGAAGATCTCCTAGAGAAGGAAATGGCAACCCACTCCAGTATTCTTGCCTGGAGAATCCCATGGACAGAGGAGCCTGGCGGGCTACAGTCCATGGGGTCGCACAGAGTCGGACATGCTGAGTGACTCACACTGGGGGAATGGGCCATGCATGTAGTTACTTTTGAGGTTTACCTTTTAGGCCTGTATGGCTCCAGACCTTTGTCTCTCACCCTCTGTAGCTCAGTCATATATTCCTCAAGTGCTACAAAGAAGCAAATGTAGATAGTAAACGTTTCTGGCCAGTCTCTCCCCCACCAGCAGCCATGAGTGAGAAGGAGACATATATTCCCGTTCCTCAGCTGATCCCAAGAGAAAGAGCAATAGATTCAAACACAGAACGCTAACAAAGCTGGCCGGCACCCTGTCCAAAGGGCCATTTCAGCACCCAACTTCCCCTCAAGAGCCATGGAGAAGGGGGCTGACTTGGAGGCCAGTTGTTACCGTCTAGTTTGTAAACTATCCAGAGCTGAGCCCAGCTGAGAACAGCACCTTCAGGCTGCCAGGCACTGGGCTGAACCTCCAATGCAACAATGCTTTGCAGCCACTAATTGCGTTTCTGAATTTAGTTCTTCACGTGGTTTGTCACATGATTTTCTCTTTACGGACAATGGCAGGTGGTGATGGGAGATGCTGGTCTGGGCTGTCCAGATGCTGCCACGTGGTCTTATGTGGTAGCAGGAATCTGAGAGCATTAGGCATCATCCAAGTCCATCCTTACCTTATCTGTACCCACAGTTTTGATGCCAAACTCTTACCTGACCCCTAACTGCTTGAGCCAGACTGTAAACCATATCCTCCCTCTCTTGCCTCTTCTGGCTGAAACCAAAACTTGACTTAAGCTATGGGTAGAAGGCCTCTTTCACCTGGGCCCTACACTAGTAAGGAGTTGGTCTTCAAAATGTAGAGGAGGAAACCTGAGGCCAAAAGTGAGGTGAAAGTGTTAGTTGCTCAGTCGTGTCTAACTTTTTGTGACCCCATGGAATATAGCCCACCAGGCTCCTCTGTCCCTGGGATTTCCCAGGCAAGAATACTGGAATGGGGTGCCATTTCCTTCTCTACAGGATCTTCCTGATCCAGGGATCAAACCCGTGTCTCCTGCATTGCAGGCAGATTCTTTATTTGCTGAGCCACCATGGAGGGCACAAAATCAGTTGTATATATATATATATACTGTGTGTGTGCTAAATTGCCTCCAGTCATGTCTGACTCTTTGCAGCCCTAGGGACTGTAGCCCACCATGCTCCTCTGTCCTTGGGATTCTCCAGATAAAGAGTACTGAAGTTGGTTGCCATGCCCTCCTCCAGGGCATCTTCCTGACACAGGGATCAAATCCATGTCTCTTATATCTGCTGCACTGGCAGGCGGGTTCTTTACCACTAGCATCACCCAGCAAGCCCCAGTGTCTTCAGAATTAGAGGAGGAAACCTGAGGCTGAAGGACAGGAGAAAAGGCAGCTTTCCGGAAGGGAGTGCTAAGAAAAGACAGGGCTTTTGATGTCTTCACTTCTCTTACTGTAAACATCACCCCAGCTATCAGGTGTCCCTGAAGACTTCAAGCTTGAGATTCCCTGCTTTCACACAGAACATCTGTGGAGACAGTACTGATTCTGACCAGTTATTCCGAGGACTCCCCTCTACTGCCCATCACAGGATGGACTGGCACTTGAGAACTGGCAGCAGAGGTGATGATGTTCCCCCGAGCTCCTGGCAGTAGCAATGAACAGTCAGACTGCCTCCTTCTGTCCTTCTCTGCCAAGCATCCAAGGCCACTTTGGAGGCCACACATGCCAGATGGTGAGGCTACAAAGAGACGCTACACCTGCATCAGACTTTATATGTGCAAGAAATAGAACTGTACTGCACAAGCCAAGATTTCAGGAGTTGTCTGCTGTGGCACTTAGCATTAGTTATTCTGGCTAATTCAATATGAGAAATGTGTAAACAAAAATCTCAACTGTTTGGAAAATCATACATTAGGCCCTAGGAGACGGTCTGTGCATGCTAAGTCACCTCAGTTGTGTCCAACTCTTTGCGACGATATGGACTGTGGCTCACCAGGCTCCTCTGTCCATGGGAATCTCCAGGCAAGAATACCGGAGTGGGCCGCCATGCCCTCCTCCAGGGGATCTTCTCAACCCAAGCGACTGAACCCACGTCTCTTATGTCTCTTGCATCACAGGTAGAATCTTTATTGTTAGCGCCACCTGGGAAGCCCATGCAAAAGAAAGAAAACATCGTATATCATTCTTAACTGCCCTTCACTTTTTCAGGAAATAGTTCTAGACCTGTGTATATGACCTTAAATTTTCTTCTTTTCTTTCTCAATGGAACATGGAGTTGTTTGGCCTGAAATAAGTTTGATCATTATTGACAATTAATATCAATTCAAGTCTTAGCTACTTTACACTGATGGTACTTACACATCTTAACTCTAGTCTCAGAACATGGATTGTTTCATCTTCCACTTATAAGATAAGAAGATTAAAAAAATAAGAAAAGATTCATAGAATTGACTGAACACAACTGGATGGTCAGAACGAGATTGCAGGATTACAGGAAGTGCATCCAGGTGATGGTTTCAAATTTTCTGATTTATGAAAGTTTGAATTCAGCAAACCAACAGTGGGTAAGAGAGGTTTAGGGGGAAAGTGTATGGCAGTGTGTTTGCACCAGATGGCAGCGTATAAACTGGCATGAATATCTACCACCTGGGCTTCTGAAAGGGCCTCCTGCCTTGCTATTTTCCATACCTAGAATCCTCTCTTACCAGATCATCATGTAGCTATTTCTTTCTCAATATTCTGTTTTTCCCTCAAATGCCACCTAAGTAGGAAAGTCTTTTTTTAATTAACCAGGTAACCACTCTCCCCACCCACCCCCCCACACAAACAACAACAAAAAGCTATAATGGATTGGGGGCAGTGGGGGGACAGATAAGGAAAATCTGAATTTCACTACATATTAAATAATATTATTGTAACTATTAAGTTTTCTGAGAGTCCTAATGTCATTGGTTATACAGGTGAATACCTTATTCTTGGACTTCCTGGTGGCTTCATGGTAAAGAATCTGCCTGCAATGCAGGAGCCATAGGAAGCACGAGTTTGATCCCTGGGTTGGAAAGATCCTCTGAAGGAGGGCATGGCAACCCACTCCAGTATTCTTGCCTGGAGAATCCCATGGACAGAGGAGCATGGTGGGCTATAGTCCATAGGTTTGCAAAGAGTCAGACACGACTGAAGCGACTTAGCATGCACGCATCCTATACTTGAGCTCTTTCCATTTCATCAGATCACTTTGGCAAACATTGCCCCATTGAAACCCTCAGGTAAATCCTATAAACAGGTAAAATGATTAGCCTGTCAATAGACAAGGGGTCTAAAATACAGGAAGGATCATAATACTTGCCCAAGGTTATGCAGAACTAAGATTTAAACCCTGTTTTCCTGACTCGAAACAATTTGCCCTTTTTGCTATACATCATACCATCTAAAAATATTACCATTACTAACCAAGAATTACCTTTTTAATTGCCAAATGAGTTACATATTTATATGTATACAGATACATATATACGTCAAAATCACATCCCAAAAAAGTCTGCCACAGAAAACAGATTACTTCTCTAAAAGATAGAGGTTTGTAATGTACAATGACAACTTATTTTGTCTTTGAGATGGAGGTTGTAGGGGCACTGATTTTGAGCTAAGCCTCTGGGTCCTTTAAAGCAAGTACTTTTGTTCTTTAATCCACCAGCTTGACCTTCTGCACCTTCACCTCTGAAAAGACAGTCAGTGGGTAGCCCCAGAGCTCTAACATTGCACCCTGACAATGCCCAACACCTTGCAAGCTGCACAGAGGCCTGCCTCAATCAATACTTGAACAGAAAGAAAACCTGGGAAAAAAAATTTTTGAGCATTGCAAGGAATAGTGTTGTTCAGTTAGGAGTTTGTACTTTTAATCATGAGTCAACACTGTATCACTTGTCCAGTAGGAAAAGGGGCTGGTTGAAATAAGTCATTCCTATCTCATGTAAGGAACAGGAAACTTAATCCTAGAAGCTGGTATTTAAAAATCCAATGATGAAAGTCAGTTAGAAAGAGAAAAACAAATATCATATATTAATGCATATATATGGAATCTAGAAAAACGGTACTAATAAACCGGTCTGCAGGGAAGGAATGGAGACACAGACATAGAGAATGGACTTTGGACACAGCAGCAGAAGAAGAGGGTGGGACAAATTGAGAAAATAACATTGACATAACCATGTGTAAAACAGATAGCCAACGGGAAGCTGCTGTATAACACAGGGAGTTCAGTCTGGTGCTCTGTGATGACCTCGAGGAGTAGGATGGGGTGTTGGGAGGGAGGTTCTAGAGGGTTGGATATATATATTAAATATGTATATTTATATATAGTTATAACTGATTTGAGTTGTTATACAGCAGAAACCAACACAAGATTGTCAAGCAACAATCCTCCAATTAAAAAAAAAAAACCAATGGTAACTCTAATTAGACTAAAATGCCTTTTGATCAAGGTTCAACTCATAATTACACACCCATCCAAATTTTCAATTTGGTCTCCAATTTGTTCAAACATGCCTGTGGATTTGGCTGTACAATATAGTGTTAAGCTAAACCAATGCAATGATCACATATACATTTTATATTTTAGAAATCGATGCTGAAGAAACTGACTAGAAAATCTGCTTTCAAGATCTGTTTGGGAATTTTTCCCTTTCTTTTTAAAAAGCCCTACCAAGATGCAATTGCTATACCATAACACCTATTTTAAGCAGACAGTTCCAATGTTTTAAACTATATTCCCAGGGCTATGCAACCATTTAGCACAACCTAATTTTAAAACGTTTTCATCACCCCCAAAAAAGAACTCTGCATCCCTCAGTAGTCACTCCTCTCACTCCAAACCTTCTCTTCCCCCAGCCCCTTACAACCATGAATCTACTTTCTGTTCCTATAAATCTGCCTATCCTGGACATTTTGTATGAATGAAATAATGCAATATGTAATCTTTTGTAACTGATTTAGTTCACATAGCATAATGTTTTCAAAGTTTACTCATGTCATAGCATGTATCAGCACTCCATTTTTATTGCCAAATATTTCACTGTATGAATATACAACATTTTGTTTACCCATCAGCTGATGGATATTTTCTTTGTTTTCCACTTTTGGTGGTTATGAATAATGCTGTTCTACAACAGCATTATTCATCTACATTCATCTACAAACTTTTGGGTGGATATACATTTCTATTTCTCTTGGGTTTATACCGAGGGCTGAAATTTCTGGGTCATATAGTAACTATATGTTTAACTTTTTGAGGCACTGACAGACTGTTTTCCAAAGTGACTGAACGGTTTTACATTCCTATTAGCAATGTGTGAGAGCTGCAGTCTCTCCATGCTTTCACCACCCTTGTTATTGTGTGAATTTTTCATTACAGTCATCCTAGTAGGTACAGAATGGTATCTCATTGTGGTTTTGAACTGCATTTTCATAATGACTAAAAATGTTAGTGAGCATCTTCTAACCTGCTTGTTTGTCATATGTATATCTTATCTGGAGAAATGTCTCTTTGTATCCTTAGACTATTTTTTTTTTAAATTTTATTTTGTATTAGGGTATAGCCAATAGTTTCAAGTGAACAGTGAAGGGACTCAGCCATACATATGCATGTCTCCATTCTCCTCCAAATTCCCCTCCCATCCAGGCTGCTTCCCTGTTCTATATAGTAGTCCTTAGACCATTTTTTAATTTGGTTATTTGTCTTCTCATTGAGCAGTAAGTGTTGTTTCTATATCTTGGATACAAGTGCCTTATCAGAGATATGATTTGCAAATATTTCCTCTCCTTCTGTCTGTTGCTTTTTTATTTTCTTGATAGTATCATTTGTAGCACAGAAGTTTTAAATTTTGGTATAGTTACTTATATAGTTTCATGGTTGACTTGGAAAAACTGACTTCACTCTTCCCACTGTGATTTTTTCATACGACTACCACACTCACAACACTTCTAACACCAGATGTGTGTGGGGTTTTCCCCACACCAAACCATCTCTAACACTAGCTGGGTATCCTACAGTTCAACTCAGTTCTGACATGACCTACCCAAAGAGATGGTCGGATCCTGCGAGCTAAAAGCTCAGTCCCCCAAGACTGCCCCCACTTCAGGTGACTGTCTCAGATCTAGCTGGTTTCCTATGCTTCTGCCCAACTGGCTATAATGGGAAGTTCCCCCAACCCCTTCCTTGGGTCTGATTAATTTGCTACAGAAGCTCATAAAACTCAGAAAAAAAAAATAAACTTACATTTGCTGGTTTATTATTAAAGTGAAAGTGAAGTCGCTCAGTTGTGTCCAACTCTTTGCGACCCTGTGGACTGTAGCCCACCAGGCTCCTCCATCCATGGGATTCTCCAGGCAAGAATACTGGAGTGGATTGCCGTTTCCTTCTCCAGGGGATCTTCCCAACCCAGGGATCGAACCCAGCTCTCCCGCATTGCAGGCAGACGCTTTAACCTCTGAGCCACCAGGGAAGTGGTTTATTATTAAAGGACATGATAAAAAGATACAGATGAAGCTGTAGGTAGGGCAAGGTCTGGGAGAGTCCTTAGCACAGAAGCTTCTGTCCTCTTCGAGCTAGGTATGTCACCCTCACTGCACACAAATGTGTGCACACACCTGGAAGCTCTCCAGGTGCTTCTTTGGGGATGCTGTACTTTGGGGATTTTTGTGATGGTTTCATCACATAGGTGTGATTAATCATTAACTCAGTTTCCAGCCCCTTCTCACCTTCCTAGAGGATAGGGGTGGGGACTGAAATCTCCAAGCTTGTAATCATGGTTTGGTCTTTTGGTGACCAACTCCCACCCAGAAATTCACCAAGTATTGTCTCATGAGAACAAAAGATGCTTCTGCTACCCAGGAAATTCCAAGGGACTTAGGAGCTCTGGGTCAGGAATGAGGGTCAAAGACCAGACATTAGAACAAAGACACTTCTAGTGCTCTTATCACTTAGGAAATTTCAAGAGTTTTAGAAGCTCTGGGCCAGGAACAGGAGGCAGAGACCTATGTATTTATTTATTTATTATCTCATAATAACTGTCTCATCCTAGATACTCTTACCTAACCTAAGGTCCTTCCCCAGTGGCTCAACGGTAAGGAATCCACCTGCAATGCAGGAGATGGGGGTTTGATCCCTGGGTTGGGAAGATCTCCTGGGGAAGGAAATGGCAACCAACTCCAGTATTCTTGCCTGGAAAATCCCATGGACAGAGGAGCCTTGCAGGCTATGGTTCATGGGTCACAAAAAGTCCAACACAACTTGGTGACTAAACAACAACATAGCTGTCCTATCCTAAATACTGTTGCCTAACCTAAGGTCATGGAGATTTACTACCACGTTATCTTCAAAGAGTTTTTTACCACCTACATTTAGGTCTGTGATCCATTTTGAGTCATTTGTGTGTCTGGTGTGAAGGGCAGAGCCCAACATCATTGTCTTGAGGATGGCTGTTTCATTGTCTTAGAACCGATTGTTAAAGAGATTACTTCCCCCATTGAATTGTCTTAACCAATTAACCAGAAATGTGAGGGTTGGGTTGATGTTCATACTAGCATGCCTTCCATACTCCTCCAAAAGTTACCATTAATTAAATTGATCTGTCTTATTGTTTGGGAAATATCTGATGTATTCCTAGGAAAGAGAATTTGCAAAGTATACATTTACCCGTAGAATATGACACTTAAAGGTGACTTTGAGCCCCCCTCCATGTTTTATAAGGAATATTAGTTTTTAAATTAATATAGCAGCAATAATTATAATAATAGTAATAGTAGGATATATTGGGCTTGGAACTGTGCTAAGTTCCACGTTTCTTTCAATATGTGGAGCATTTAATCTTCACAAGAAGAATTTAAGCTCAGTGTATACTTGTTTCCCCAGATGAGAAAACTGAGGCTTAAAGGGATTAAGTAACTTGCCTTACACAGTAATTCACTTGTACATTTCCAAATCTCAGATGAACTGATCACCCTCCGTAAAACTTGTAGATACTGCCTACTAGCAGATACAAAAGTCTAAATGTTCCCTTGGGGTATGAGAGTGTGGAAACAACCCACTAAAAACATGAAATTTCCTTGAAGGCCCCATTTACTTTAATGAAAAAGAAAATTGCATTACAAATTACATGGATTTAAATTTAATTTTAAATTTAATTAAAAATTGCATGAGTTTAAATTTGACCTTTTGTTGTTGTTGTTGTTCAGTTACTCAGTCGTGTTCAACTCTCTGCGACCCCATGGACTACAACATGCCAGGAGTCTTCACCATCTTCACTATCTCCTGAAGTTTGCTCAAACTCATGTCCATTGAGTTGATGATGCCATCCAACCCTCTCATCCTCTGCCACCCCTTTCTCCTCCTATCCTCAGTCTTTCTCAGCATCAGGGTCTCTTCCAATTCATGTAAAAATTTAATCTCCATAATATCTACATTTTCTTTAACTAGATAATATGTTTATTTAAGTGAAGCTTGTTCCTGGAGGTAACACATAGGAGGAAGGAATTCCTTTATTTCTTCTTCATTAGCTGTGAAATGTTGTGGATCACAACTAAATGGTCTTTAGTTGTGGCATGTAAACTCTTAGCTGCAGCATGTGGGATCTAGTTCCCTGACAGGGATTGAACCCAGGCCCCCTGCACTGGAAGCATGAGTCTTAGCCTCCGGACCACCAGAGAAGTCCTTTTAAAATTGCAATTAAAATGTTGCAACTGAACATATTGCCTCTTCAAAAGCCACCTAGAACTATGCCTAGATCTCTCTGAAAGAGCCCTTGGGGTCACAGGATTTTGCTGACAACAGCACTGTGTCTGACTGAAGGACTCCACATGTTCCTGAAGCATGGCTATAAAACAATTTCCTTTAAGCAAATCTGATTTTCATACTAACTTACATGATGGGAGTGAAGATGTATTCCTACAGGAACGAAGAAATGTAGCCCCAACATGTAATTTGGAAACAATTGCATCTGCAGGAAAGCTTTTCAAAATCACCTATTTAAAAAGAATGCATCATTTTTGATAAAACAATAATAAAGCCAAGCTAAGTCACAAGGGTGTGCTGAAACTTACAATACTGTGTTAAAATCTACATTTCCTCGTGGAATGGTTTCCTCAAAAGAAAATTTGTCTACTGTGTACTCTGGGCTTTATAGTCAACCTGTTACTGGTTTTAAAAGGAAAACAAAAAAGTGTTAAGATGCTTAACATTTTTGAATATGTTAATTAAGGTTGATCATTTTCTTAGGTAATTCATGGTTAGAGCCATGGATGGGTTTGCTTAATATCCTTTTCAATAACAAAAATGGGTTTATTCTACTTATGGATGTCTTTATAATCCTTTCTCTAGGACTTGATTTTCACAACTGGTGCGCAGTTTACTGACTTAGCATTCAGAAAAGGAAAGGAATGACCTGCCAGTCAGCTGATCTTGAAATTTAGTAATTTCAGAAGGTCTTTCCTAAACCTTTTCATTAAGTAAGGTGGAGCAGCAAAAAGGATAACTTGTCAGAGCGTGATCCTGGGGACGTACCAGGCAAACTGGTGAAGCAGATGAACCAGAGGTCTGTGTGCAACAGAACAAAGGAGTATCTCAGGAAGAACACAGTGTAAGATAAAAGGGTCGGAGTGTAAAGAGGAGAATCCAGTAAGAAGCTTTGGTCCCAGCAAAAAAAATGACAGCACTCTCAAACTGAATAGTTGAAGAGCTCTTAATAAAGATGCTATGTACAAAGGTGTGGCATTAGGGAAACCAATAAGACCTGGTGCAATGTCTCAGGACAAGACCAGTGTGGTCACTGGAATAGAGAAAGAGAGGACACCTGGCAGGGGTGGGGGACAGGTATTGGGAGAATAACTACCTTTACCTCATTCTCCTCTTAACCTCCATCTTCTACTGGTTCCTCCCACTGGTCAAAGCCAAGCAGACACCAAAGGGGAAGGGAGTCCTTGAGTCCACTTAGATGTCAGTGCCCTCCATCATAGAACTCCAGGAACACGGCTGTGATTGCTCAGTTGTGTTTACTGCTGTTTGTAATGGACGAGAATGCACACACACCCTGGAGAACATTGGGAGTCTTAGAAGGGGATGCAAGAGAGGATTTATTTCTAGGATTTGGGCTGGCAGTGGGTAATCTGGGAAAGCATTGAAGATGCGAGAGGCTTGGCTGTGGGTTAATCCTGTTGGGAAGTGAGACAAAACTTCTTACCAGTTACAGATAGGTCTCACCCCATGGCTCTGTCATTATAAATAAGATTTATTTAGATACCCAATCATAGACTTGCCCCACTTTCTCATACCATCCCCCTCCTCTAATTAAGGTGATTGGTTATGTTTGTAGCTCGTACAGTGTTCACACTTTTGTCTGTGTTCCCATGTGAGTGGAGAGTGCTCCTGCTATCTTGATCCATGAGGGTCACAGCCTGTCTGATGCTGAGGTTCTACATTGGATTCCAAGCTCTGTCTTTCCACATCCACGTTGCTGGGCAGTCAGCAAGGTTGATCCCTGGGCAAGAGAAAAGCAGTTCCTATTCTCTGGGACCTGACCTGATATAATCAGGCCTCAGGGCTCTAGTGTTGAATATAAAATTTTTATAGAACCTCAACATCAGATAATAGCATGAAAGATGGAAGGTTCTGAGTCCAATGTGATATTTGTTGTCATCAGGCCACATCTCTGAGCCCGATTCCCCATGAGGAAAAGTAAGAAGTGATTCTGTTTCCCTTGAAAAGAAAAACCACTTTTAAAACACTGGTGCTCCTGATGCCCCACCTTGGGCTGCCTCCTAACAGAAAATGATACGAAGGAAAGAGGGCCTTCTTTCCCACATCATTGGAGGTTACTGGACCCTGTGCAACTTGGGCACCTAGGAGGGATGGTTAACTCTGTGAAGGTGTCTGGTAGGCCACGGAGGAGAACTGCATTCTGGCACCTGATTGGAAAGTGATGCTCAGAGAAGCAGAGGAGGCCATTGGTCTGTGAGCACAGAAGAGATGTCCTCTAGGGATCCCCAGATACACACAAAGGGCTTTACAGGAAGCTGAGATCTTGAATTATGTAGAAGGAAGGAAGGAAGGACCGGAGAAATTTGGGCTTGCTCTTATTGTCAATTTGTTAATATCCATGGTCTGTTGAGGTATAGTGGAACCTAGCATAAATATTTTAAAACAGCAAATCAACCAATTTCACATGCATTTAATTAAAATGAGCCTCTTCCTCAGTTTGGCAACGATGCACAATGCACTTTTAACAGCTTTGTGCATCATTCCCAACCTATAAATGCAGATAATCAGGCTTACTTATTTATAGGTTCTTTGAGGTTTGGGGATGAAAGGCTCTTTTAAAGTACAAAGCATTAATTTTTTGTGACAGAGTGCTGTACGAGAAATGAACATGAAGCGATAGAAACAAGTTTGTGTTCTTTCTGGCTTTTGGTTTTTTAGTTGCTTTCTTCAATGAGACACAAAAGCCAGCCTCCAACAGGAGATCTGGGGTTTGAGATACCAGAACTAATAAAGTCCTGGAAGTATAAAATCCTAGATAGGCTCAAATCGGCTACTCCTTTTGAAGATGGGAGAAGTAAATTGATAGTCAGAGTATTCTGTACAAATGAACTCATTTCAGTAAGTTGCACTGATAAGCCTAGGAGTATGTAAATGGACCTCTATTTATAGACCCGTTACATCCATTTTTGACCAGGACGAGCCAGTGGAGCGATCGCAATAGTCAATCATTACAAGTAACTAGACCACAAGAGAAAAATGTGCCAGTTGCTAGGTGATGACTTTCAATCTATCATTTTAAGCAATAAATATAAGATGAAGTTATGAGGAGAGAAGCTATTCATAGCTAAAACTCTAGCTTAAATGGCTATTATTTATTGCACGGAACTGAAATCGGATAAAGTTGAGAAACCCAGCATACCAACCCAGAAGCCAAGATGCTGTACCGGCGGACATCTTTCAAGGACAAAACCAAAGGTAAAGAGAGAACAAGGATTTAGGAGAAGGATCAAGAGGATGCATGTTTAAAAAAAAATACAAAACACCATGGACCTGACTGTGTCATTTATTATTATGCTTCAAACCATGAAAGGCAAAAGGAGTAAGTATTGTTTCATTATTTAGAACTTTGCCATTTCTAAAAAAGATGAAAAGTCCATCAGGCCCAATCAATTAGCGAGCAGGTGGCAATAATGTATTTGGCACAATGGCAGATGTGAACGTCATGGAAGGCCCTGCTCTCGGAGAGCATGGAAATCAGTCTGGAAATACAGGTAATCCAAGTGAAACAGAGAATCACCAAAGGCATCAAAATCCATTGGTTAAAACCTATACCTTGCCTAAAGCAAGTGCTTCATCAATGCCAGGTTTAACGATAAAGAATTGTGTAGCCTAGTGTATACCATCACTGGGTCTATAAGGCGGAAACTTCAGCTGTCTAAAACACAGCTGAGAATTCCAAAGCACAAGAAAAAGCCTTCCTTCATTACCCATTTCCTTTCGCAAGCCCAGTCATCTAGAACAGTGGTTCTCATACTTTAGGGTGCTTCAGAATCACCTGGGGAACTCGGTTAGTCACAAATCACTGGGCCCCACCTCCCAGAGTTTCAGATCCAGCAGGTCTAAGATCATTTGCCTTTCTAATGTGTTCCCAGATGATAGTGATACTTCTGATTTGGGGAGCATATTTTGAGAACTACTGATGTCAAAGATTTTAAGCAAATTTAAAAGCATGAAAGAAGAAAATAATAACATCTAGTACGTACTGTGTACTCACGATGTCACTATGCTTCAAATCCTCCATTAGGGGATAGATAGAATGATTGATGATAGATAAAGAGATGATAGATGGATAGAAGATGGATAGATGATAAAGTCTCCAGTTTTCATATATGCACAAACACAAAAATAGGCATTACGTATTTCTAATTTTATAGGTAAAAACCTGGAACTTAATGAAAACACTTTACCGCAGCTTGTAAGAGGTAGAACACAGTTTTGAACCCTAGCCTGTCTCAGTTAAAGCCTACCGTCCCTTCCCCATACCATTCTGCATCTCAGCAAGGCAGCAGTCACCTGTTGACAATAAAAAACACCAGCTCACAGTCTTAGAAGAGCTTAAAAAGCAACCAAAACCAGAAAGTAGAATAGACAGCATATTAAAAAGCAGTGACATGACTTTGCCAACAAAGGTCTGTCTAGTCAAACTATGGTTTTTCCGGTAGTCATGTATGGATGTAAGTTGGACTGTAAAGAAAGCTGAGTGCTGAAAAATTGATGCTTTTGAACTGTGGTGTTGGAGAAGGCTCTTGAGAGTCCCTTGGACTGCAAGGAGATTCAGCCAGTCCATCCTAAAGGAAATCAATCCTGAATATTCATTGAAAGGACTGATGCTGAAGTTGAAACTCCAATACTTTGGCCACCTGATGCAAAGAACAGACTCATTTGAAAACACCCTGATGCTGGGAAAGATTTGCGGGCAGGAGAAGGGGACGACAGAGGATGAGATGGTTAGATGGCATCACCGACTCAACGGACATGAGTCTGAGTAAATTCCAGGTGTTGGTGATGGACAAGGAGGTCTGGTGTGTTGTCATCCATGGGGTCGCAAAGAGTCAGACACCACTGAGCGACTGAACTGATCTGACTGAAGAAAATACAAAAAATCACAGTAGCTGGAGTCTTTTTGACTCACAGTCTGCCCATCTGCAGGCTGGAGAGAAGGGACCAGTGTTGAACTGCACAGTATTATTGCTTGGGGTGACCCTTGACAGTGGGGCTGGGCCTTCCTGATGGCTCTCACCTTGTTATGGTTGAAGCAGAAACTGGCTGGGATGACTTTCAAAATCCAGAGAATGGACAAAAAGAGATGCTTTAAAATTACACACTCTCTTGGAAGGGCTCATATTTCTCCACACTGACATTGACTTTGACCCCAGATAATAATTATATGTGGTAGCCAACAGGGTTAGAGCTCTAAAAAGTGTCTCATCTCCCCCCTCCTTCTCCTCCTGCTCCTTACACAAAGAAGAGTCTTTGGTTCTGGGCCGAGAGTGGCCAGGTAACATTTGGAAGCAGGCACCCATTCCCCTCGTCATATCTCCTATCCACGCTTTTGCTTCCTGCCTTGAGATAAGCCCCTCAGGTTTTGTATTATCCAGATATTCTTTTCCTTTTCTGATAAATTAACTTTTATTATATTTTGTACTTAACAGATAAGTGGTGATTGGGGGAAGACTATAAACAATACAATTAGGAGTGCATTTCCAGCAAAAACAAAGCTTTTAGGTTTTCCTTTACTCTTTCCTTCACTCCTCACCCAGGACCTGTAAATTAATGCCAGGGGTTTGCCTGGTGGCTCAGTGGTAAAGAATCCTCCCACAATGCAGGAGATGCAGGTTAGATCTCTGGGTCAGGAAGATCCCCTGGAGAAGGGAAATGGCAACTACTCCAGTATTCTTGCTTGGGAAGTCCCATGGACAGAGGATCCTGGCTGGCTACAGTCCACAGGATTGTGAAAGAGTTAGACCTAGCAACTAAACAACCATTAATGCCAACAGTTTTCTACACTTGGGGCTTACCTTCCCCCTCCCCATATGCCAGCACACCCGAACCTGACGCCGGTTGGTGACCTGGGCTCCCAGTTATTCCCCAGCCAGGCCCCATTTCGTTTCGCCCACTTCCCTCTGAGGCCCTGCCAGGCCCTCTTCCCTGGAGCCCAGACACCTGCAGCTAACATCGCTGATGGGAACCACCTGGGACCTCAGGGGTGGGGGTGGGGAAACGTGAGTGGAGCGAGAAACTGACAGGAGCCCAGGCGGGCCTGAGAAGGGAGGAGCAGTGAGCATGCGCTACCGGACCTGGGGCAGCGTGGAGGAGAGCCAGGAGGCGAGGGGAGAGCCTGGAAGAGCGGGAGAGAGCTGAGTTGGCGGTGTGGTCGCTAGCGACGACCTGGACGCGGAGCAGGTAAGACAGCAGCCCTGGAGGGAAGAAGAGGGCCCCTCCTCTCTCTCCTTGCGCCCCATGACTCAGTGACCCCGAATGAGTTTAGTTCCTTCGAGATTGGCTTCCCTACCCCACTCCAGTGCTCTTGCCTGGAAAATCCCATGGGCGGAGGAGCCTGGTAGGCTGCAGTCCATGGGGTCGCGAAGAGTCCGACACGACTGAGCGACTTCACTTTCACTTTTCACTTTCATGCATTGGAGAAGGAAATGGCAACCCACTCCAGTGTTCTTGCCTGGGGAATCCCGGGGACGGGGGAGCCTGGTGGGCTGCCGTCTATGGGGTCGCACAGAGTCGGACACGACTGAAGAGACTTAGCAGCAGCAGCAACAGAAGGGGTGAGATTCAAGAGCAGCTGAATGTACCCCTCGCATCCTCCCCCTCCCCAACCCCTATCTACTGATGCCTGCTATTACTTTAACACCAATAAGACCTTTCACTTCCATACTTACAAGATTGAACTATTTGACAAAGAACAAATGTTCCCTGACCCAAATGTATCCATAGTAAAGTATAAGGGACTAAAATGGCCACTCACTCCAGTATTCTTGCCTGGGAAATCCCCATGAACAGAGGAGCCTGGCAGGGTACAGTCCATGAGGTCGTGAAAAAGTAGGACAGGACAGAGACTAAACAACAGCGAGGAACTAAGGTGAGACCTGTCCCGTAGATAGAGGTTAGGAAAAGGAGCACCTCCTTTTCCACCTAGATACTCTGATTTGACTCACCAAGGCATCCTGTGGCTACAGAACTCTCCCAAGTGCTTCTGTGTGTAGCCGAATATGAGAAACAGCTCTGGTATCTCTCTTATCTTGGTTTAGATCTGTGGTCTCTCCTGCTGCTGCTTTCCCTCCCTCTAAAAACATACTCTATCCAAACTCTAGGAAAAAATACTTTCATCAACCCAGCATCTCCACAAACTCCTTGTCATCTGTATTCTTAAAAAATAAGGAAGGTTATGCCTGCCTGTTTATTTAAACCCATTCAGTATTTAATCCCGCAAAAGCAGACTCTGGTCTCTATAACCTGTCTAAGCAGGGTTTTGGGCTTTTTTCTGTTTCTTGAACCCAGATGCCAATAACTTAGTGGCTCAGTTGGTAAAGAATCCGCCTGCAGTGCCGGAGACCTGCATTCACTCCCTGGGTTGGAAAGATCCCCTGAAGAAGGAAATGGCAACCCACTCCAGTATTCTTGCCTGGAAAATCTCATGGACAGAGCAGCCTGGTGGGCTATATATAGTCCATGGGGTCACAAGAGTCAGTTATGATATAGTGACTAAACCACCACCTCCTCAACTTTAATGATGTGGTTGATATGCAGACTGTTTAATCTTTGAATCCCTCTCAGGCCTTGAATTTGTGACCCCAGGTAATATTGCATTTCCTCCCTTGCCAACCATGGCTTCCATGTCACTGTTACTCTTTTTTCATCCTCTACCCCATAGCTGTAGAAATTCCTCAAAGTTCCACACACTTTCCCTTAGTAATCTTGCCTATTTGTAGGAATTCAATAATCACTTTTTAAAACCATCTCTGCCTTCTTTACCTGTTGCCCAAGACTCTCAAAAAGTCTCAACCAAGATTCCACCTATGTATTCCACCTGTACATCCCCATCAGGCTCTCCCAAGTCGACATGTCTGAAATGAATCCATCGTTATCCTCTAGCCTTCTGTTTCTTCCCCACTCTCTTATCTCTTATGGAGTCACCTAGAGTTGAATCGTCGACATTATC
The DNA here is from genome assembly GCF_014754425.2 of Oryx dammah. Taxonomy (NCBI): domain Eukaryota; kingdom Metazoa; phylum Chordata; class Mammalia; order Artiodactyla; family Bovidae; genus Oryx; species Oryx dammah. Next base: position 6,949,150 of record NW_024080557.1, on the reverse strand, counting down.
TTGGAGTTACCTTTGTTTTCCTCCATTTCCTGCTAATTAGAGCGCAGTCTCCATAACTATGCTAATACTTTCACGGAAGTACAATTGACATACATACAATAAGCTGTACCTAAAGTGTCTAATGTGATAAATTTAGACATATGTATATATCCATGAAACATACAAGATAGTGAACAGAACTATAACAAAGAATGTCTCAGGCTCCCCTTCCCAGCTGTCCCCTCCCCAGCCCAGGCAGCTATCTGCTTTCTATTACTAAAGGTTACTTGGCACATTTTAGAATGATATTGATCTTTTCCTATGATTGTTTGCCATTGTGTTCTTTTGTGAAGCATCTGTTTAGTCTTTTGCTAAAATGTTAATTTACTTGTGAGAGAAATATACTGTTATTAATATTATTACATTTGAGGGCTCTTTATATATATCCTGGATACAAGTGCTTTGTCAGATTTATGATTTGCAAATATTTCCTTCTAGTCTGTGACTTGCCTTTTCATTCTCATCGTGGTGTCTTTTGAAGAGAAGCTCATAGTTTTGATGAAGTCCAATTTCTTTTCTTTTATAGATTGTACTTTTGGTATTGTATCTGAGAAATCGTTGCTTAATCCAGGGTAGCAAAGATTTTCTCCTGTTTTTCCTTCCTGAAGTGGTATGGTTACAGGCTTCACGTTTTAGGTCTGCAATCTATATTCAGTCAATTTTTATGTATAGCTTGAGATGTAGATCAAAATTCCTTTTTTCTTTTGCATATGGATAGTATATTGTTCTGCACCCACATTTGTGGGAAATTCTAACAAAACTTTCTCTGCTTTGTTGAAATCAATTCATCATATATGTGTGGATCTTTCTTCATTTCTAGACCCTTTATTTCATACCACTGATCAATTTGTCTATAAGGATGTCAATATAACATATCTTGATTATTGTAACTTCATGATAAATCTTGAGACCAGGAAATGTAAAGTTTGTTCTTCATTTGGAAAGAATTGGCTATTCTAGGGCCACTTAATTTCCATACAGATTATATGGATTTTGAGTGGAATTTATTGAATCTATAGATCACCTTGGAGAAAACAGATGTATTGTAATACCAAGCCTTCAGCTCCACAAGTATATCTCTCCATTTATCATGTGTGCTTAAATGAACCACAGCAGCATTTTGTAGTTTTCCGTATACAGGTATTATTCATCTTTTGTTAGATTAATCTCTAACTATTGTGAGTTTTATTTTGTTGGGTTGGGTTCTGTGTATTTTTATATTCCCATAAATATTTGTGAGCTTGTTCTGGAATATGGTTAAGTTACTTGGAAATTGGAAACAGTTTGATCCTTTTGAGTCTTGCTATAAAGCTTTGTTAGGCAGAACCAGAGCAGCACTTAGTCCAGGATTAATTTTTCTCCACTAGCGAAGTAAAACCCTGCTGAGTACCCTGCTTTATGCCTTGTGAATTACAATATTTTCTACTCTTGCTGATGTGAGCGTGAAATCTTCCTGGCCCTGTCTGAGATCTTATGGACTGTACCCTCTGATCCTGTTGGATGGTTCTTTTCCCAGCCTTGGATAGCTTTCCTTATGAATAGGCGCCAATCATTACTCAGCTGAATATGCAAGAGATGTCCTCTACAGAACCGAGTCCTCCCTTCTCATGTATTTCCTTCCACGAAAACTCTAGGTCCCTGGGAGTTTGACCTCCCTGTACCCACCTCTTTGTCTCCTCAACTCAAGAAGACTATTGGGATCCACCTGAGTTCTTTTTCCTTTCTTGCTGCAAGGCCTGGAACTGCTCTCCAAGCAATAAACTGCGGCCTTCATAGGGTTCACCTCATTTGTTTGCCATCTTTCTGAGAACACTGCCCTTTGTCGTCTGATATCCACTGCCTTGAAAAACTGTGTTTCATGTATTTGTCCATTTTCTCAGTTATTTGAAGTAGGAGGACAAATCTGGTCCCACTTCTTCCATCTTAGCTATACAGAGATGTCCTTCATGTCCCATGACTTTATTCTACAGATTCTATTCTGTTCTCTTTCATTCATATTTTCTATTCCACTGACCTCATTGTAACATTGTAAAAACAACAAGGAAATAACTTTCATTTATGAACCCTTTCTGTATGCCAGGGCCTGCGTCACACACGTGATAAGTGTTATATCCAACAACCATGGCTATGAGTTGGGCTTATTTACCTATGAAGTATTTAAAGCATTTAGAACGGTTCAAAATAATGTAAATATTCTCAACAGCTAAAATGGACAATGCTAAATTTTGGCCATATTTGCTTTAGCAGATGTGAAAATTCCCTTTGTATCTTCTTCCCCAGATCAATTTCCAACCTTCCCTTGCTTAAGATAGCATTATTCTGGAGTTGGCATTCTTCAGGTCCATGGATTTGTACATTCAAGGTAGACTTATTCCTATTTTACTAATGAGGGATCTGGGACATAGGTTAAGTAACATGCACAGAATTGTTCAGTTTATAACTAGTGGGACTAATTTTGGAGGCCAAATTCTCTGGTCCAAAACTATGTATCAGTACTTCACTCCAAGAATACATTCATCTTCCCACAGTCCTATTCAAATCACACCATTTGCCAATTTTAAATGCTATCCCTGAATTAAATAAAAGATTTTAATTTCAACTTTGTAGTCCTAACAAAGCATGACTTCAGTGTACGTAGCCACGCCTGCCCTGTGAAACCTCTTCCAATCATACCAAACCACATTTTTCCCCAGTATCACAGTGAATTTTCTTCCTGCTGTGTCTTGCCTATATTTTTTTCCCTCCTTCTTGAATGTCTTCGTCTCCCCATACCTGTGAATTAAAATCCATAGTGATCTCTCATAGCTTATCTGACAAACTACATCACTGATTCATTCATTCATTCATGTCAAATACGGATGTCTGTAAAGAGCAGATGACCGATGGCTACTTGAATCCTTGCTCCTTCCCTCCACTTGGTATTCTGCCACTCTGCTCAAAACCCATTAGCAAAGTATTTTTCATCTCTTCCCCCAGCATTTTGCCATATTTTATAGTAATTTGCATACATACTCTCCCTCTTCTGTATGGTAATTTTATCTCTGTATTACTATGAATGTCTAACACAGTGCCTTTGGACATGATGGGTGCCAATAAATGTTTCTTAAATTGAATTATACACTCCCAATCTGGATATTCTGGGAAATGTAGGAGTTGATAGATATAGTAGTATTTGTTTTTAATTTACTTTAAGCTACTTAAAAATTACTGAATGCAAGCATTTCCTTTTCTTGTACATCCCTAGAGCCCTTTCAAAACACCCAGTGCTCTGGCCCATGAGGAGCCTTGCTAGCCAGTGTTCCTCCAGCAAACCCCTGAAACACAAAAGGACATCTCAACTCTGTCCTTCCACCCACAGAAAATGGCATTCACATCTTAAAACAAGTTGGCTGAAAGACTTTTGGGTCCAAGCAAGTGATATTAGGCCAAATGTTCTCACTGATACAATCTGACGTTATTTCATATCACAAATGTCTAGTTTGGAGTTTTGGTGTAATTGATGGTGTATTATTATTATTGCCACATTAAATGCCACTGCCATGAACAGAGTTGCTATCAGTGAGTCTTTTTATGGTCACTGAGCTGCAGAGCGACCCTGCTTGAGTTGGAATGACAGATACAGTGAATTTTTTCCTCAGCTAATTATATGCGAATTTAGCCCCATTTTATAGCTCCCCTTGCCCTCTACTAAAACAGGACAGTGACTTTGAGATTATTCACTATATAAGGCAGAAAATAAACCAGGTATTAGCACTATATATTACGGGGGGAGGCATGCTTTAAGACACAAAATGTATTTGTTGCTGGATAGAAATGCGTGGATTTGTTTCTATGCTTATGACACACATTTTTGCTCAGCTAGGTGGATTAACTAAAGAATGAGAAGGGAGAAAAAAATATCTGAAACCAGAATAAATATTCCAGGCTGCTTCACCCTATTCAACTCTTTGTGCATGGACATTGCTGATTTGGACATATACCGTTTCATTTTCATTATTCATCCTCCCAGAAGCCAGACAGACTAGAAATGTGCTAAGGTGTGTTGTGAAAAAGTAATGAATTCTTGGCTACAAGCACCCTCCCCAGCCCACACTCCATTCACTAGCCATAGCAACACAGCAACTCCCTGAGGCTTTGGTCCAAGGAGGAGCCTAGCATCACCCTCCTTGAAACACATCCATTTTCAGCTCTGACAGGGTGCATCGGTGGGCATCTTTTTGGTACCAGTGTGATTTAGATCAGTTAGCACTGGCTGAGTACCTGTGGCATACCAGACTCAGCACTACAGTGGATACAATGTGATTTCTAGTTTTGCAGCTCTCGTAACTAAATAGATCTAGAAAGAACTTTAAGATACTGTATTAGGGGAACTATCATTCCTTGTGGCCCACCCAGCAAGGAAATACGTTGTTCAGCCACCCCATTCTGTAATGAGGTATCTGTCCTGTGTGTTCTGACCATGAGATTCTTTCTTAAGTTTGTTTGTTTATGGCTGTGCTGGGTCTTCCTTGCTGTGTGGGGCTTTTCTCCAGTTACAGCGAGCAGGGGCTACCGTCTAGTTGTAGTGGGGGGGCTTTTCATTGCTGTGGCTTCTCTTGCTGGGGAGCGCAGGCCCGAGGGCATGCAGGCTTCAATAGTCGCAACATGTCGGCTAAGTAGTTGCAGCTCCTGGGCTCTAGAGCACAGGCTCAATACTTATGGCACACGGGCTTAGTTGCTCCCCGGCATGTGGGATCTTCCCAGATCAGGGATTGAGCCCAAGTCTTCTGCATTGGCAGGTAGATAGATTCCTTACCACTGGGCCACCAGGGAAGTCCTGACCATTACACTCTTATTCTAGTTTAGAGTTGAGTCCATTCTAACTGTGGTAAAATGCAACAGCTTTGTACCCAGGACTTAATAAAAATCAGTGAAAAAGATTAATCAGGTTGGACCTACAGGCTAAAGCAGATTTGATGTAATTTACTAAATACTAATAAATATATGCATGTTGTTTATACATACATATGCAGTATTAAAGTTTAATAACTAAGCTGTAACTAATATGCAGAGCCAACTAAAATTTAATTAGCATATGAGCAGTCTTGCTAACAGTGTTGCCCAAAGGGACATCACCATCATGTAGGGTCTAGTTCTTCTCAGCTTCTCTCCAGTTCTTCTTTATCTGTCTGCTCAGTTCCTTTGGTGGGTCCAAAACTGGTCACCTGTGAGACCATTTGCTTAGTTTTTTATTCCAAGGCTGACATACTGTTATCGACAATTATTACCTCCTTCTGTCATTGCTCTCAAGGTTCAAGCATTTAGTCTTCACTTAAGACTTCACTATATGTCGTTACATTTCAGTACCACCCAACCTTTTGTTGTTCCCAATTTGCTGTTGCACAAATGTGTGCGGTGTGGACTGTAGGATGCTCACTATTCTCCAGTGTCCACTCTGCACTACTGTCTGTTCCAGCCACATAGATTCCTTGTCAGTCCTGAAATTTACTGATGTGAGGGGTTCTGTAGAACACCCTAGGTCTCAGGTAGGGAAAGAACAACTTCCAGGCTAAGTGCTTTCTAAAAAAAGTTTCTGCATTGTGTGGGCATTATTGATGCGCTTTTTTCTTCCTGGGGTTTCTGTAAATAATCGATACATGCATGTTTATATGAGGTCTGCACTAGAGTAACATGATGAACAAAGCACCATGGGAACACAGAAAAGAGACTGTTGAATTCTGAGAGGACAGTGATATTGATGATGATGGCTAGAAATTTGGTCTGGCAGAAGAAGGGCATTCCAAACATAGGGACTGCCAGAAACATACAATAATTCATCATTGTGAATGGCATGTTTGAAGACTGTGTGGCCCCCAGGTGTGACTGGAATACAGGTAACTTGAGATGAGATGAAGCGGGAAAGGGAGCAAGGTTTTGGAGGTCCTTGAATGCCATGATAAAGGTGTTGGAATTTGTCCTTAAAAAAAAAATCTATCCTTCAGCTTTTTGTTTAAGCAGATTTTGACATCTGTTTTTGTTTTTTCAAAGGAAATGGACTGCAATGCAGTAGGTGGACCAAGAGGTGAAGGACAGTGGCAGGTGGGACAAGTAGGGTGACTGTTACCCACGTGAGAGACAATGAACTTCTCAGTGAGGACAATAGCAGGGAGAGTGGGGGATTGTGTCATCTCAGATGTAGATTAAAGGGAGTTAAACTGTATGGAGGGTTGAAGGAGAAGGAGGACCAATAATGGAATTCAGGTTTCTGAATCAAACGACTGGGTAGACTTTGATATCATTGATTTGGATTAAAAATAGAGGAGGTGGTGAATGAATTTCTGCATTAGAGAGATTTGAACGATGGGAAACAGAGATGTCACTCTGGCCTATAATCCTTGGTTCATGGTCTTGCCTTTAGTCATCCCTCTTCTAAAGCAATAACAAGGGAGAAGCTTGTTTCTGTGACCAGTGTGAAGAATGAAGCTTAGTTCAGCCAAGGTAAGCAAGAATACACCTGAGCATGAGCCACTCTGGTTATGACCAGCTCCTTAATACCTAAGCTTCTAGAAGCTCCCTATGTAAATTGACCTTTCCCCTCTCCCCAAGAGGTAGGTAGCATTATTGACTCCAATCCTTTTCTCCTTTTGGTATCCACACCCTTGATCATGTATCTTTGTTGTGCCTCCCACAGAAGACACGGTATACTTTCCTTCCTCTTGGCTCTGAGTTTACCCAATGACATGTTAGTAGATGGGATGCAAGCAAGGGTCTAAAACGTGCTTGGGCAATGGGGCTTGCTTGCTCTTTTGTACTTCGCCCATCAGCATCAGGAGTCCTTTTCCCTGAGTCACTTTTCCCCATTCACCCATTTATGAAGCAGAGCCAGTCCACAGCGTGGAGTTTAGCCACCCAGACCCACATGAGGAAATAGTTTCATGTCACTAGGGTTTTTGTAGGATCTTTTTTTGAATGCAGACCACATTTAAAGTCTTTATTGGATTTGTTACAACATTGCTTCTGTTTTATGCAGGTTTGTTTTGTTTGTTGGCTGTGAAACATGCAAGATCTTCGCTCCCCCACCAGAGATTGAACCCATGCCCTCTGCATTGGACTTCCTGAACCACCAAGGAAGTCTCTATGCCACTGAGTTTTGGTGTGTTCTGTTATGTAGTGAGGGGCTTCCCTTGTGGCTCAGACAGTAATGAATCTGCCTGCAAGGCAGGAGACCTGGGTTCAATCCCTGGGTTGAGAAGATCCCCTGGAGAAGGGAATGGCTACCCACTCCAGTATTCTAGCCTGGAGAATCCCATGGACAGAGGAGCCTGGCAGGTTACAGTCCATGGGGTCGCAAAGAGTCAGACACGACTGAGTGACAAACACAGTTTAGGGAGGTTATGCCGTGAAAACTGATACAGCCAGTGAGTGGAAAACGTGGCTCTTGGCGGTGATCCTCTCAGCTTCTCTTCAGCCAGCCTGAGGTTGAAAGAGGCTGGCAGAGCCCCCAGCTTGTACCCGCTGGTCTGAACAGCAGCTTGCACAGCGACTGCTGAGGTTAAACAGATCTAGTCATATTAGTGATGGGACCCTTCACGGATTTTCCGCTGCCACTTGAAAACCATCCACTTCTGCTCATGAATGGCATTGTGCTTGTGTTTCTCAGATCACTAGAAACAGAAATTCCACGCTTAGTGTTGGACTTTTTGCAAACCTTAATTACTCCCGAATCAAAAAATTAGTGCTGTTTTGAATCTCGGTTTTTTATTCCATCCTAACTCTTAACTTATTTACGGGGCAGGCTGTGGGGAGAACTTGTTTCCTTTTCTGCAGAAGTAGACTATCTGGTCAGATGCCAACTTTAAATTCTTGAAGACGAGTATTAAGTAGACCTTTGGCCTTGCTTTTTCTGGGTAAACAATCCAAATTCATTTAACCTTTCCTCAGAGGTTCAATTTGCCAATTATGTGACTGTTCTTTGCTCTTTTCTGAACCCTTTTCTACTTTGTTACATCTCTTCTAGGTTGTAAAGACCAAAATTGGACTGGTCTTTACATCGGAACTTGTGCCAAGTGTGACCCCTGTACTCTTGGGTCTTTGAGAAGGTGCCAGGTCAGATACCACAAGGTTGGATTAGTTTCCATTGCACAGTTACAGAGGGTCTGTGCTCGCCTTGGATTTCCCAGCCACCTCTGGGACTCCCCGTCTTATAACTTTGGCATTGACTTTTTTATATATAATTTTATTTTTATTTATTTTTAGCTGTGCTGGGTCCTCGTTTCTCTGCAGGCTTTTCTCTTTCTAGTTGTGGTGCATGGGCTTCCCATTGTGGTGGCTTCTCTTGTTGCAGAGCCTGGGCTCAGCAGCCCACAGGCTTCAGCAGCTGTGTCTCTCGGGCTCCAGAGCAAGGGCTCAGGAGTTGTGGAGCATGGGTGGGTCGCTGTGCAGCATGTGGACCCTTCCTGGACAGGCCTTGAACCCGTGTCTTCTGCATTGGCAGGTGGATTCTTAACCACTGCACCACCAAAAAAGCCTGGCATTGACTTTTGAACCTTCAAACTCTTAATCTGTTATTTTGTATTTGCCAGGACCCCTCCAAGTTGGTGATGGTTGTTCTTGATTTTTATAGAACAATACATCCTTCTGCTGAACTCTAATCTTTGCAATTTAGATTTGAGATTTCAAACGTTAAAGAAAAGACAGCCACATTAGTTAATTAGAATGGTGGGAGGGAGACTATAGAGGAAGGGGCTATATGTGTACTTATAGCTGATTCACGTTGCTGTTCAAAAACTAACACAACAATGTGAAGCAATTATCTGTCCAAAAAAAAGTAAATAAATGAAAAAAAAAAGAATGAACACACACCACTTTTGTAACACTAAAGATAGTATTATGCTTAGTTACTAAGTATAAATATTATACTAATATAGTTAAATAATACCATAAGTTATAGCCTGCCCAAAGAAAAAATGAAAAATGGCATAATTTCTCATATCTGTGAAAGGATTCCCGCTGAAATACAAGGTGAGGAAAATTAACAATAGTCATAATAGCTAACATTTATTGAGTAAAAACAATGCTCTAGGGGCTATACTCTTTTTGTACATTTTTGTAGATTAGGTTTCCCCAAAAAGACATAGATTAAAAAAAAAAAGTTTGTGTGAATGTGAACTCACTAAGTTGTAGACCCAGCAGAAACCAGGAAGGTCCTGGAGAAAGTAGGACAGGAAAGGGAAGAATTCAAGCAAGTGTGCAATTTCAGGTATGCACTTTGCTCCTGGAGGAATGAAATCCATTCAGTTGAAAATTCTTAGGATAAGTCATCAAGACAGTGTGGTATTAGAGACAAAATGAACTCATAGATCAGTGGTACAGAATAGAGTCCAGAAATAGACCTATAGACACACGGTCAATCGATTTGCAATGAAGAGGGAAAGGTGATTCCACTGAGAGCTATCAGTTCAGTCGCTCAGTTGTGTCCAACTCATTGCAACCCCATTGCAGCACGCCAGGCATCCCTGTCCATCATCAGTTCCCTGGGCTTGCTCAAACTTGTGTCCATTGAGTTGGTGATGCCATCCAACCATTTCATCCTCTGTCGTCTCCTCCTCCCACCTTCAATCTTTCCCAGCATCAAGGTCTTTTCCAATGAGTTAGTTCTTCACATCAGGTGGCCAAAGTATGGGAGCTTCAGCATCAGTCCTTCCAATAAGTATTAGGACTAGTTTCTTTTAGGATGGACTGGTTGGATCTCCTTGCAGTCCAAGGCACTCTCAAGAGTCTTCTCTAACACCACAATCCAAAAGCATCAATTCTTCGGCACTCAGCTTTCTTTATAATCCGACTCTCTCAGCCATACGTGACTACTGGAATAACCAAAGCTTTGACTAGACAGGCCTTTGCTGGCAAAGTAATGTCTCTGCTTTTTAATATGCTGTCTAGGTTGGTCATAGCTTTTCTTCCAAGGAGCAAGGATTTTAATTTCGTGGCTGCAGTCACCATCTGCAGTGATTTTGGAGCCCAAGAAAATAGTCTTACTGTTTCCATTGTTTGCCCATCTATTTGCCATGAAGTGATGGGACCAGATGCCATGATCTTAGTGTTTTGAATGTTGAGTTTTAAGCCAGCTTTTTCACTCTCTTTTAATTTCATCAAGAGGCTCTTTAGTTCTTCTTCACTTTCTGCCATAAGGGTGATGTCATCTGCCTATCTGATCTTATTGATATTTCTCCCGGCAATCTTGATTCCAGCTTGTGCTTCATCCAGCCCAGTGTTTCTCATGATATACTCTGCATATAAGTTAAATAAGCAGAATGACAATATACAGCCTTGACGTATTCCTTTCCCAATTTGGAACCAGTCTGTTGTTCCATGTCCAGTTCTAACTTGCTTCCTGACCTGCATACTGATTTCTCAGGAGGCAGGTCAGGTGGTCTGGTATTCTCATCCCTTGAAGAATGTTCCACAGTTTGTTGTGATCCACACAGTCAAAGGCTTTGGCATAGTCAATAAAGCACAAGTAGATGTTTTTCTGGAACTCGCTTGCTTTTTCAGTGATCCAGCAGATGTTGGCAATTTGATCTCTGGTTCCTCTGCCTTTTCTAAAACCAGCTTGAACATCAGGGAGTTCACGGTTCACGTATTGCTGAAGCCTGGCTTGGAGAATTTTGAGCATTACTTTACTAGCATGTGAGATGAGTGCAATTGTGTAGTAGTTTGAGCATTCTTTGGCATTGCCTTTCTTTGGGATTTAATGAAAACTGACCTTTTCTAGTCTGTGGCCACTGCTGAGTTTTCCAGATTTGCTGGCATATTGAGTGCAGCACTTTCACAGCATCATCTTCCAGGATTTGAAATAGCTCAATTGGAATTCCATCACCTCCACTAACTTTGTTCATACTGATGCTTCCTAAGGTCCACTTGACTTCACATTCCAGGATGTCTGGCTTTAGGTGAGTGATCACACCATCTGATGATTATCTGGGTCATGAAGATCTTTTTTGTACAGTTCTTCTGTGTATTCTTGCCACCTCTTCTTAATATCTTCTGTTTCTCTTAGGTCCATACCATTTCTGTCCTTTATTGTGCCCATCTTTGCTTGAAATATTCCTTAGTGTCTCTAATTTTCTTGAAGAGATCTCTAGTCTTTCCCATAATCCTTTCAATAAATGACACTGGAACAATTGGCTATCAATATGCAAAAAATAAAAAAATGAACTTCAGTTCATACTTCACATTATATACAAAAATATCTTAACTAAAAATAGATAATGGGTTTAAGGCAAAACTCAAACTTTGAGACTTCTAAACTAAAACAGAAAATCTTTAGGACCATGGATTAAGCAGAGATTTCTTAGATGTCACAAAAAGTATAATCCATAGAAGGAAAAATTATTATATTGTACTTAATCAAAATTAAGAATGCCTACCCTTTGGCAGACTCTGCTGAAGAAGGATAATATCAAGCCATAAACTGAAAGGAAAGATTAGCAAATCTCTATCTAATAAAGGACTTGTACCCACAAGATATACAGAACAGCCAAAATGCAACTATAAGAAAACAGTAAAAATGTGGAAACGTTTTGAAGATAGGTACATGGCAAATCATGTAAGACCACGCGTGGCATCCGGTCCCATCACTTCATGGCAAGTGGGTGGGGAGACAATGGAAACAGAGACTTTATTTTCTTGGGCTCCAAAATCACTGCTGATGGTGACTGCAGCCATGAAATTAAAAGATTCTTGCTCCTTGGAAGAAAAGTATTACCAACCTAGACAACATATTGAAAAGCAGAGACATTACTTTGCCAACAAAGGTCCATCTTGTCAAAGCGATGGTTTTTCCAGTCGTCATGTATGGATGGTGAGAGTTGGATTATAAAGAAAGTTGAATGCTGAAGAATTGATGCTTTTGGACTGTGGTGTTGGAGAAGGCTCTTGAGAGTGCCTTGAACTGCAAGGAGATCCAATCAGTCCATCCTAAAGGAGATCAGTCCTGAATATTCATTGGAAGGACTGATGCTAAAGTTGAAACGCCAATACTTTGGCCACGTGATACAAAGAGCCAACTCATTTGAAAAGACCCTGAGGCTGGGAAAGATTGAAGGTAGGAAGAGAAGGGGATGACAGAGGATGAGATGATTGGATGGCATCATCAACTTGATGGACATGAGTTTGAGTAAGTTCCAGAAGTTGGTGATGGATAGGGAAGCCTGGTGTGCTGCAGTCCATGGTGTTGCAAAGAGTTGGACAGGACTGAGTGACTGAACTGAACATGGCAAATACTTATGTTAAAATTCAATATCATTAGTCTTTAGGGTAATTCAGATTGAAACAATAAGGATCTATCACTTCAAATCTACTAGAATGGCTATAATAAAAATACAGAGAGTTACAAGTGTTGGTGAGAATGTGGAGAAACTGGAATGCTCTTCCGTTGATGGTGGGTATGTAAAATGAAACACCCACATTGAAAACTAGTTTGTGCTTTCATAAAAAGTTAAACACATATTTCCCATATTACCCAGCAATTCCACACTGAAGTATCTACTCAAAAGCCAAAACAAGAAAAAGAAACAAAGCACATGTCCACACAAAGACTTCCACACAAATGTTCATAGTAACATTATTCATAATTGCCAAAGAGTAGAAATTGTGGTTGACATATGTACATATGACATACTGATACTATGTATCTAATAGATAACTAATTGAAAATATACTCCATAGCACTCATGGTGCTAAGTCACATCAGACTCTGTGCAACTGCATGGACTGTAGCCTGCCAGGCTCCACTGTCCATGGGATTTCCCAGGCAAGAAGACTGGAGTGGGTTGCCATTGCACTCTTCTTGACATCTTCTTGACCAGGGATAGAACCTGTGACTCTTGCTTGGCAAACAGATTCTTTACCACTGAGCCACCTGGGAAGCCCCTGCTGTATAGCACAGAGGACTCTATTCAGTGCTCTGTGGTGACCTAAATGGGAAGGAAATCCAAAAGAGAGGGGATATGTGTAAATGTGTAGCTGATTCACTTTGCTGTACAGCAGAAACTAACGCAACAGTGTAAAGCAGCTATACGCCAATAAAAATTGAAATAAAGAAATGTCCACCAACTGGTGAGTGGATAAATAAAATGTGTTTTAACCATACAATGGGATGCTATTTGGGACATAAAAATAAATTCTAATTTGTGTCACAACATGGCTAAACCTCAAAAACCTCATGCTAAGTAAAAGCTTGGTGCAATATACTATATGATTTAATTTCTATATGAAGTGTTCAAAAACGACAGATCTGTAGAGAAGAAAATATATTAAAGTTGACTATGACTCAGGGTAGGAATAGGGATTAAGTGCCAGCAAGCATAGGGGTTTTTTTTTATGCAGAGGTTTGCAGAGAATGATGGACATGTTCTAAAAGTAGATTGTGGTAATGGTTGCATAACTCTGAAGATTTTCTAAAAATCATTAAATTGCACACTTAAGTTGGTTCATTTTATGGTATATAAATTACACCTCAGCAGAGCTGTTTTGTAAAAAGATCATTTGTTTTAATATTTTTATTGAAGTATAATTGATTTATAGTGTTGTATTCACAGTGCTGCTATGAATGTAGTGGTGCAAATACGGGTTTGAATTCTAGTTTTGTCCAGGTATATGTTCAGGAGTGGCATTGCTGGATCATCTGGTAATTCTATTTTTAGTTTTCTGAGGAACATACATACTATTTTCCCTAGTGGCTGCACCAACTTACCCCACCAGCAGTGTAGAAAGGTTCCCTTTTCTCCATACTCTCTCCAGCATTTATTACTTGTAAACCTTTCAGTGATGGCCATTCTGACTGGTATATGGTGGTTCTTTGTAGTTTTGACTTGCATTTCTCTAATATTTAGCAATGTTGAGCATCTTTTCGTGTACCTATTGACCATCTGTATTTTTTCTTTGGAGAGTTGTCTATTTAGGTCTTCTGTCCATTGTTTTTTCATTGTTTTTCTGTTGTTACTGTTTTGATTTTTTGTTGTTGAGTTGTATGCACTCTTTTTGTATCTTGGAAATTAAGCCTTTGTTGTTAACATCATTTACAAATGTTTTCTTCCATTCTGTGGGTTTTTCCATTTTGTTTGTGGTTTCCTGGGAAAATCGTATGTACAATTTTGCATTCCACTTTTTTTCACTAAAAACTATACCATAAGTGCATTTTCTTGGCAAAACTCTATTAGTCTTTGCCCTGCTTCATTCCATATTCCAAGGCCAAATTTGCCTGTTACTCCAGGTGTTTCTTGACTTCCTACTTTTGCATTCCAGTCCCCTATAATGAAAATGACATCTTTTTTGGGTGTTCATTCTAAAAGGTCTTGTAGGTCTTCATAGAATTGTTCAACTTCAGCTTCTTCAGCATTACTGGTTGGGGCATAGACTTGGATTACTGTGGTATTGAATGGTTTGCCTTGGAAACGAACAGAGATCATTCTGTCGTTTTCGAGATCGCATCCAAGTACTGCGTTTCGGACTCTTTTTTTGACCATGATGGCTACTCCATTTCTTCTGAGGGATTCCTGCCTACAGCAGTAGATATAATGGTCATCTGAGTTAAATTCACCCATTCCAGTCCATTTTAGTTCACTGATTCCTAGAATGTCGACATTCACTCTTGCCATCTCCTGTGTGACCACTTCCAATTTGCCTTGATTCATGGACCTGACATTCCAGGTTCCTGTGCAATATCTCTCTTTATAGCATCAGACCTTGCTTCTATCACCAGTCACATCCACAGCTGGGTATTGTTTTTGCTTTGGCTCCATCCCTTCATTCTTCCTGGAGTTATTTCTCCACTGATCTCCAGTAGCATATTGGGTACCTACTGACCTGGGGAGTTCCTCTTTCAGTGTCCTATCATTTTGCCTTTTCATACTGTTCATGGGTTTCTCCAGGCAAGAATACTGAAGTGGTTTGCCATTCCTTTCTCCAGAGGACCACATTCTGTCAGACCTCTCCACCATGACCCACCCATCTTGGGTGGCCCCAGGGGCATGGCTTAGTTTCATTGAGTTAGACAAGGCTGTGGTCCTAGTGTGATTAGATTGACTAGATTTCTGTGGGTATGGTTTCAGTGTGTCTGCCCTCTGATGCCCTCTTGCAACACCTACCGTCTTACTTGGGTTTCTCTTACCTTGGACGTGGGGTATCTCTTCACAGCTGCTCCAGCAAAGTGCAGCCGCTGCTCCTTACCTTGGATGAGGGGTAACAACTCACTGCCTCCCCTCCTGACCTTGAACGTGGAGTAGCTCCTCTAAGCCCTCCTGTGCCCGGGCAGCCACCACTCCTTGGACATGGGGTTGCTCCTCCCAGCTGCCATCCCTGGCCTCGGATGTGGGGTAACTCCTCTTGGCCACAGCCCCTCGGGCATGGGGTCCTCCTGGCTTCTGCCCCGACCTCGGACGTGGGGCAGCTCCTCTCGGCTGCGCTATGTGCACTGGTCATAGCAAACACCCTCTTCCAACAACACAAGAGAACACTCTACACATGGACATCACCAGATGGTCAACACCGAAATCAGATTGATTATATTCTTTGCAGCCAAAGATGGAGAAGCTGTATACAGTCAACAAAAACAAGACGGGGAGCTGACTGTGGCTCAGATCATTAACTCATTGCCAAATTCAGACTTAACTTGAAGAAAGCAGGGAAAATCACTAGACCATTCAGGTATGACCTAAGCAAATCCCTTATGATTATACAGTGGAAGTGAGAAATGGATTTAAGGGACTAGATCTGATAGATAGAGTGCTTGATGAACTAGGGATGGAGGTTTGTGACATTGTATAGGAGACAGGGATCAAGACCATCCCCATAGAAAAGAAATGCAAAAAAGGAAAATGCCTGTCTGGGGAGGCCTTACAAATAGTTGTGAAAAGAAGAGAGGCAAAAAGGAAAGGAGAAAAGGAAAGATATAAGCACCTGAATGCAGAGTTCCAAAGAATAGCAAGAAGAGATAAGAAAGCCGTCTTCAGTGATCAATGCAAAGAAATAGAGGGAAACAACCGAGTAGGAAAAAATAGAGATCTCTTCAAGAAAATTAGAGATACCAAGGGAACATTTCATGCAAAGATGGGCTCAATAAAGGACAGAAATGGTATGGACCTAACAGAAGCAGAAGATATTAAGAGGTGGCAAGAATACACAGAACTGTACAAAAAAAAGACAATCACGATGTGGTGGTACAATCACTAATCTAGAGCCAGACATCCTGGAATGTGAAGTCAAGTGGGCCTTAGAAAGCATCACTAGGAACAAAGCTAGTGGAGGTGATGGAATTCCAGTAGAGCTATTTCAGATCTATTTCAGCTATTTCAGAAAGATGATGCTGTGAAAGTCCTGCACTCAATATGCCAGCAAATCTGGAAAACTCAGCAGTGGCCACTGGACTGGAAAAGGTCAGTTTACATTCCAATCCCAAGGAAAGGCAATGCAAAAGAATGCTCAAACTAATGCACAATTGTACTCATCCCACACGCTAGTAAAGTAATGCTCAAAATTCTCCAAGCCAGGCTTCAGCAATATGTGAACTGTGAATTTCCAGATGTTCAAGCTGGTTTTAGAAAAGGCAGAGGAACCAGAGATCAAATTGCCAACATCTGCTGGATCACTGAAAAAGCAAGAGAGTTCCAGAAAAACATCTCTTTCTGCTTTATTGACTATGCCAAAGCCTTTGACTGTGTGGATCACAATAAACTGTGGAAAATTCTGAAAGAGATGGGAATACCAGACCACCTGACCTGCCTCTTGAGAAACCTATATGCAGGTCAGGAAGCAACAGTTGGAACTGGACATGGACCAACAGACTGGTTCCAAATAGGAAAAGGAGTACGTCAAGGCTGTATATTGTCACCCTGCTTATTTAACTTCTATGCAGAGTACATCATGAGAAATGCTGGGCTGGAAGAAACACAAGCTGGAATGAAGATTGCTGGGAGAAATATCAATAACCTCAGATATGCAGATTACACTACCCTTATGGCAGAAAGTGAAGAGGAACTAAAAAGCCTCTCGATGAAAGTGAAAGAAGAGAGTGGAAAAGTTGGCTTAAAGCTCAACATTCAGAAAACGAAGATCATGGCATCTGGTCCCATCACTCCATGGGAAATAGATGGGGAAACAGTGTAAACAGTGTCAGACTTTATTTTGGGGGGCTCCAAAATCACTGCAGCTGGTGATTGCAGCCATGAAATTAAAAGATGCTTACTCCTTGGAAGAAAAGTTATGACCAACCTAGATAGCATATTCAAAAGCAGAGACATTACTTTGCTGACTAAGGTCCATCTAGTCAAGGCTATGGTTTTTCCAGTGGTGGTGTATGGATATGAGAATTGGACTGTGAAGAAAGCTGAGTGCTGAAGAATTGATGCTTTTGAACTGTGGTGTTGGAGAAGACTCTTGAGAGTCCCTTGGACTGCAAGGAGATCCAACCAGTCCATTCTGAAGGAGATCAGCCCTGGGATTTCTTTGGAAAGAATGATGCTAAAGCTGAAACTCCAGTACTTTGGCCACCTCATTTGAAGAGTTGACTCATTGGAAAAGACCCTGATGCTGGAAGCGATTGGGGGCCAGAGGAGAAGGGGATGACTGAGGATGAGATGGCTGAATGGTATCACGGACTTGATGGACGTGAGCCTGAGTGAACTCAAGGGAGCTGGTGATGGACAGGGAGGCCTGGTATGTTTCAATGCATGGGGTCGCAAAGAGTCGGATATGACTGAGCAACTGAACTGAACTAATACCGTAAGTAGTTGTTAATGTCGTTAAAGATAATTTGAAAATATCTTTTTAATAACTACTTACTATTTCTTTTTATACACATACCCAAGATTTATTTAATAGTTTCCTATAGACTATTTATGATTAAAAAAAAACATTTTGTTTAACCTCTTTGTATACAATAACTGTGTAACCACAGACATGTTCACCACTCAGAACTTTAATTATCTGATAGGAAATGAGCATAATTAAGAGTTCTGACTTCTTAAAGACAAAATGGCTATTCTGAATATTATATAAAATCAACTGTGAAACAGCGTGGTAATGACAGAAACCATCTAGATGTTAGCCATTATTACTGCCATTAGCAAACTTTATAAAACTTTAAATTTATGATTATTCCTCAGAATAGAATCACAGCAGTGAAATCTCAGGGTTTATTTAAAAAACAACAACAATAGCAAAACATAGCTTTCTAAATTAGAAGTAGGCAAAACACATTCTTGGCTCTTCTCTGTCCCCCTTTCTGAATCTGGGAACCCAAAATGATTCTTTGCATTCTTGCTCTGATGCCATGAAGAGTTCCGTGGCTATAAACTTTTTATTTCTTTAATCACACCCCATCAGCCTGTGCTTTCTCTCCTTGTAGGGCATGGACTAGGTGGCCTTGGATAAAAACACTGAACAAAAATGACCATGGGTGACAGTGAATTATATGCTTCTTCACTGGTAACATAGTTGCCTTTTCATAAGGCTCTCTAGAGCCTAAATCTAGAGAACTGAAGCATGGAGGCTTCAAGATCCTCTAGGAAGGTTAATGGGGAAAATTGTTGGTCACTGCAAATCACAGACCACTTTGCATGTTGTTGTCCTGACCAAATTCCTTAGCATGGTAGGCAGGGTCCTTAATTATTTACCCCTTGTTTACTTCTTCAGCTTTATCTCTTACTTCACTGTCCCTCCAATGTGATACTAAAATCATGCAGTAGAAGGTCTTGCCATTTCCCCGAATATGTCAGGCTTTCTCCCCCACAAAGCTCTGTACACCATGATTCCCTGCCTTGAATACTCTGTACCTATCCCTACTCCCTTTATTTGGCTACTCCTACTTATAATGCTGGCATCGTCTTATAAACTACATCTTCTTGGAAGTGGTTCTGTTCCCAAGCCCAAGTTTGATGCTCCCTCTTTAAGCTCCCATGGCACCCTGTTATTACCCTTACTGGATTTAAATTGCCTGTTTATTTGCCTTCTCCCCAATCACATTATGTGGCAGCCATGGGGTTGCATCACTTTGATCTCCCTTCAAGAAAGAGCTTGCTATTTAACTGCAAGGAGTGCAGTTAGCTGACAGCCTCCAGCTGTTAATGCCTTCAGGATCTGCCCCAGCTTTCAAGCTGAGACCATGATCTTTTCCGGCAGCCCCAGCCAATGACTGAGCATAATAGCGGCACTGGGGCCAACTCCGAGCTCCTTCAGTGGGAAAGCTCTGAGTTGGCCAACTTTGTTAGATCTGCATGGTGGTCTGAGGTGCTTGCTGCCTCAATCATACTTTTTCCATCTTTCCTCTCACACATGTCATGTCTGCTTTGGGGGCCGAAAATGTTCCCTCCGCAATCTTACCTCCTCACCCTCACTTTTATGGTGTTGCTCTCCAATAAACCTCTTGCACTCCTCAATTGATCACTGCATCTGTTTTCTGGAGAACCTAAGACAGATGAACTTTTTAAAGGGAAAGGCTATATTCTTATTCAAGTTGTATCTCCAGCTCTCATAGCAATTCACAGTAGGGTCTCAGTAAATAATTTGGGAAGAATTGAATGAATGAATGAATGCTCAAGATAATGGTTAACTTTAAATGATATCTTGATCTTATGTAATTCACAAATGCCAGTAAACAGTCAAGAACATTCTGATTTGAAGACCCCAATTCATTCATGAAATGCATTGTAGGAATGACATAATTGTGCCTTTTGAAGTGGACATTTTCCAACGATTGGATTAATGCTAAATACAAATTACCCCTTAAGAGAATCTCATGGTCTGCAATAGTGGAGTATGAGTCATAATAGATATTTGTATTTGAAATTACACAATAGCTATAAAATTATTACTTACTATCAAAATAGCAAATTTTAAATAGTATGGCTTATGCCTGGAAACCCTGTCTCAATGTTGATCTGTAAAATAAAATCCAAAAGCACTAAACATTTTTCAAAACCTGGACCCTCTTTACCTAGCGCCTGGCACACTGCCATCTGTACCCAGGAAGCAGCTCCCCCGTAGACTATGAACTGCTTGAGGACAGCACGCCGAGAGCATACCAGGCACTTCTTTGTATCTCATCCCTCCCACCCTAACCTAAACTGAAGCTGAAACTCCAGTACTTTGGCCACCTGATGCGAAAAACTGACTCACTGGAAAAGACCCTGATGCTGGGAAAGATTGAAGGCAGGAGGAGAAGGGGATGACAGAGGATGAGATGGTCGGATGGCATCACTGACTCAATGAACATGAGTTTGAGCAAGCTCTGGGAGTTGGTGATGGACAGGGAAACCTGGAATGCTGCAGTCCATGGGGTCACAAAGAGTCAGACATGACTGAGCGACTGAACTGAATTGACTCTAACTTAACCCCCAGCATCTGTAGGAGCTGCGTTGTATTGGAAAGCAGTGCACTTCAAACAAAATGCAAGCTTCATCACTTACTAATTTTGACCTTCATCATCTAAAAACTCTTCCTTATTTTCCATTGTATAAGAATTAGTAGTGAGATTTGGAGATCCTGTTTCCTCTCTTCTGCTTTCTCTCTCTCTGTTCTCTCTCTGATTCTCTGCTTCTCTTCTCTCCTCACCCTTTCCTTTTCTGAGTTTTCCTCCCTCTCTCCCTTTCTTTCCCTCCCCCTTCCTTCTTTCCTTTCTTGTATTTTCCAAACATTTATTAAGTATCTACTATGGCAGGTGCTTTGGCGGCAGTGGTGAATAAAGCAGACAAAGCTTATGTCCTTCTGGACCTTCACAGTGGGGGGTGGAGATTATAAAAAACAAGGAGCTGGGTGAAGGACTGTGGTGGGCCAGAAACTGCCCCCGCCCACCCCGAGACATCCGTGTCAAATCCCTGGTGTCTGTGAATGTGACTTTGCTTGAGGGGGACAAAAGAAGGGGGTCTTTGCTGATGTGATTAGGCCCAGGATCTTGAAATGAAAAGACAGCTCTAGTTTATCTGATTGGGCCCTGCCAACAGCCTGGAGATTATTCTGGTCTCTAGAACAGTGAGAACTCGTTGCTGTTGTTTTCAGCCAGCAAGTTTGTGATAAAATTTTTTTATCAGCCATGGGAAACAAACATAAGGGAACATAAAGCTAGGGGCTCTAATCTAGGTCAGGGGATCTGGGAAATGTCTGTGCAGAGACCTTGGTCCTCCCATGCTTTCCTGCCTTCTGCCCGCCTTGCACTTGAGAGTATTGTCTCCATTTCTGGACTCTACATCCTTTCCTCTCCATTTGATCCAGTCTTGCCTTTCTCTTGTCCAGAAAATTGGGGATGAATTCTTATAGGTTTGCTTTAGACCCTCCTTGCTAAAGATTCTTAGGTCTACACTGCACACTAGAAGAGCACCACTGACCTCCCTCAGCCTGGGTAGTGATAATGACAGAGAGTAGGAGGCAGCTAGGGCCCACTTTGCCAGCAGGTGCAACTTCCTAACATAGGACTCTGTGAATCACCGGCATAAAAGACCCAGATGAGCATAACAAAAGTGAAAGTGAAAGGCGCTCAGTTGTGTCCGATTCTTTGTGACCCCATGAACTATATAGTCTATGGAATTCTCCAGGCCAGAAGACTGGAGTGAGTAGCCTTTCCCTTCTCCAGGGGGATCTTCCCAACTCAGGTATCAAACCCAGGCCTCCTGCATTGCAGGTGGATTCTTTACCAGCTGAGCCACCAGGGAAGCCCAAGAATGCTGGAGTGGGTGGCCTATCCCTTTTCCAGCGGATCTTCCCAACCCAGGAATCAAACCAGGATCTCCTGAATTGCAGGCGGATTCTTTACCAACTGAGCTATCAGGGAAGCCCTGGGCATCACAAAGTGTAAGTGAAGTCACTCAGTTGTGTCTGACTCTTTGTAACCTACCAGTGTTCTCCGTCCATGGGATTTTCCAGGCAAGAATACTGGACTGGGTTGCCATTTCCTTCTCCAGGAGGTCTTCCTGACCCAGGGATTGAACCTGGGTCTCCCACACTGCAGGCAGACACTTTACCATCTGAGCCACCAGGGAATTCCACCAGGGCATTCCACCAGGGCATCACAGGCACTACACTTTAATTGCACTTCAGATACCGTATTGATTGTATGGTCTTTGGCAAGTCATTTAGGTTATCTATGCTTCAGTTTCCTTATGTGTGAAGTGAGCATTTGGGATGGGTTCAACCCTAAAGTTCTCTTGTTTTGTGCCTGTGCTTAGTAATGTCCAACTCTTTGTGACCCCTTTTGCTGTAGCCCCCCAGGCTCCTCTGGCCATGGGATTTGCCAGGCAAGAATACTGGACTGGGTTGCCATTTCCTCCTCCAGGGGATCTTCTTGACCCAGAGATTAAACCCGAGTCTCCTGCATTGCGAGCAGATTTTTTACCCACTGAGAAGTTCTTTTCTGGCTTTAAAAAGAATCCTCATTTCATAGTCAAAGATTTTTCACTTTTGTGGAAAAATATTTTATGCAAATTGACTTGGGATCCTATATAACTAACTTTGTAAATAAGTTCTGCAACACACATTATCTGAAAGGAAGGCGATCTGAACACTTAGGTACTATGTGTCCGTTGGTTCTTCCCAGCCCGGGTAATTCCCCATATCAGATACACAGGTAGTCGCTGATCTTGACTGTTCTCCCAAAACACACAAGTCAACCTTTGAGAATTAATTTTTTTAAAGTGTCCTGTGTTTCACAGTGTCATGTCCAGGGATAAACTTAAGCAAGTAGTATAAGGTAAATTATTCAACCAAAAGAGGTTCTCTGTCATACTTCCTTAATAAGACTGACAATTAACAGGTGCTGGGCCATGCTTGTGTTGGATTATTCATGATTCAAACAAATCTCTGGATCTGTGCTCTAGGCAGACTGGACTGAGACATGCCTGCTCTTCCCTCACTCTCCTCTCTCTTGTCTCTCTCCTGCAAACTAGATGACCCTGGATAATATTAATTACTTCAGTTCAGTCACTCAGTTGTGTCCAACTCTTTGCAACCCCACGGACTACAGCGAACCAGGCCTCCCTGTCCATCGCCAACTCCCGGAATTTACTCAAACTCATGTCCATTGAGTCGGTGATGCCATCCAGCCTTCTCATCCTCTGTTGTCTCCTTCTCCTCCTGCCCTCAATCTTTCCAGCATCAGGGTCTTTTCAAATGAGTCAGTTCTTTACATCAGGTGGCCAAAGTATTGGAGCTTCAGCTTTAGCATCAGTCCTTCCAGTGAATATTTGGGAATGATTTCCTTTAGGATGGACTGGTTGGGTCACTTATATACATCAATAGATATTTTCATCCTGTAGCCCACTTCTTTGCCTGACACTGCAGGAATCAGAAATGCACAAGACATGAGTGGTCTGTGCTATCAAAGAACTTACCTGTGCAAAGATAGCCAACACTCATGTCAGCAGTAAGAACCTATATAGGAGTACTTGAATTTGTTGTAGAAACAAACAGCAGGAAGCATGAATATAAGTCATCCATAGGGATCCTAGAGTCTAGCACAATTTATCCAATAAAGCGAGAGCCCAGTAGATGTGAATTGAATGGATAAATGTATGGTTGAAAGTGGGTAAGGGTGGTCAGGAGGTTTCCAGAAGAGAAACTTGAGTTAGGATGTAAAGGATTGAGAGACATGAGATGACATAAGGCAAGAGGAAAGTTCTAGAGGAATATAAGCAACGTTGCCAAAATAGACTCTGCCTAGAAATAAAAGTAAGATTTGAGTGGAGAATTAATGCTGAGGTTGATTCTGTAAAGGTTAATGCCATTTCAGTCCATGGCTTATACATTGTTGAATAGTCAGAGTCTGCTTCAAAAGCATTCTAACAAATGCTTCTAGCATTTGTTAATTTTGGCAGCAGAAACGAGAAATCCAAGGACCTGGGAGAGAGGTATGGCCTCCCTCTGCAGCTGACCTGCAAACACTTTCCTAAGCAGATGCCAAGGTTTTCTAAAACTTCCAAGTGTACAGTGAGAATCATATGTACATTTGGGACTTCCTAGTGGCTCAGTCGGTAAAGAATCTGCCTGCAGTGCAGGAGACCTGGGTTCAATCCTTGGGTCAGGAAAATCCCCTGGAGAAAGAAATGGCAACCCACTCCAGTATTCTTGCCTGGGAAATCCCATGGTCAGAGGCGCCTGGTTGGCCACAGTCCATGGGGTCACAAAAGTCAGTCATGACTTAGCAACTAAACCACCAAAACCACTACCACAAGATTTGTGTGGCTCTCAGCAGCTGAGCCTAAAGAGGTGTTGCTTCATGGTAAGACAAGCTGGGGTGTCGTCCTAGGACATATGCCGTTGAGAATTGTCCCAGAGACAGGATATTTCCCCCAAATTTCCAGAAACTAGTCACAAAGGGTGACCAGGACCAGGACTCTTCCTCAACCTCCTTTATTCTTCCCTGTGGGCTTGGCTCTCTACATCTGAATGTCTTTCTGGTCTTTTCTTTCTTGCTCACATCCTTAATAGTTGTCATGGAGTCGGGTGGCTTAGCAGAGATAAATTAACTGTGATGATGCTCCATTTAGGATCCATATGGTTTCTATTACCCAGTGAATCAGAACTAACATTCTGACTTTGTATATAACAACCATTCACCAGGGTTCTTTGGACCTCATTCTTGTCCCTTTAACCTACATCTCAGTTTCTGCACTTGTACTTTTGCATCATGGAAAGTTCAATATCAGACTGTTGGAAGGCAGTTTGGTGTATAGAATATTGACTTCAAAACTGACAACCTTGGCTTGAGACTAGATTCTGTCACAAATGAGCTATCTGGCCCTCCCCATGCCTAAACTTCATTTTCCAAAACCATGGCAAAAAAGGAACAACAGTACTTAACCTGTTGCTCTGCCAGGATTATGGAGAAGAACCTAGTAGGATAGTGCATGTGACAGCCTTTGTAGAATGTAAGGCACATAAATATGTTAAAAAGTTGTTTTTCTTTTTGAGTCTTCTCTAAGCATATGGTAGTCTCAAATTACTATTTCTGTTCCATTATACAAATAGCTATTGAAATCCCAAGACTTTCATAAAACCTGAGTCAGGTGAGTGTTGACAATGTCTGTTGAATTTCACAATCTCTTAGAATTTGATTCTATAGCTTCCTATATTTTATGCCAATATCTAAATTTATTCTTGCCCCTGTGGCAGACACTGGCATGCTCAGTTATATCTGCTGAATTAATATATGAGTGACTCAATGTCTATTAGCCAGGATAGTCTAGGCTATGCTTCAATAACAGAAAAGGTGTGAAACCTCAGTAAGTTAATCTCATAGAACTTTATTTCTCACTCATGTAAAATTGGATGTAGACCAGTGAGGCTGGAGGAGGTCTCCAGAGACTCAGAGGGTCAGAGTTTTTTCTGGACTGGAATGAAGACTTGGTTTCCAAGATTGCCACAGGGAAGGAAATGAAAAATGGAGAAAGCTCAGAACTTTTAATTGCCCTGACTTGGACATGACAGGTGTCTTTTCCACTCACGGCCTATTTTGTTGTTGTTGTTGTTCAGTTGCTCAGTCATGTCCAACTCTTTGCAACCCCATGGACTGCAGCACGCCAGGCTTCCCTGTCCTTCACCATCTCCCAGAGTTTGCTCAAACCCATGTCCATTGAGTCGGTGATGCCATCCAACCATCTCATCCTCTGTCATCCCCTTCTCCTCCTGCCTTCAATGTTTCCCAGCATGAGGGTCTTTTCAAATAAGTCAGCTCTTTGCATCAGGTGGCCACAGCCTGTTGGCCAGAACTAATTGTAGAGACCAACCAGACTGCAAAAGAGGCTACAGAATGCAGGGGAGCAAATGCTGAGTGCCAGACTATTTGCTGAGTGCTAACTTCTCTGCCTGTGAAGAGCTGGCTCATTGGAAAAGATCCTGATCTGGAAAAGATTGAGAGCAGGAGGAGAAGGGATGACAGAGGAAGAGATAGTTGGATGGCATCACTGACTCGATGGACATGAATTTGAGCAAGCTCTGGGAGTTGATGATGGACAGGGAAGCGTGGAATGCTGCAGTTCATGGGGTCACAAAGAGTTGGAGATGAGTTAGCGACTAAACAACAACTTCTCTGCAACACAACATGGCCCTCCATCTCAGCAAGGGTCTTGCCTATTACATTCCAAGTATTGTCCTAGCACAGGGAAACGGAGCAATATGTCAGGCAGACAAATTCCCTGATTTGGGGGAGGATATGTTGAGGTGAAAGATTGAAAACATTCTGGCTGCACTCTGATGTTACAGTACATTGTTCTCTCTGTACTTCCACTTCAGTTATTGTTTATCCCTGTACTTCACTTGTGTCTTTTTCGAGGGTGTCCAAGTTTTTGGAAGAATAGAACCAGGTCTATTCTGATCACTCTGTGCTCCTCCCTGGAGAAATGACACTTACTTGTCTTGCTTCAGCTCATGTCTGCTGGTCATGAGGGTCAGAAGCCCCTGTGGTTTCAGCTGGAAGGAGGGAAGGAAAGCTTGGAGGCAGCGCCTTCCAGCTGGCCTTGTTTAGATTGGCACCATCTCTGTAAGCAACCATGACTCCAGAGCTGCTGGAAAATGTGCTTATCACCCTAGGGGGCTGAGCAGGAAGGGGAAGATCCCAGCTGATAGAACTTGAAAGACAGCTAATGGAAAACTGGCTTCAGCCTTTTGGTGGATAAGCAGGAGGAAGATGTGGGGCTCAGCCTCGGGGAATGAGCAAGCTGTGATATTATTTTCACAATCATAGCCAGAGAGAAAGGAAAACTACTGTTAGTTTTCATTGGCTGAATGGAAGAAATACACAGTTATGTTTCCTTTCTCGGCTAGTTCCTTGTGACAGTCCTTCCCTTCCATCACTGGAGTTCCCTTCAGCTTAAAGAAAATATTTTTTACCTCATCGGCCAAAACCCTGACACCAGTCTCTAGGTCGACTTCACCCAGCCTGACTTGTTCCTCTAGTGCAGACTGCCATTTCTTGATTCTCTGCACTGCACTTGATAGTTGCGCTAGATATTGTTAGCATCCGTGTCTACCACCTCTGTCTCCAGTTCACCTTCTGTCACATGGGCAGAAAGCTAAAGGGTTTCCCTGGTGCCTCAGAGGTTAAAGCGTCTGCCTGCAATGCGGGAGACCCGGGTTTGATCCCTGGATCGGGAAGGTCCCCTGGAGAAGGAAATGGCAACCCGCTCCAGTATTCTTGCTTGGAGAATCCCATGGATGGAGGAGCCTGGTAGGCTACAGCCCACGGGGTCACAAAGAGTCGGACACGACTGAGCGACTTCACTTCACATTCCCCAGTCTCTCCTTGCTGTTAAGTCTAGGTGCAACGGAGGATTCTTCCAGGAGATGTCCTCTCATGAGATTAGAAAGTGGGAGGGAGAAGTACCATCCTCTCCAGGGCTGGCATTGGTTGATGCATGTGGTCATCACATGGGAGCTTGTGCCGTGACCAGGGAAGCTGGTCTGGGAATGAGACTTGAGGCTGTGGAGTAGCTGGGATGTGAGCATGCTCTTCTGCAGCTTCTGAATTGGAGGTGGCAGCTGCAAGAGAAGCTCTGAGGCCTAGAGGTGGCCCCTGTTTCAAGTTTCTGCCTGTCTTCCTGCAATTTTGTAACCACTTTCCTCACTACTTTAAGTCCTATTCTGCTTGAAATATCTAGAATGGTTACTATTCCTTGTGCTTATTTTCTGACCCTCATGGTGCGGCTATACACTGTTTCACTTGGATGTTCACTGACTACACCTGGCCCAAGTCACTCACCTGCCATTGGGTAATCAGGAAACACACTCTAAGATCCATGTTCTTATCCCTACTCCAGGCTGCCTCCTTCCTTATCATTTAAGGCTCAAGTCAAGTTTGACCTCCATCCTCACCCTATTCCTGATTCCTCCATTCCAAGCAGATGTCTGTCCCATACCTCTTCATGGTGATTCATTCTGCCTAATGTTGATATTTAATTTTCCTCTCTAATCTTCACTCCACAAAATGAAAAAAAAAAGCTCCACATATACATACATTTTACATATGTAAAAATATATATATACGCATTCTTACAGTTTTCCATTATAATCGACCACAGGATACTGGATATAGTTCCTTGTGCTCTACAGTAGGATCTTGTTTATTCATTCTATATATAATAGTTGTGTCCACCAGTCCCAAACTCCCAGTCCATCCCTTCCCCGTCACCCCTTAGCAACAGGTCTGTCTTCTATGCCCGTGTCTGTCTGTCTGCTTCATGAGTCTGTGTCATATTTAGATTCTGCATATAAGATTCCACACATGACGTTATATGGTATTTGTCTTTCTGACTGCTTCAGTCAGAGTGATAATCTCTAGGTCCATCTACGTTATTGCAAGTGGCACTGGTTCCTTCCTTTTTATGGCTGAGTGATATTCCGTTGAATATATGCACCACATCTTCATCCGTTGCTCTGCTGATGGGCGTTTAGGTTGCTTCCAGGCCCTGGCTGTTGTGCACAGTGCTGCAATGCACATTGGGGTGCATGTGTCTTGTTGAATTATAATTTTGTCTGAATATACACCCCGGAGTGGGATCGCTGGATCACGTGAATCTCTAGTTTTAATTTTTTGAGGCATTTCCGTACTGTTCTCCATAGGGGCTGCCCCAGTTTACATGCCCACCAACAGTGTAGGTGGGTTCCCTTTTCACCACATCCTCTCCAGCATTTGTTATTTGTAGGCTTTTCAATGATGGCCATTCTGATCAGTGTAAGACTTGGTGTCATTTTAATTCCCTCCGGTGTATTTGTATTTGTTGGAGGGCCCTGTGCTAACTTGTAGGGCGTAAGAACACAGCACTCTTCTTCAGTTTAAGCTGATACTGCTCCTACTGTCTGCATAACCCAGTGTCTGTAGCACAGTGACAAGCACTATTGGGAAATGGGGGTGCACATTCTGGTGGAGGAAGAACCCCTATTACCAAAGAAATGGACAGGGAAGAGGAGGCAGAAAGAAACTGCCTTGGAATTTGTCCAAACAGGAAGCCCTGGGTTGTCTCCTTTGCCGACTTGATCACAGTTTTATTCTAAATTTCACATCTCAGGTCTCCTGACATTATTTCACAGCAGACATCAAAGTGACTCCCCCTCCCCCAATTTACATAGCTGCAGCTGGGCTAGGGACCCAGCTCCAGGAGTGAAGATACCAGCTGTGCATCCTACCAGGTTTTCTCAAGGGGAAACTTCGAAGTCATTTTCAAAGGTTAAAGGAAACTTTAACCAGTCTGGAAGCTGCTGGAAATATCCAACACGTACTTGATTTCTTTCCAGTCTAAGGAGAAAGCCTAAAGGATGGAGAGGCTATAGCTCATTGGTTAGAGAACACCAGGGAAATCAGAACGCAGTGGTGAATATCTGGTTTTGCAACTGGAAAAGCTCTTTTGGTAGTGAAATTCCATCTTCCGCTTAGAGTCCCCTTGTGACTTTCCCACTAGATCTCATTCTGTGGTTTGGGTACTGGTTCTAGCCTTTTGGTTCATGAGAATTGATGGGAGCATCAACACTCTGAAAGCAGCTTCAGAGTGACAATATTGGGCTGGTGAACAAAGGTTGTGCGAAGTGGGAGGGAAAGGAGGGAGGAAGGTATTCTGTAGGAGGCAAGGGGGAAGAAAGCGTGAGGGTTCTGAGAACACAGAGAGGAAGAAAGTAGATACAAACAACTTTTCTCCAATAGAAAGAAAGGTCTTTGTCTAAGGCCCTTCAAGATGGAACCTGGGGCTTCCCTCGTGGTCCAGTGGTTAGGAATCCTTGTAGTGCAGGGGTCACCTGGTGCAGGAAGATCCCACATGCCACGAAGCAACTGAGCACGTGCAACTACTAAGCCCGCAAGCCCTAGAGCCTGTGCTTCGCAACAAGAGAAGCCACCACAAGGAGAAGCCCTGCACACTGCAACTAGAGAAAGCCTGCGGGCAGCAACGAAGACCCAGTGCAGCCAAAAAAGTTTTTTAATTGAAAAATTATTTTTAAACAGATCCAACCTGATAAACTCTTGTAATGCTGTTTGGCTCTCTCACTTTGTACAGACCAACTGGCAGGTCCTGTAGGACCGTTTGTTATCTGTGCCAGTGCGCGCTTGATTTCACGATTAGACCGCCAGGTCCTCCAGTCACTTCTCCAGTCATACCTGTGTGGTCTCTGGACCAGCAGCACCGTCACTAGGGAGCTTGTTAGAAATGCAGACCCTCGGGCTCCACTCTATAGACGTGCTGAATTGGAAGCTGCATTTTAACAAGATCTCTGTATGATTCGTGTGTCCAGTAAAGATTGAGAGGCAGGGCCCTACAACTCCAGAAACAAATGAGGAAAAGAGCGACAGTAAGGGGGTGGGCTTACTCTCTGGGGGCTTGTATATAGGAGTGTGTTCTTGCCAGAGGCTCTATTCTTTAACATATCGATGGAGGTTAAGCAATAAATAAGCTAGGAGTAGACTGACGCACACGAGGAAAACTTGGTTGTCGTCTGAGCCAGTGGGCTTCAGTTTAGTGTATATCAAAATCACCTGGAAAACTTGTTAAGCCGTAGATTTCTGTGTCCACCCTCTCTCAGGTTTCTGATTCAGTAGGACTAGGGTGGGCTTGGGAATCTGCGTGGACATCCAGTTCCTAGGTGATGCTGATGGTGCTGATCCGGGACAACGCTTTGAGAACCATGTCCCCAAGCAATAAAGGTATTCGGATCAAAAGCATCTCCCTTCTACAGATCGTTTGGAATCATCATGGTCTCCAATCCCACACTGAATTTGCCACGGGAGACCAGACCACTTTATAGTTACTTCCAGAAAGAGGCCCTCGTGGGAAAGCCCTGATGCATTTCGACCAGCTGTGTTGGGCTGGGAGCTAATTAGGAGGAAAGCTAGAATGGTCCTGCTTTCCCAGCCGTGTTACCCAGCAAGCCCGGAGATGGTGCACTGGTAAAGAAAATTACAGAGATGAGACCTGGAAGCTTCTATTTCATCGAGGGGAAGGTTTTGTCTTTTCTTTACAGGAGAAAGCTAACATTTTCCATCTCTCCCTTCACCAGAAGTAGGCAAGCATAAAACCAAAGTCAATTTCTTACAATTTAAATAGCCTCAGTACCAACCAATTATATTCCTGGACATGAGAAACAGCTGTTGTAACATTAGAGCTCCAACAGTTTCATCTCAGCTATTTAAAGGGATAAAAGAGCCAATATTTTCATTCCCTTGTGATATTATCAAGACATGATAAACAACAAAGACTGTAGTATTAATTACATTAATTTGGAGAGGAGAGAGACCACTTTAATTGCTCCAAGCTGGAGAATAATTTTTTATGGGGCAGACAATCATTCCATAAATTCACATTAGAAAAGGTATTTTGTCTTTCTCTATTAGCAGCAAAATTTCTGGAGGCAAAAAAAATGACCACCCTGTTTTAAGGTGGATTTTGATGGGGAAAAAAACATTCTCATTGTTTCCTTGTGTCATTCATTGAACCCTGACTTGCTGAGCTATTTGAGAGAAAGAAGCACAGAGAAGGCATTTGTCTTGAAATAATTTGTGATCTATAAAAGGAAGTAGGACTGATAGCTAGATTTAAATGCTTTCTCATATGCAGAATGGATATAGACTGTGTCACCTCCCTCTCAGGGTCAAGAAAACCAAATGAATAGTGTACATCAAAATGCTTTGTAAACTAGAACATCGTACAAAAGTGAAAAGGGAAAAATCCTTTATCACATGCTTTCTACATGGGGCACTGAGCTGGGTCTTGACTTCTAGGACTCTATTTTAATATTCATAAGAAATCTCAGGAAGAAAAATAACATAAAATGAGAGAATGTAATAGGTGATGAAAATGCCAATTTTGTCAATGTGGAAATTATTCAGATAAAATTATATAGTTCTGATTAATTAATGTGATATATACAATACTATTCATGGTTATGTAATCTCTCTCACCCAAAACACGTAATAAGTGCATACTGGCCAACGTGCAGGCATGCTCAGTTGTGTCTGACTCTTTGTGACCCCATAGACTGTAAGGTGCCAGGCTCCTCTGTCCATGGAATTGTCCAGGCAAGCATTCGGAGTGGGTTGCCATTTCCTCCTCCAGGGGATCTTCCCTACCTAAGGATCAAACCCAAGTTTCCCTTCGTTGGCAGGTGGATTCTTTACCACTGAGCCATCGGGAAAGCCACATGCTCACCACCACCTGGTCACATTATGAAATCACCCACACATTAACTATAGTTTTGGTAATGAAAATACATGTAAGTAAATCTACCCATGAAAAGCTCCTAAGATTAATAACATTTGGCTCCAGTGGTTGTGACCGAAGAGGAGAATTTAGGCTGGTTCCAGAAAGAAGTCCAATGAGCTGTTGAATGTAGCAAGTATTGCTCTGGCTTTGGAACAGACATTTGTGATTCAGGTCTTAGAGGATGCCATCCAGGTTTCTGGAAGTACATGGTTTAGAAACGCTCTGTGAACCCTGCTAACAGAGTCACATTTTCCAGTTCCCCTGCCATTGCCTCCAGAGTTAGTATGGAGCAGTGTGGGGAATGGGTCTTCAATCCTCTTAACGCTCTAAAAACACTAGTTGAGGACAGGAGCAATTCACACACAACTAATATCACACCAAAGAAGAAGGGATTCAAAGAAATGAGAAGTACACTCTAGGACTGTGCATTCCCCAGTTGCTGGCACCAGGGGCACTGCTATATATGGGAAGCCCTCACTGAAGGATGGAAAAACTCTGAGTATTGCAACATTCTGAACAGGACCCCTTTTTATATAGAAATATCTTTATAAGTTAAATGTCCAATAGGGGATTGCTTAAGCAAAATGTGGAACAACTGTATAACCAAAAAAAAAATCATGCAGTAGAACTGTGTAAGTCAATATGGAATAAGTCAATATGTGTGAAGTATATTGCAAGAGAGAATTTCCATTGCAAAATAGTGTTGTTCAGTATGATCTTGCTTTTCTCTAAAAATGTGTTAATATGAATAGGAAAATGTTAGAAGTATATGTATATGGAAATTTTAACACTGGTTGTCACTTGATAATGGGATTTCAGATCATTTTTATCACCTCTTCACTTATCTACACTTTTAGGATTTTCTACAATAATATGTGTGTAGAATAATATATATATATATAGTTTTGTAATGCCCCAGAGAGACAGTCATATGACTATCACCCACATTTTTTTGGATTTTGTTGTTAACCCACTTTTAAAAGCTTAATTTTCATAAACACATAAACACCTGCAAAGAAACAACCTGTGGCCTAGCCAACATCCCATCTTTTTGTCTTGCTAACACACTCCAAATATTGTCTGTCTATTGAGCAGTGACTTGCTAGGAAAAGTAGGCTCAGCCCTGATAGATTATTCTTAATCTAAGCCACAGTGGTGGTTAATTTTGTGTCGACTCGGCCATGGGGTGCCCAGATATTTGGTTAAACTGAATGTGCCTATGAGGGTGTTTCTGGATGAGATTTAACACTTGAATCAGTTGATTTCGTGAAGCAGATTGCTCCCCTCAGTGTGGATGGGCTTCATCCAATCCAGTAGCCTGCCTAGATTACGAAGATCTTCTCTTTCCTGAGTGTTTTAGAGCTGGGACATCAGTGTTCTTCTGTTTCTAACTCACGCTTGTGCTGAGACTGGACCTGACACCATCAGTTCTCCTGAACCTGAGCCTCCAGCTGGCTGACTGTGGAGCTTGGGATTTGTCAGCTTCCATCGGCACATGAACCAGTACCTTATAATAAATCTCTTTATATAAAAACTTTTTAAATACATATAATTATATCACACAGACATATACATATGAACATATTTTTCCTCTACTGATTCCCTTTCTCTGGAGAACCCAGACTAATGCAGCCAGTCATGGTCTTTGCATTCTCTCTTGCTGGTGATTTATAGCATTGACTCACTTCTGGTCAATGAAATGTAAAAAGATGCTGGGGAAGGGGTGTTCCGTGGTACTTTTCCTCTTTAATTAGAAGGAGAGTGGCATGGCCAAAAGCTGGTGTGGCTCCTCTTTCTTCCTGCTCTTGGTTGGGTTTTGTGAGGACAGATGCCTAGAGCTGGTGTAGCCATGTGTGTGTTAGTTAGTCGTGTCCAACTCTTTGTGACCCCATGGACTGTAGCCTGCCATTTTCCTCTGTCCGTGGAATTCTCTAGGCAAGAATACTGCAGTGGGTAGTCATTCTCTTCTCCAGGGGATCTTCCCGACCCAGGGATTGACCCTGGGTCTTGTGCATTGCAGGCAGATTCTTTACCATCTGAGCCACCAGGTGCAGCCCTCAGTTCAGTTCAGTTCAGTTCAGTCGCTCAGTCGTGTCCGACTCTTTGCGACCCCATGAATCACAGCACGCCAGGCCTCCCTGTCCATCACCAACTCCCGGAGTTCATAGCGTTATTGCCGACTTTACTGATAGAAAAGTAGATGGAAAAATGGGAACCCTTAACATACAGCATGATAATCCTTTCAGGTACACAACATAGTGATTCAGTATTTTTATCCGTTATGAAATGATCACCACAATACAGGCTGTATTCCACGTGTGTATGTTATATCCCCACAACTTATTTATTTTTATTAACGGTGAGCCCATACCTCTTAATCTCCTTCGCCTCTGTCATCTGCCCGCCCCCCAGCCCGACCTCCCTCCCCTGTGGCAACTACCAGTTTGTTCTCTGTATCTGTGAGTCTATTTTTGTTATGTTTTGTTTGTTTTGTTTTTTACATTCCATGTGTAAGTGAAATCATAGGTATTTACTTTTCTCTGACATTTTTCACTTGGCACGATACCCTCCAGTTCCATCAACGTTGCTGCGAACAGCAAGATTTCACTATTTTTATGACTGAGTAATATTTCATTTTATGTGTGTATGACTGTATATATCGTAACACACACGTCCTGTCTTCTCTTGGTTTCTTTCCTTGTGGTTTGACGGATCCCTTTAGTATTACTGAGCTTCCCAGGTAGCACTGGAGGTAAAGAACCTGCCTGCCAGTGCCGGAGATGGAAGAGATGAGGGTTTGAGCCCTGGGTTGGGAAGGTCCCCTGGAGAAGAGAATGGCAACCCGCTCCAGTATTCTTGCCTGGAGAATCCTATGGACTGAGGAGCCTAAGGGGATTGTTTTTTCTTTGTGTGTGTGTGTGCTCAGTTGTGTCCAACTCTTTGTGATCCCATGGATTGTAGCCCTTCAGGCTCCTCTGTCCATGGGATTTCCCAGGTGAAAATACTGGAAAGTGGGTCATCATTTCCTCCTCCAGGAGATCTTCCTGACCCAGGGATCAAACCTGTATCTCCTGCTTTGGCAGGCAGATTCTTTACCATTGAGCCATGGATGAAGGCCTTTATTTTTTATGTATCCATTGTAAGTTTTTGGTTTGTGGTTACCATGAGGTTCTTCTATGGCAACCTGTATGTATAGTCTTCAATTTTAAGCTAGTAGTTGCTGGAGTTTGAAGACATTTTAAAAGCACTATAACAGGATACAGGATGCTTGGGGCTGGTGCACAGGGATGATCCAGAAAGATGATATGGGGTGGGAGGTGGGAGGGGGATTCAGGATTGGGAACTCATGTACACCCGTGGCTGATTCATGTCAATGTATGGCAAAACCAATACAGTATTGGAAAGCAAAATAAAGTAAAAATAAAAATTAAAAAAAATAAATAAAAGCACTATATTTTTACTCCTCTTCCCAATGTTTCATATTTTTAATATCATACTTTATATTTTGTGTACCCCTTAATTAATCACTGTAGTTATAGTTGACTATACTGCTTTTGTCTTTTAACCTTCATTGTAGGTTTTTAAGAAGCTGATCCACTACTTTTGCTATTTGCCTTTACCAGCATGATTTTTCCTTTTATATGTTCTCTGATTTAGTTATGGCCTTTTTATTCTACTAAAAGAAGACTCTCTAGCATTTCTTGTAGGACTAGTTTAGTGGTGTTGAACTCCTTTAGTTTTTCTGTTTCTGGGGAACTCTTGATCTGTCTTTCAATTCTGAATGGTAACCTTGCCTGATAGAGGACTTCAGGTTGTAAGATTTTTCCCTTTTAATACTTTACATATATCCTTCCACTCCCTCCGGCCTGTAAAGTTTCTGCTGAAAAATCAGCTGGAGCACCTATGGGGTTTCCTTTGCGTGTGATTGGTTGCTTTCCTCTTTCTGCCCCCTGGATTCTTACTGAAACTATTAACCTGCGTCACCAACCAAAGCCAATTTCTAGACCACCAGTTAAGTGAGAAGCTAAGGGAAAGACATTTTATTTAAAGCACTTTTGAGTTTGCCTGTGCTGTTTCTTATATCAGAAACTAGCCAAGGAACAAACTTGAGGACATAGTGGCGTAAGGAGAGGGACAAATTGGGAGAGGAGTGGGGAAGCATATACATTACCATATGTAAAATAGGTAGCCCGTGGGAATTGGTTGTATGATGCAGGGAACTCAAACTGGTGCTCTGTGACAACTTGGAGGGGTGGGATGGGGTGGGAGGTTGGAGGGAGGTTCAAGACGGAGGTGACATATGTATATCTGAGCCTGATCCTTGTTGACGTATGGCAGAAACCAACACAATATTGTAAAGCAGTTATCCTCCAATTAAAAGTAAATAAATCTAAAAAGAAACTAGCCAAAGAAAGAAAAAGTATAACCCCTCCCCCACTTGTATTATATTCTGTTAATCTTTGTAAAAATTTGCTCTTTATAATCATTTCAGCCACAAAGTTAGAAACTTTAAAACATAAATCATTGATTGTTTGCCTGTTGGTCCCTGGAGTAGCCCCTGCAGAAAGACAAATACCTAGAACGAGATCCCTTCTGCCAGTGACACTGTGCTCACATTGTGAGAGGCCGGACACATACCTGTAGTTGGAAGAGAAAGGGGAAGTGGAAAAATGGCTCCCTTTTCTTTCATGAGTGATATCAATGCCACTGAATCACTCTCAGACTTCAGAGTTCCTTGGGGAAGCAATCATTCCAGCTTTTAAAGGGTAAAACTGGTTTTCTCTGGCAGCATGGTTTTATAGTAAATTTCATCTCATCATGTCTCCAGCAAGGGAAACCTTTAAAAGGTTTAAAGTGGGAAACAGTTTATTGACGACACTGGCCATGAAGCCAGAAGAGGCACACAGGTTCCCTCACCCTTGGGTCTTGGCAGCTTGCCTCCAAGCCCTTCCCCAACAGGAGACTTGGGAAGGGGCCAAGAAGATGGCTGAATTACAAAACTTGATGTTGGCTGCTTGGCCATGGGGCCACTTCATTACTCTAGGGACATTGATTCTGGGACAGTTAATGACCACTCCATAGAGCCAAATGAATACTTGGGTGCAGTCTTGAAAACGAGACCTCAGTTCAGTTCCATTCAGTCGCTTAGTCGTGTCTGACTATTTATGACCCCATGAATTGCAGCATGCCAGGCCTCCCTGTCCATCACCAACTCCCGGAGTTCACTCAGGCTCACGTCCATCGAGTCAGTGATGCCATCCAGCCATCTCATCCTCTGTCGTCCCCTTCTTCTCCTTCCCCCAATCCCTCCCAGTATCAGAGTCTTTTCCAATGAATCAACTCTTTGCGTGACGTGGCCAAAGTACTGGAGTTTCAGCTTTAGCATCATTCCTTCCAAAGAACACCCAGGACTGATCTCCTTTAGAATGGACTGGTTGGATCTCTGACCTAGACAGTAGTAAATCTATTGAGAATAAGACTCAATAGGCTTAGAGAAATAAGACAGCAATTCTAGATGTGTGCCTCCTTTCACTGATTATAAGCACTGAAAAGTGAGTGAAAATCAACTTATCATAAAGAAAATCCCATCCTGCTAGTGGCCTGTATCATTTCAAAGATGATTTACCAGGCTGATGATTGATTTTCAAGATGTACTTGTTTCCAAACCTTTGACCTAAAATTTTTATTTTATCTTTCCAACCCTCTTGGTAAAATTACATTAAGTTAGGGATTCATTCACTCCTTCCCTCATTCGTTCCACATGAATTTTGTGCACACTTAACTGTGGCAGGTACTGTGCGAGGTGTGCAGGAAACAGAGATGAAAAATAGATCATCCTTGTCCTTATGAAGTTAACAGTCCTTCTGAAACTTCTAGTGTCTCAATCAACAGATGCAATAAGATGGGAGCAGCAAGACTATAGAGACATGGACAGGAATGCTTGACGCCAGATGAAATGATCAACTTCACACAGAGGGGATTCAGTAAAGGGAGCCTTTCATTCCATGCAGTTCTCTTCCACAGCTTTAGCAAGCCGAAGTGATCCATTTTCAGATTTCAGTAAATTAGTTGGTCTTAAAGCAAGACTTGGTTTAAACCATATATCTACTCCATTTTATTTTAATTAGCTTTTCTTGAGAATATGGGTTTATCTATTAGCCATTCATTCAACAAAGGTTTATTGCACACAATTAGATGCTGGGTAGGTTGGAGAATTCTGGCTTTCAGTGTAAGTAAAGGAAAGAAGAGGTAAAGACTGGTTTGAAGGGAATAAAGGGAATAACGGGAATAATTGTGAGTCTAGGTCAATTCCATATTGGTGACTAAGAGAATATTTAGGAGCGTGGGCTTCATACATTTAAAAAGCAATTTCCCACCTTAGATTAATAAGACCAACTGGTGCACATCAGTTTCTTTCCAGTTAAAGGGAGGATCTCAGTGCTGCATTCAAATCAGTAACTGAACTTACTCATAAAAACAGCACAGTCAACATAATATTGCTTCCCTTGTGGTTCAGATGATTAAGCATCCTCCTGCGATGCAGGAGACCTGGGTTTGATCCCTGGGTTGGGAAGATCCCCTGGAGGAGGAAATGGCAACCCACTCCAGTATTCTGGCCTAAAGAATCCCATGGACAGGGAAGCCTGGTGGGCTATAGTCCATGGAGTTGCAAAGAGTTGGACACGACTGAGCGACTAACACACCCACACACAGCTTAACAGTGATGATCTGACTTAAGGCCCTACTTCTGCACACACACATATGCTACACATGCACACATATGTAGTACATATGATACTTTTATAGCTTTCTAGAAATTGATTTATGATTTAGACAAAAAGGACAGACAGCACTACTATCATGATAAGTATGAAAGTGAAAATGTTAGTCACTCAGTCATGTTCAACTCTTTGCCACCCCATGGGCTGTAGCCCACCAGGCTCTTCTGTCCGAGGGATCCTCCAGGCAAGAGTACTGGAGTGGGTTGCCATTTCCTCCTCCAGGGCATCCTCCCCACCCAGGGATTGAACCCCAGTCTCCCACACTGCAAACAGATTCTTTACCACCTGAGTCACCAGGGAAGCCCAATACCATGATAACTTGCCCTCACTTTAAAGATCCTTCTTCCCTGGCAATCTCAAGCATGTTACTCTGAATTCCACCCTGAGAAACGCTTGGAAACAAGCCTGGAAGGAGAAGAGACCCAAAGAGCCAAGTGGCGTGTGGAGTGGGACTGGTAGAATGTACCAGAAGCTCCCAGAATGTGACAAGGGGACTTTGATTTGAAGGGTGTGGGGAAAAAAATAAATTAGACAGCAACTGAATTATTCAGTCAGGTTGTTGGGCAGGAGTTAAGAGGTACACTGTGCTCGTGTAAGGAGTTTGTTTTGTTATTTTTTTTTTTAAAGAACACCCAAGTGGAGAACATGGAGATATAATTTTTCTTGACACACCAATGTACAACGAGAACATATATTTAGTAACATTCGCCTCCCTGCACCCTGAGCAGCTGTTCAGCTCCAGCAAACACTCCTCCTTCCTGCTGGGGAAGGAGAAGCGTGCTGCACGAAGCTTCTGGAGTTGCCAGCAAGAGAGAGAGCCGGGGCCAGCCTTCCAGAGCCACCCTTCCCTCTCCCACTACTAGGCAGCAGGGGGTCCAGCACCACCATGGTCGGGAAGGGGAAGAAGATGCTCAGAGGGAAGACCAACCAGAAAGTCCTGTCTAATCGCAGCAGGGAGAGCACTTCAAGTTCAATCCTTCTCAAAAGCAGGGGGCAGGAAAGAGAATCTCCTGCAATTAACCCCCCGCTTTGCTCCATGAGGTTGTAAGTCACTAGGCAGGGTTAGGGGCCATCAGGGAACTATTCTGTATTGCCTAGAGGGTAGACTTACGGGAAGTGGAAGACAGGATGTATCAACCTGGGGTAAAGTTATGCTTTTCCAAGGAGTGACAGAGTGGACGTCTGGTTTTCTAGGTTCACGGTTACCTTCTTGACAGTTTTTGATAGGAGCCTCGAGTGTACAGGTGGTGGTCAGGATGGGCCAGGGTGGAGAAAGGCCCTGTGTAAATACAATATGTGTTCCAATCGAGGATTGTTTCCTGGGTTTCCTTCTTCCTCTTCTCTCTCTTCCCTCCCTCCTTCCCTTCTTTCCTTCCTTCCTTCTTCCATCCCTCCCTTCCTTCTACTACAGTGTAGTGGTGTTACTCAAAGTGTGGTCCTCTAGTGGCAGCATCATTGTCGTCATCACTTGAGAACTCGATAGAAATATAAATTCTTGGGTCCCACCCCATATTCCCACAGGAGGTAATCTCTAAGACTAGGCAGGAAGATGTCAATTCCTAGATGAAGATATAGAAAGACATGGGGATGGTCTTGGATATTCTCTCACTCTCTCGCTTGCTGTGAGGGAAGCCAGCTGCCCTATTTTAAACATCCTTTTGGGGAGGGCTCTGGGGCAAGAAACTAATATCTCAGGTTAACAGCCAGTAATGACTGAAGGTCCACCAACAGCCGCATGAGTGAGCAGAGAACAGGATCTGCCTTAGTCAAGCCTTGAAATAGCATCAGCTCTCCCCGACACCCTGATTAGAGGAGACTTTGAAAGTCTCTGAGCCAGAGAACCTGATTAAGCTGAGCCCAGACTGCTGATTCACAGAAACTGGAGATGATAAATATTTGTTGTTATAAGCCTCTAATCTTGGGGTAATTTGTTACACAGCAATAGATAACTAATAGAACTATTGAATTAAAAACTCTGCAAGCGGGGCCCTGGAATGTCTATTTTCACATATTTTCCAGGTGACGTTCACACAAGGTAGTTTGAGAAGCACTGCATGTGACTAAGAGTAGAGGCTTTGGAGCCAGACTACTTGGATTCAAATCCTAGCTCAACTCCATCCTAGCTGTAAGAGCGTGAGCGGCTTACTTAACCTCTCTGTGTCTTCATTTCTTCTGTAAACTGTTACTAACGATAGTATATACCTTTAGGTGGTGTAAAGAGGATTAGTTGAATTAATATGTTTAAAGCACTTAGTACATTGCCTGGCAACATCAAGTACAATACATTTAGTGGTGACTCATCAACAAATATTTATAAGGCACCAACCAAGGGTGAGGCATTGTGCTAGATGTTGGAATTACGAAGATGAATAAGACATGGGTTGACTTTTCTTGGGACTCTTGTCCCAGGAGATAGGCATAGAAAAAAATAAACGCAATGTAAAGTTAAAATGCTGGGCTTCGGCTTCCCACGTGGTCCAGAGGTTAAGAATCTGCCTTTCAATGCATGGGACACAAGTTTGATTCCTGGTCTGGGAAAATTCTACATGCCATGGAGCAACTAAGTCTGCGAGCAACAGCAAAGACCCAGTACAGCCAAAAATAATTTAAAATAAATAAATAAATAAATAAAAATGTTGGGCTTGATTCTGGAGCCCATCAGTGGATGGAGGGATTAAGGAAAAACTTGATAAATGGAGTACTTGGAGGGATATGGGCTTGATTGCCCCCAGTGCCTTGTCTCAGTTTTTCTGAGTCTCTCCAGCTTCCTTTTTATATGGAGAACTGGCAAACCTATCATCACCAACAGCCTCCTTAGATAGCAGCTGCTTAAATGCAGGGCCTGGTGTCTTATTCACAAGGCTGTAGCCACTCCGTCCTGTTTTCTGCTCCTAATAAGGCAGCCCAGTTCATCTGACCTTCGGGTGTCAGCATCTGCTCTTCCTTTGCTCTGAAAGCTTCCTACCCCACCTCCTTGCAACACAGGCTCCTTCTTAGCCTTCATGTCTCTGCTCACATGTCTCCCTGTCTCTGCTCTCACTGCCTGGTCACTCTATTTAAATAATGCCTCCGTTTCAACACACTTTTCTTACCCTGAGCACCACTAGAATCTGGCCCTTGCTTAATTGGTTTATTTATTTGTGAGTCTCCCTGAGTAGACTACACGGTCTCTCCCAGGTAACATTTGGTCTGTTGTAGTCACATGGCCCATGCCCAGTGCCCTCCCTGGGACATAGTGGGCTTTCAATAAATATGTGTTATTCGATGGATAAATGAATGAATGGACATGTCCCTTTGCCGCCACTGTAACACTTCAGCATGATTTGCTGAAATGCCAATCTTAATCACAAAGGACATTAATTCAAATTCTGGAAGACAGAACTGCTGAAACACCGATTGTGAAACCAAGTCACTTTAATTCTAAGGGGTTGCTGGAGAGCCCGGAAGAGATGGAGAGTAGGAGGCCATTATACTGTTAGGCATTTATTAAGCACCTCCTCCTAGGTGCTGGGTGCTCTATTAAATATTTTATATGCATTACTTCATATACATCTGAAGTAGTTATTATCATTGGGGAGAGCAGAGGGGGAGACTGAGGCTTAGAGCCCGTAATTAACTTGCCTCAAGTCACAGCCAGTGTGATGTGGAAGTATCATGATGGAACCCAGATGATCAGTCTCTGAACCTCCTGGGTTTAACCACTGAGCTCTCCTGCCCCCAATGGAATGCAGCTCATTAGGTAAATATTCTGCACAGATGGAAGTGTACACAGCTGAACAGCTATATGACACCATAACCAGACCGGGAAATATCAGAAAGATCTCTGATATCCACGAAATGACAGCCCTGCTGGTCATAGACAGAGGTAGGTCATTCATGGGGGCCCTTCTCCCGCACCTAGGGGTGTGTTGTTCAGAAGTCAGGTGGTCAGGACAGCCACAAAGTGTCCCACCCCCTCCAATTGGTGTGAGTGTTCTCATTCTCCAAAACCTGTTTGGTGGTCTCTTCCTAAGCCCCGAACGGATTAGCATCATCCTCCCCAAGATGGCTTCTAATTTGCAGCCATTGGCAGCTCCTGTTGCAAGGGATTCTA
The DNA here is from genome assembly GCF_014754425.2 of Oryx dammah. Lineage (NCBI taxonomy): Eukaryota > Metazoa > Chordata > Mammalia > Artiodactyla > Bovidae > Oryx > Oryx dammah. The sequence goes on along the minus strand of NW_024080557.1, from coordinate 6,906,035 downwards.
AGATCAGACAAGCCAAGGAGCAGGTGACAGGTCATATCTGAACTTAGATGGACAAGTTGTCAGGGTGGGAGGGACAATAACTGAGATGGGGAGGCAGTTCTACAAAGCACTGGGGCCTGTCTGCATTGCACCTGGAGCAGTCTTTGACCAGGGGTTCCTATTAAAAACAAGCCTCCACAGGCCTCAAAGAACAAAAAGGAGTCAGGCTTATCCAGTCTTAAACAGGACTAAAGTCTGCATTTTTCCTGTGTGATGAGGAATTATTGGGCCTTCAATGAGGGCAGGCTCCTTCTTGGGTAGAAGAGAACAGTTAGGAAAAGTGAGAATGCTTCTGTAGGCAATTCCCTTCTCAAAGCTTAATTAAAGCCACAATGTATATTTTTAGTCTGCTTTTGCATTTGTGACATTTAAATATTCAGATTTTCAATGAGACAAAGCCTATGCTGAAATTTACATATAAATATATTGAAATATATTTAAATATGAGTCTTCTTCATACCTTTTTTCTTAGTGTTCTCAAGCTGTCTGCACTTCCACAGGGGGATCAGTCTCTGGGAAATGAAGAATAAAGGTGTCTAAAGAGAGAAGTAGAGAGAGATTTGTTGGGAAGTTGATGTACTTGGGTAGACCTAACATTATGTATCAGTCAGTCGCTCAGTCGTGTCCACCTGTTTGCGACCCCTTGGACTGCAGCATACCAGGCCTCCCTGTCCATCACCAACTCCTAGAGCTTACTCAAACTCGTGTCCATTGAGTCGATGATGCCATCCAACCATCTCATCCTGTCGTCCCCTTCTCCTCCCGCCTTCAATCTTTCCCAGCATCAGAGTCTTTTCAAATGAGTCAGTTCTTCACATCAAGTGGCCAAAGAATTGGAGTTTCAGCCTCAGCATCAGTCCTTCCAATGAATATTCGGGACTGATCTCCTTTAGGATGGACTGCTTGGATCTCCTTGCAGTCCAAGGGACTCTCAAGAGTCTTCTCCAACACCAAAGTTCAAAAGCATCAATTCTTTGACAGCGTTCTTTATAGTCAACTCTCACATCTGTACATGACTACTGGAAAAACCATAGCTTTAACTAGGTGGACAGTTTACAATTTGAGGAATGGTTTTTGTTTGTTTCAGCTTCTCTGGTGGCTCAGAGGGTAAAGCATCTGCCTGCAATGCAGGCGACCTGGGTGGGGAAGATCCCCTAGAGAAGGAAATGGCAGCCACTCCAGTATTCTTGCCTGGAAAACCCCATGGACAGAGAAGCCTGGTAGGCTACAGTCCATGGGGTTGCAAAGAGTCAGACACGACTGAGCGACTTCACTTTCACTTTGTTTGTTTAGATTACAACTTTTCAGAGTGACAGTTTATCCAGGCGAGAGGTCAGTCCCCAGCCATGCAGACTTTGGTAGATGTATGTGTATATTTTAATCTATTTAGAAAGGCTACAGGCTTCCTGAAAGGCTACAGGCTTAGAGGCTTCCTCCTCAGACCTCAAGAAGTATGATTCATGGAAATAGAGCAAATTTGATCAAATAACAACCTTGAAGCATCACTCAAATAACTAGCTTTACAGTCCATATTATCACCATGCTAATAACTAGTTACCCATACACAATACATGGACCACCAACTTTAAATGATTTTGACAGTCATGAACTGCATTTGAATCACTGAAATAGGACTGGACATAATCTAGTCTCCTTCGAGTGAGTTAGCACGTACTTTTAAGATCCTGTGGAGTCTCTCAGTTATCACTGCAGTCATCAATAATTATGCACCAAGGGTAGTATATAAGTGCAAGAGGATACACATTTTTCAGTTGATAGATAGAAGACAAACGATTCCACTGGGTATCAGAAGTTTAATATTTTTTTTCCCCTAAGTGAAGGGAACGTTGACAGACTATTACATAACAAAGAATAGTACAATCTAGTGGGGAAAATTGGCTTGAATTGTGGGTGTCTTCTTCCTGATTTCATCACCTTCGATAGTTGACATTTCCATTTCTCATTTTCTCTCAGTTACTCATCTATATTAGATATTCAAATGTTAATAGGGACCCACACAAATGTAGCAACTTCCTCCCCTGGTAAATTATACCATGGAGCCAGTTTTATTGTGATTCTTTCCATGTCTGTTTCTCCTCCTGGAGTTTGGGCTGTGTGGTGCATGAATTGTTAAAGGAATGAAACAGTTCCTTGGGAAGGAAACAGAAGCTACCAAGACAAGCCAGCAGGGTGGAGCTTGTGCTTCCACCAGGGGTCAGTGAAACTTTCACAAGGCCCCTAGAATGGCATCCAGACTGAGGTAAGGGTAACTTCTTTGTCACCATTTGTTCCTCAGAAAACACTCACCAACGAGAGGATGTCCTGTCACGGAAAACAGCTGACAGTTTCACGTTGTGAAATACACATGGACGACACAGATACATATAAATGTATATGACTTGAACCATGTCAAGCACTAGAGTTAAGATCATAGAGGAAATTCTCAATTTAAATGTGCAGTTTTGATAAACACTAATACAGACTATCTTGCCTCATAAGCAATCGCAGGCTAAGTATCCACCAACTTGGCTTATTGGCTTGACTCTTGTCATTGTTTCTGTACTATGAAGACAGGACTTAAGTTTCCCTTCTCTCCTGGCTTGCCGTCCTGGCTTCCAGTTGTTACTGTAAGGAATAAAGACTTGAGAAAAATGGACATGAATCTGAGCAAACTCTAGGAGATAGTGAAGGCCAGGGAAGTCTGGCATGCTGCAGATCATGGGGTTGCAAAGAATGGGACACAACTTAGCGACCGAAGATGACAATATAAACTTGACTTCCTGCTTCCATTTTTGCTCTACTATCAGTGAGAGGGAGCTGTTAAAAATGGAAATCAGATCATATCACTCCCCTGCTTAAAATCCTCCAGGACTTATCCATTCCACCGAAAAGAAAATCCCAGTAGTTTGCCCGACCTGCAGCACCAGGGCATGTAAAAGTGCCTGCATCTTCTCTCTCCCTCCTGTCCTCTTCCTTGCACTCAGCATACTCCAAAAACAGTAGCCTTTCTGCTGATGCTCTAACTCAATGGTTCTCAAAGTGTGGTTACTAAACCAGCAGCATCAGCATCTTCTGCGTAGTGGCTAGAAATGCAAATTCTTGGGCCATGCCCAAACTCTACTGAATCATAAGTTCTGGGGGAGGGCCCCAGCGATCTGTGTTTGAACCAGCCAGTATAGGGATTCTATTGCCTGCTGAAGTTTGAAAACCTCTGGTGTAGCTCCTCAGACTCACTTCTGCCTCGGGACCATGTACTGGTCAGACCTTTTTCCTGGTATGCTTTTCCCAGGGCTCTTTCCTCATCAGCTGGACATCAGCTGAAATGTTAGCACCTCTCCAATCATCCTATATTTTATTTATTTATTTTATTTTATTTAAAGTCTTTTTTTTTTAAAGGAGTGTATGCACAATTTTATGTATTTGTTTAGGGAGAATGTGCACAAGTTTATTTTTCTGTAGTGGTGTTAAATTTTTAAAGTGTTTATTGAATTTGTTACAATATTTTTTCTGTTTTCTGTTTTGTGTTTTTTTTTTTTTTTTTTTTGTCCACGAGGCATGTAGGATCTTAGCTCCCCAATCAAGTATTGGACCAGCACTCCCTACATAGGAAGGCAAAGTCTTAACCACTGAACCGCCAGGGAAGTTCCTATTTTATCTGAGTAAAGTTGATTTACAGTGTTTTGTTAGTTTAAGGTGTACAGCAAAGTGATGCAGTTAAGTGTTAGTTGCTCAGTCGTGTCTGACTTTAACCCTGAGGACTGGAGCCCGTCAGGCTCCTCTGTCCATGGAATTCTCCAGGCAAGAATACTGGAGTAGGTTGCCATGCTCTCCTCCAGGGGATCTTCCGGACCAGGGATCAGATCTGCTTCTCTGCACTGCAGAATCTTTATCGACTGAGCCACCACATAAACATATATTCATTCTTTTTTAGATTCTTTTCTTATATAGGTTATCACAGAATTTTGAGTAGAGTTCCCTATGTTATCCAGTAGGTCCCTGTTAGTTATCTATCTTATATATATAACAGTGTGTGTTTTCATCCCAAGCTTCTGATTTGTCCCTCTTAAGCATCTTATTTAAAGTGAGCCTGTTTGCCTCTCCTCATCTTAATCTATGCCATTTAATTATCCTCTATGTCCTCTGCAGAACTATCTCAAATTGTCTTGCTTATTTATTTACTTGTTATTTTATTATCTCCCCCATTAGAAGGAGATCTGACACCCTATTTATTTTTATACCGTGGATTCTGAGTGCCCCGCATAGGGCTTGCACATAAGATGGGCTTAATAACAGTTTCTTAAATTAGTGCCTATGAGATTTTTTTTTTTGATTGCCTGTCTTTCAGAAGGAGATCAGTTAGACTCTCTAAAGGAAGCTGCAGTGTTGTGGCCAAGCCTTGTCATGGGGTCAGAAGATGAGGGTCAAATTCTAAATTCTCCACTTGAAAATCAGCTGACTTTGGGTAAGTCATTGAACTGGCTTAATGGGTTACAACAAGGAGTGATTTTGTCTCATTGAAGTGTTTAGCGGTGTCTGGAGATGTTTTCGGTGTCAACTGAGGATGCAAGTGAGAGTGAGGTGTGCTCTTGGCACCTAAGGGATAGAGGCCAGGGATGTGGCTAAACATCCTATAGTGCATGGGCCAGCCCCCTACCTTATGCTCAGGGAAATAAAAACAGTGCCTTGGCTGAGAAAACCTGAACTAGAAAATTAGGATTAACACTATCTTCCTAACTCACAGGGTCCTGACGATGCTCAAGCAAAATTCTTCTCATGAAATTGTCTTGTAAATGATAAAGGACTGTAGGCAAATACCCTCAGTGTCCGGCACCGCACCTTACACAGAGGAGCTGCTTAATAAACATTGGCTCAAGGAACAGATGGAACAATGGATGAATTGGATGATTCCATGAAATGGATGATTGAATTGCATGGAGCCCCTTCCCAGAATTGAGGTTTTGTGTCCTCATTTGCAACAGAGGATAAGGATAGTACTTGTGTCCTAAGAACCTTGGGAGGATCGCAGAGACGATGCGTACAAAGCACCTGGCTTGGGATTGACACATCTTTGTGAGAATTGTCCTTGTTTCATCCTTGGTTATTGGCCACCCCTCCGTCCGCCCAGAGTTCCTGCTTCCTCCCTCCTAAGTGACTCCCTTCCTCTACTCCCTTGGTTTACACAGAGCTGCCCTATCTGTTTCAGTGAAAAGCCATCATCAAGTCCTACTCCACATTTTTCTGATGAAACACCTGTTATTCAGAAACCACCTGCCCCTGGTTTCCCAGAGTTCCGGAGAAGGGACTGGAACCCAGGCTTCTGTTTCCTGGCTGAGAATCTCTCCACCATGCCCCTACTTTCCCTTGGCTCCTTCTGTTTTCTCACCTCCTACAACCAATCAGCATGTACCCAGCAGAGTTTCCCAACCTTTCTGAGAGCTGGGAATGGTTACTGTTAGAAACCCCAGCACACATCACCAAAGCATTAAAATGTGCCCACGTCAAATAAAATCTGTGTATAACTTTATGAAAATTGGGTTGCCTTGGCAGTCGACTGAAAGTTACATTTTAGAAAATTTAAACACTTATTAATGTATTTTAGTTTTCTTTTTTGCATTTTGAAGTCAATTTTTTTTTTTTCCTTCCAGCAGATGTAATTATAGACCCTTGAAAGGCATTTGTGCCTTTGGTGCTTTACACATTACAAAAAAGGCCTTATTTACTTTTTTTGTCCATTGGTGAATTTCCCATCTTCCTCATTCCTGTTTGCTTATAATAGTCAATGACCATTCCAGAGTCTAGGAAGCATCTGGAAACTGTTGAGTACTTGGTGGGTGATATTTCATGTAGGTAATGCTGTTGACTTGTGAACATGATCTCATGCACTGGCATCCATTTTTGTCCAAGAGTGTGACAGTCGAATCTTACATTTGTCATAGGTATTGTGGACTGCAAAGGGCTTTCTCATATATTACCCATTTGTACAGTACTTGAGCACAATCTATATTATGTTACAGTTTCTCTTGATTTTACTAATAAGAATCCAAAGCTTAGGGAGGAGAAGTGACTGACTCACTCAAAGTTATAAAGTAAGTGGCAGAACAAAGGTGAGAATTGCTATCTTCTGGGTTTCAAGTGTGCCATGATGCTTTTGGCCCTGGAAAAATTACTCCTGAAAGAGGAAATAAGCAAGGATTGAATCACTGGGATAGCTTTAGCTTTGTGTGAGTGTGCGCATGTGTGTGTGAGACTGAAACTAGCCTTGAATATTCTTTATTTGCCCTACAGATAGTGGAATCAAATTAATTAATTAGGTCAACAAATACTTATTAGTGATGGACCCTGTTGTAAGTGCTGGGGGTATAGCAGTGAACTAAAAGAGCCTCACAGAGCTCACATTCTATATGCAACAGATAAATGATAAATTGACAAGACAATATATATTAATAGTATATGATGTCAATTAGTGTTAAGGATAAAAATTAAAGCAGTTGAGGGGATAGGAAATCTGGGTAGGGGGAGTTGCTGTGTTGTTCAGACATGTCAAAGGTGGCTCATTTGTAAGGTGGTCTTGAGAAGAGACTTATAAGGGAGGAAGAAGGTAGCATGGATACCGGGGACAGACTAGCTGAGATGAACATGTGCGAAGGCCCTGAGACAGGGGCATGTTTGGCATGTATGAGAAACCACAAGGAAACCAGCCCAGCTGGAGAAGAGTGAGTAGACTGGGATGGAGGGAGAGAGTTATTGGCAGAAAATAAGGTGAAGAGGGGTCTGGTGAGGAGGCATGGGGACAGTTAAGATCCTCCAGGACCTTACAGGGGCTTGTGAGGGCTTTGGCTGGGATTCTGAGGTAGGGTTTCCTTGAGGGCTCTGACCAGAGGAATGACATGATCTGACATACACTGTTAGAGATGTTTGATGTACTGATTAGATCATGGCATCTGGTTCCATCACTTCATGGGAAGTAGATGGGGAAACAGTGGAAACAGTGTCAGACTTTATTTTTTTGTGCTCCAAAATCACTGCAGATGGTGATTGCAGCCATGAAATTAAAAGACGCTTACTCCTTGGAAGGAAAGTTATGACCAACATAAATAGCATATTCAAAAGCAGAGACATTACTTTGCCAACAAAGGTCCGTCTAGTCAAGGCTATGGTTTTTCCAGTGGTCATGTATGGATGTGAGAGTTGGACTGTGAAGAAAGCTGAATGCTAAAGAATTGATGCTTTTGAACTGTGATGTAGGAGAAGACTCTTGAGAGTCCCTTGGACTGCAAGGAGATCCAACCAGTCCATCCTAAAGGAGATCAGTCCTGGGTGTTCATTGGAAGGACTGCTGCTAAAGCTGAAACTCCAATTTTTGGCCACCTCATGTGAAGAGTTGACTCATTGGAAAAGGCCCTGATGCAGAGAGGGATTGGGGGTAGGAGGAGAAGGGGACGACGGAGGATGAGATGGCTGGATGGCATCACCAACTCTATGGATGTGAGTCTGAGTGAACTCTGGGAGTTGGTGATGGACAGGGAGGCCTGGCATGCAGTGATTCATGGGGTCGCAAAGAGTCGGACGCAACTGAAGTGAACTGAACTGAAGATACTCCCAGTTTGTAATATTTCCATCTCAGACAGGAGACTCAGACCTCCTTTGAGAGACCACGAGGGACACCTTTCTCTTCAAGCATGTTCAAATCCTGAGGTGAAGTCGAACTTTGGTAATTGATTCATCATTCAGATCAGTGACTGGGCTCCACCAGAATACCAGAGCTATCTATGGCAGCCTTGGGGATTGAGGAATGAGTAACACAGGGTTCCTGCACTCAGGAAGCTCCTCTTACAGTGAAGAAATACAGACAACAAACACACAAACAAAGGATTTCAGCTATTGAGAAGGGCTGGGGAGAAAATAAAACCAAAGGAGATGCAATGATGATGCCATCATAGAGGGCTACTTTTGATTCCAGTTGGCTTTTGAAATGAGGAACTTGAACAAAAAGCGTTGCACATGTAGAGCAATTTATGGTATCCAGTTTCATAAAAAAAAATTATTATTCTGACTTTTTAAGCGAGACGCTGATATTCTGTTAGATTAAACCACATGCCTGAGGCACTCGTAAATGACAGATCTGGGGGTCTGAATCCAAATTTCCTCTCATTTTCTGAACCAGAGTTTTCTCACAGTGTATACCACTATGGAATGTGACAGTAGGGCTGGATAACCCTGGAGCGTGGGATGAAGGAATCCATAATGGTTAGGCAAGATGGGAAAAATGTGTCAAAGCAGAAAGAGACGCAAAAGAGCACGGGCTGTAACTTGCTCCCACTAAGGTCACACAGGATGGCTATCAGGATGTAGAGGAGCTGCAGTCCCCAAAGCCTCAGTTCCATGGGGCTGAGAAAACCTCCAGCCTAATCTCAACAGAAGGGCCCTTGCCTGGCATGGGTGCTCTCAGCAACCCGGGCTGGGGCGGGCCCCTGGTCACATGTGGTTTCAATCACTGCATTTATCTGCACCACTGTCATTGTATCTGGAAGATGACTGAAGCCTCATTTCTCTCCCAGGCCTGTCTGATTGTGCAGGGGGTACACATCAAATCTGGAAAAGCTATCTCATCTTTGGCAGGCCAGAGATAGGGCAAGACTTCAGAAAGGTACAGCAACATCCCACCCAGGCCCCTTCACCCCTTTATTAAAAACAAATCTGAAACAACAAATGTCTAAAATTTTCCACTTGATCATTTCACCCTGCCTCATTATAACCATGCCCTTTGTCCACACCCGCTGGAGTTTTTTTTTTTTTTTTTTTGCAGCCTTGGGGGAAGCTTGGATGTGTCTGTCCCTAGCTCTCAGTCCCTCCCATAATAAACAATCACTAAACAGCTTGCTGCCCTAGGCAACTGTTTGTCCAGTTTGGCCAGGCCCCTGTGACTTAGGTTGGGGAAGAGGGTGGGAGGTGCTCCCAGTAAAGCAGAATTCAGGCTGTAAGGCCAAGGACTTGGCTTTGACCAGAAGTACTGTTTGGAAGCACATCTTTGCAGTCTTGGAGGATCTTTAGAGAGACTCTGGATTTTCACCTGATTTGTCCAGTGATGGGTCCCTGAGGGTAGGGGCTTATGGCTGGGGTGTGGGAGGGCCGCTGAAGGAAGGACTAGCTTGTACTAACGGTAAAAAAGGTCATCTCCTGCCTCAAGTGTCTCATCTGCAGCTGGCCATTCTACCAGTCATCTATCCCTCAGAGACAGCTCCTTAAAACCCATTCCCCCTCCCCCGCAAAAGAGAGTAACATCACTTTCGGTACTGGGAGGAGCTTAAATCAACCGGGTTATTCTCGGCTATTAGAAGATCTTTCTTTTTTCCACGGTGTGATTGGATCTCTTGGAAGCTTTCTACAGAATAGACAAAGGGCTTTGGGAAGCTAGGAAAGGATGCGTGGAAAGTTACTGAGGATTTGGGATAGGTGTCTTCTCTTAGTGCACAGACAGACATAAAGAATTGAAACGATTCCTTTCGATTGTAGTATTTCCTTTTTATTTTCTGGGAGTGGGGTGGTTTCTTGGGAGTAAGAAAAAAGAGATGGGCAATGCAGGAGACGCCGGAGATAATGGGTTCGATTCCTGGGTTGCGAAGATCCTCTGGAGGAAGGCATGGCAACCTGCTCCAGTATTCTTGCCTGGAGAATCCCATACAGAGGAGCCTGGCGGGTTACAGTCCATGGGGGTGGCAAAGAGTCGGACACGACTGAAGCGACACAGCACACATTTAGGGGATAAGGGACCTGTTTAAATGCTTTGTAGGAAGGAAAATTTGGGGCCCTCAGAGGGTGGAAGGTGGGCAGAGAGAGGCATCCTGATCAGCGGTCGCTTTCTATGAAGTCTTTTTTTTTTCCTCCTGCAGCCCAAGGGCTCGCCCCATTGCTCCACTTTTCGAGCATCCTTCTCCAGGAACCTGAACATTCCTCGCCGCCCGCTCAGGGAGGCATTCCCGGCAAGCAGCCGAGGAGTAGGAATTCTCGAGGACGACCCGGGCAGCGGGAGCAGCGGGCCGGGGAAGCGCCCGCCGGTGGCCGGTTCCCCAGCCTCCGTGCGCCGGCAGGCGCCTCTGGGAGGCGCTGGTTTCCCGGCGCGGCGGCTGCAGGTGGTGCGGCCCAGGCCGGGGTCCGGATCCCGGCGCGCCGAAGGACCGCGGACTCTCTCGGGGGAGCCCCGCGCTCCGCCCGCGGGGGCCCGGCCGAGGCGCCCCGGGGTCCCCGCGCCGCCCGCACCCCCAGCGCCGCGCCGGCGCCTCTGCCGGTGGCCGGGGGTTATGAATGGGCGCAGCGGAAGCACCGCCCCCCCCGGACGTGACGCTCGGCCAATGGCAGCGCGGGCTGCGTGGATGGATGAGGTCAGCGCTGTCGTGTCGGGAATGGAATGTGTAAGTGTAACATTCAGAACCGGGTAACATTCGGCGACCGAACGCGGCGGTCGGCAGCGATCGCGCGGGGGCCTGGGAAGCGCCGCTCGGGGCCGGCACTGCCCGCGGGGAGGACGCGCCGCCGCCGCCACCCAGCGCCGCCGCCGCCGCCTCCAGCCTTCTCCAGCCGGGCCGTCGCGCGTCCCGGGGGCCGGCCCCGCGAGCGCAGGAGTAAACACCGCCGGAGTCTTGGAGCTGCTGCAGAAGGGAATAAAGAGAGATGCAGGGATTTGTGAGGTTACGGCGCCCCAGCTGCAAGATGCACTAGCCGGCTGAACCCGGGGATCGGCTGACTTGTTGGAACCGGAGTGTTCTGCACGGGAGCCTGGATGAGTTGAAGTTGCTTTCCAGGGGCTCGTTTTCCACGCTGCCGAGAGGAATCCGAGAGGCAAGGAAATCACTTCGTCTTGCCATTGATTGGGCATTGGGAGCTTTTTTTCCCCCCCTCTCTTTCTTTTCCTCGGTCTTGTTGCATGCAAGAGAATTACAGTCCGCTGCTCGCCCGCCCTGGGTGCGAGATATTCCGCCCCGCTCTCTCCCGTCCATTGTGCAACCCAAAGATGAAAGACCGAAGGGGAGAAAGTTAAAGAAATCGCCCACATGCGCTGGATCAGTCCACGGCTTGGGGAAAGGCATCCAGAGAAGGTGGGAGCGGAGAGTTTGAAGTCTTTACGGGCGGGAAGATGGCGGACTGGAGCTGAAAGTGTTGATTGGGAAACTTGGGTGATTCTTGTGTTTATTTACAATCCTCTTGACCCAGGCAGGACACATGCAGGCCAAAAAACGCTATTTCATCCTGCTCTCAGCTGGCTCTTGTCTCGCCCTTTTGTTTTATTTCGGAGGCTTGCAGTTTAGGGCATCGAGAAGCCACAGCCGGAGAGAAGAGCACAGCGGTCGGAATGGCTTGCACCACCCGAGTCCGGATCATTTCTGGCCCCGCTTCCCGGACGCTCTGCGCCCCTTCGTTCCCTGGGATCAATTGGAAAACGAGGATTCCAGTGTGCACGTTTCGCCCCGGCAGAAGCGAGAGGCCAACTCGAGCATCTACAAAGGCAAGAAGTGCCGCATGGAGTCCTGCTTCGATTTCACCCTTTGCAAGAAAAACGGCTTCAAAGTCTACGTCTACCCACAGCAAAAAGGGGAGAAAATCGCTGAAAGTTACCAAAACATTCTAGCGGCCATCGAGGGCTCCAGGTTCTATACCTCGGACCCCAGCCAGGCGTGCCTCTTTGTCCTGAGTCTGGACACTTTAGACCGAGACCAGTTGTCACCTCAGTATGTGCACAATTTGAGATCCAAAGTGCAGAGTCTCCACTTGTGGAACAACGGTAGGAATCATTTAATTTTTAATTTATATTCCGGCACTTGGCCTGACTACACCGAGGACGTGGGGTTTGACATCGGCCAGGCGATGCTGGCTAAGGCCAGCATCAGTACTGAAAACTTCCGACCCAACTTTGATGTTTCTATTCCCCTCTTTTCTAAGGATCATCCCAGGACAGGAGGGGAGAGGGGGTTTTTGAAGTTTAACACTATCCCTCCTCTCAGGAAGTACATGCTGGTCTTCAAGGGGAAGAGGTACCTGACAGGGATAGGGTCAGACACCAGGAATGCCTTATATCACGTCCATAACGGGGAGGACGTAGTGCTGCTCACCACCTGCAAGCATGGCAAAGACTGGCAGAAGCACAAGGATTCTCGCTGTGACCGGGACAACACCGAGTACGAGAAGTAAGTGACGGGCCTCAGCGGGTTAGCCCTGGGCCCTGCTCACCTGGGTTCAGGTGTGAGCTTGGGGAATGGGGGTGGGACAGGGGAGCCCCTCCTGTCCTCTTCCTCTTGCTCCAAGCCTGGGACCGAGCAGCCTGGTTCTCTGGTGTGTGGCTTGGAGCTGAGGACCCAGAGTTGGAGCTCCTCGGGCAAACAGAGAAGCCTGGAGCACTTTTCTTGGGCCAAGTAGGTGACAGTGACTCCCTCTTGCTTGGAAAACCTTCAGGGTGATGTGTCTTCTATGAAGGGTGTGGGTTTGATCCAAGTTTGGAACCTGCGCTTCAACAGCGGAGCCAGGAGAGTGTTTGAGAGAGGTTGTAGGGACCCCAGAGGCTCTGAATCCACCCAATTTAGGGACCGTCCACCCAAGATTGATGCTTTATTTGCTGTTTTCTCAGGAGGAGGGAGGGGAAGCTGCTTTCCCTGGGATTCTCCCACCCTCCAATTATCGTCTTTCTGTAAACCCTAAATGTGTGTTAGTAGTGGAAGTGCTCTAATTTTAGCTCCTAAACTTTCTGTGCCTGTCTCTTCCCTACTCCCAGATGGCACTGACTTTTATGAAGGGAGACTGTAAGCTGGTTAGGGCCTGTGATCTTGCATGCATGCATGTATGCATGCTTGCATTCATTCATGTGTGCTTGTTGGTATGTATATATCCTGCCTCCCCCCCTGGGAGAAAGCTGTTTGTAAATCTGGGCCTCAGCTCTACTGCTGTAAACTCCAGTTGCTAATTTAGATTTCCTCTTCCCTTTTGTCTTTATCAATTTGCATGTAAATCAGAGACTGTTACTCTCTGAATGGGTGGTGAGATGCTTCCTCACCCTCTGGAGTGAAGCAAGTTTTGTCCAGTTGCTAAGTAACTGAGCTGGAGACTTTGTAGCCTTTCTCACTCTTGCTTTTCCTTCACAGTGATGGTAACTGACACACTGGACTTGGTGGGGGAGTCAAAACTAGTTTCCACCAATGGGCTTTAACCTGAGCTTGGAGGGTCCCTTTCCTTGTCGATGGGGTGGGAGCTCCAGTTACTGAACTTGTGTCTGGCTTTGAAAGAGTTAGTGAGCTCCTACGGTGCATTTCCACGTTACGCCAGTTAAAAACCAGAGCAGCCTTGTGCTACCCAAGGAAGCAAGGGGAACCTCTCCGCTAGTACAAGACGAACTGGCAGAGGTTGGCGGATTTTGCAGTTGATTCATGAATTGCAGAATAGGGGAAACGCTTCGCAGAACTGATTGGAACAGGAACGGAGGGGCATGGTGGGGAAAGGGCCCTGAAATGAAAGGTTTGCTTGTTGTCTGTGGATTTCCTCAGACACTCAGGCCTCTTGTCGGAGGGATTGGAAGGGAAGTTCAAGTCCTCCTGTACTTGATCGTAGACAGTAAAGGAGAAGGGATCAAACACTGGGATTCCCCAACCCCCAGCACCTCTTGCCTTTCAAGCATAAGCAAAGCCCGAGGCTGTAGGGTCAATTATGAATCTAAATTGTCCCCTGCTTCAGGGGCAGTTACCTGTGAATGTTGGGTGCAGTTGCCCTGGCTTCAATTTTTGTCACAAAAGAAACAAACTGTGGTTGGTAATGAATGCTTTGTTTACACGACATTTACATTGACCTATTCCTGTGGGTGCTTGTAAGAAAAAAATGCTCATAGCCTTTGAAAAATTTCTTTGTCTGGTTTATGGTGGAGTAACTCGAGATGAAGTCTTAACCTTTCAGTCTAAAGCAGTCTCATTGAATTTCGTAGAAAGATCATGATGGTCTTAATTCTTCTAAAGGAGCTGGACCTGAGATCTTACCGTAAGAAATTGGAATTGTACATTTATTTGGGAAACACCCTCCATCCGATACAACAATCATATCTGCTTTACCCTCCTAGGCCTCAAATGAATATTAAATGTCTACATTCTCTGCTGAAGCATTTTTCTAGAGATTTTGGCAATGAGGGAAGGAGGGGTTTGTTTTCTAGAAACTTTTAATTTTTGCTCATTAAATTTCCCTAATTTTTGACCCCTTTGTTATTGCACCAAGAAATCTGAAACCCACGTCCTTGTTTTGGTTTATTTTTAAGGCCACAAGGGGTCAGGCCCTCAGGATTGAGTCTCCTTTGAAAAGTGGCATTTAGTGAGGAAGGCAAGTTGCTTCTTTCTCCTGAGCAGGGATTTCTTTCGCAGCCACTTCTGGATTTTCTTCATTCCTCTTTTGCATACTTTCCAGCGCTAACCTCGTTTCCTGGGATGGGATGGTGCTGTAGAACGTTTGTATTCATTGGCCTGGTTGACCTGGAGTTTTAACTCATTCCTCTCACTGAGTTATCTGGATGCTCTATCGTTGCGAAATGGTGTTTGCAAACATTATTTCCTATTGCGTTGACTTTGGAAGATATGAAGATGAAGAATGAGCTCTGAAGTGGTGAGAATGCTCTCACAGCAGGCCACCTGTCTTGTCCTCTGAAGTAAGCCCAATTATTGTACTTTGCTATTTATCCTGATGTTTTCTGGAAGTCAGCCGTGCATGTATCAGACACAGAACTCCTCCAATCAGATGCTAATCTCTTTCCAGCATTCTAGAGGAGGATGTTGCAGTTAGGTCTATAGAAGTCATTTAAGTTCCACTTCTCATACCACCTTATGGTGCGACTTCTGATTCATCATCTTGAACCTTAGTTTGTCCTTTGGTAGAATGGGTTTTAGATGGTTCCAGGGCACTCTATAAGCGTTCACTTGATAATGGATTGTGAAAACAGAATCCGTTTTCATCTACTTCTTTTTTTTTTTTTAATTACCAAGTGTCTATGAAAATGCTTCAGTTTAATTTGCTGCCACAAGTGTGTGTGTGTGTGTGTGTGTGTGTGTGTGTGTGTGTGAAGTCGCTCAGTCGTGACCGACTCTGCGACCCTGTGGACTGTAGCCCGCCAGGCTCCTCTGTCCATGGGATTCTCCAGGCAAGAATACTGGAGTGGGTTGCCATACAAGTAACTACATATAACTTTGCTCTAGAATTAGGGGAATGATAATTAGATTGAAAATTTACGGTCTCATGGCCAAGTTAGGATACCATAGAATATGTACAACTAAAAAAGTTGCTTTTAGTGAAATTTAGTCTTAAGTGACAATAAATATTTAGTTTCTTCATCTCACCGTTACTTTTGTGAAAAGCAGACATTTATTGCTAAAGGTATAGAAGAGCTATGTGGAATAAAGGGAAAGACTTTTCTCTTGTAATAGAGCAATAGTTGTGACCCAGACGTCTAGGATTATATTAGAACATCCATTTTTATGACACTCATAATTAATTTTCATCAGTTACATATATTCACAGATGTAGATGACGGCGGCTGAAAGAAGTTGATGCGGTGATTACATGATTTGTAATGAGGCTTTAGAGAAATTCTATTTTACATCTTTTGAGCTTCTTATGCATTCTTACAGAATGACTGTAGTTTTTGCATGAACTGCGTAGTTCAGATCCCTTCAGAGGGCATTATTGTGAAACTTCAAATTTGGCTTTCTGAAATAGAAGAAAGAGAAGGAAATGAGAGGTGGCTTCTATATTTGACCCCTCCGAGGAAAGCGGTGGAGAATATTTTAAGGTGCTCTTCTGGTAACAGGCAGGATTCTGTGCAGGCCTTTTGGACATCTTTTTCCTGTGTTTGTCGAAGCTCACAATCCTGGTATTTTTAAGGGTCCCGAGGTTAAGGGATCATTCGACTTCCAAACATCCTCCTTTTGCTGATGTGGAAACTGAGGGATAGACTGATGGATTTGCTTAAGGTCAGAAAACTGGTTCGGGGATAGTCCTAGAAAGTAAACCTTTTTCTGACTTTCTCTCCCTTGACCTACAATAGTCTATCTTTAATTACAGACACACTTAAAAGCTTTCCAGCCACTGGAAGGTCCTTGTTGATGGTGTTTCTTATAGGATTTCTCTTGGACTCATTTGGGAAGCTGATAAAGACTTTGGAGAAGCTTTGTGGAAAAAAAAAAAAAAGAAAGCACATACATGCATAATTTGTCATCTAGTTTTAGGAGCTGATGCACAGCCACTACTAAAGGGCATTGTCAGACTTGAGAACTTTTGCTCTCGGGCTTGCATATTTCTTTTCATTGCCAACTAAGTTGGAGGTCCCTGGAGCTGTTGTGTCTGAGTAGGAGTTGTGGGGACCTTTCAGTTTGGCCTCAAGGAATTAATTCACTGAATGAGAAGCTGAATTCAGATGCATTCATGGCAAGCACAAAATGTGTACAAGTAAATGATGTTTTTATATCCCCGTTTCCCAAGCTGTGTTCCTAGACACCTGAGCAAGTTCGCGATCCAGCGGGGAACCTTGGAGGAATGAAAGGTGGAAATTGTGCTTCTCAGGTTTTAAATGTAGAAGCACCGTTTCCCCCACAGGTGTACAGTGGCACCAACAACATTTCTAAAATAGACCACAAAATCACAGTTTTAAAATAAAGCTAAGGCCAACCCTAGGCTAATCTTGAAGTTGGCAATTGTGTCTTCTTGAACTGAGGTTCTACAACTTTCTCTAACACTTCCGTTAGCCCCCGCCCCCCACCCCCACACTTTTCTCAATTCCTCTGAACTTGCTTTCTGGAGAGAGCCCAAGAACCTAATTTGTAAGGAATCCCTAAAGGTTGGGGTTCTGTGTGCTATTTCTAAGGACACTGCAGATTGATTGAGTCCAGTTCAACAAATGACAGTTGCCAGTAGAATCCTTGACCTAAGCCTGCAGAGAATGGCTTGCTAGGAAGGCCCTGCCTGTGAGAGGCCACTGTTGGTCGTCCCCATGACTGTGATATCAGCTTTGGATGGCACAGACTTGGCCAAAACGCATGTTCCCTTTGTTGGAAGACCTGTGGATGTGCCTCCCCAGAACTGTGGCAGTGAGATACCTGCTGCCAATGACCTTGAGTATGCTAAGGTCACACCAAAGGTTGTGCTTGGTAGGGCCTGGCTCCTCTGCTCACGGGTGTCCTGGCAGGCCATGCTCCGGGTACATAAGCTGAGGCCCGCTCTGGTGAGGTGCATCGTTGCAGGCTGCACAGCGTGTGGGTGCCTGAATGGGGGCGACAGCCCAAGCTGTGTGGCCTCTCTCATTTCTCTGACCCCTCCTGCTGCTCCCTCGTGACCGTCATTTTCCCGCCTCTTCAGAGGAACCTCTCTGGCTCAGTGGTCACCGGATGCCCCAGACTCTGGAGCGTGTTTTTGCCTGGATGTGAACACAGGAGTTTGCATTTCCTTGAGCTCAACAACCATCTGGTTTTCCTTCAGAGCTCTTCTGCCCAGTGACCAGGTTCCTCTAATGTGCAAGGACCTCCTCACAACTGCATGGCGTTTGTCCGGTGCCTGACGTCAGGTTGCCTTTATGAGCGCCTTAAGCCTTTCAACCAGTGTCAAATCTCCATTTTACAGATAGGAGTGCAGGCCTCGAGAAGGTCATCTGGTGAGGACGCGGCGGTGTCCGAACCAGGCATTCTGAATGCCGAAGACGGTGCTCCCTCGACAGGACGTTACCACCCTAAAGAGCCAAACAACATGTCTGCCCGTTCACAGTTGTGTGTGAGTTTAATAGCATTCCAGCGTTTGTGCATCGTATCTCTCCACCCCGCCCCCGCTGCTTTCCTTTCTAGACATGTTTTCCAAGGAGAAATTTGGCTCAGAGATGGGATCAGGATGGCCCCATTCATCAGTGTGGTGTGTTGCAGTTCATGCCCTCGAAGAGAGTCAGACCACAACTTAGTGACTGAACAACAGAGACGTTGAACTCCGTCAACTCTTCCGATCAGTTCAAGGGGTGTTAATAACTGTGTCTGTGTAGATTCTGGCTTTCATTCTCTCCAAAAGCTCTTCCCAGAAAAGTGAGGAAGTGAGTTGTATGTGACCTTTGCCCTCAGTGATAGCACCTTGCGGGGTTTGCCCTGTCCTGGGTGTCAGTGAAGCCGTGAGATTGTACAGGAGTGACCACACTAGGTGTCAGGGAACCTATGAGATGGTTCAAAGATCACAGGAGTGGTCTTTGCCCCAGGTAAGAAGAAAAAAGGGTGATCCTGTAGAAATGGGAGACCCACTGGAAGGTTCCACTTCTGACAGAATGAGCCAAGTTTCTAGAGTATAGCACACCACTGCTCTCTACCCTCAGGATCCCTATAGAAAAACAGTGGTTAAAAAATTATGAGCTATGCAGAGCCTAAGACCTGGGTTCGATTCTTGGGTTGGGAGGACCCTCTGGATAAGGGAATGGCAACCCACTCCAGTATTCTTGCCTGGAGAACGCCATGGACAGAGGAGCCTGGACGGCTCTGCGGCCCATGGGGTCTCAAAGAGTTGGACACAATTGAGTGACTACCACAACCACAACCAGCATGTAGAGCTTTTGTGAAAAATTAGGTAAATGCAAAAGATAGGAATATGAAAATAAGTTTCTTCTCTAATCCCCACAATAAGAGCTCACCACTATTGTTGAACTTCAGAAGTTCACCTTTTATAACCAACATGTACACCTCTGTGATTATGTCATTCTGTCTCTGCATATCCAAGAGCCTTCTATAGATATGTTAATTACTGCTTAATTAATAGTAAATAATGAATCTGACACATTTTCTTTCAGTGTCTTGTTTGTGCCAGACACATAGGTGTTGGAGCTTGGGGCATCCAGGAACGAATACAGCAAACTTCCGGCCAGCCTCATCTGTGGGTTTTATAAAGTCAGAGTCCGACTTTAAATGTATTTTTACATGTTGCTTTTTTCTTAACATTATCCCAGAGCATTTTTCTCTCCCTCTAAATAGGAAAAGCCTATTAAAATATTAAAGTAGGATTTTTAATGGCTGCATAGTTCTTTTTAGTAACTCATGGCTATATCCTAGTTGATTTCCATTTTCTTAGTTAACAGATTTAACTTGTTTCCCGTCTTTTATTATACTTGGGCCTGTGATGAATTTCACTGTACTGAGGATTTGTTTTCTTCTTGACTAAGGTCTCTCTCACTTCCTTTCTCCCAACCCCCACCCAGATCCCTTTTGAAGGAATAGCTGTTCTTGAGGTGAGTCTGAGCACCCATTTAGTGAAGTAGCCATCATGAAATGACTGCTTAGATAAACATTTGTAGGTGTTAATTGGTCCTGCAGGGGGTCTTTGAAGCTCCCACAGCTCTGGTCCCTTTGAAGTTTTGTTTTTGCTGGAGCCAAAAACCTCTGTTGTGTCTCTTACTGAGCAGACTTCTTCCTCCCTGCATTCTGCAATCCTTTCCTGGGATCTCAGAATCTGTGGGCCTAACCTGGGTAGGTATCATTTTTTTTAAGTTAATTGTATCAGTCGCTCAAAGTCCCTCATCTTTTTTCTCTTTGGTTGTTGAGTTTATAGTTCTTTGGAGGTGAATTGAGGCAGGTGGCTTTGCCTGTGGGGTGTCCAGGTCAGATCTGGGATTCTAAGTGCAAATGAGGCACTATTCTAAGTGATTTAAATACCAAGTCAGAGGGGAATTGGTTAGGGCTCAGTGCTTTCACTGCTGAGGGCCTGGGTTCAATCCCTGGTCAGGGAACTAAAATCCCACAAGCCTCTCTGTGTGACCAAGAAAAAAAGAAAAACAAAACAAAACAAAACAAAAACGAGAGAAAACAAAGTGAACCAATCTCCTTACGCCCAGTTAGTTAGGCTCTCTTTGCATCGTAATTGCTTTGAGCAGCAGTGAGAATTTTGGAAAACGTTGCCTGTCTTGTGTACCTTCTTGACTCCTGCAGAGCCCTTTAGAAGAGTGCACTGACCCCGGACCAGGGAAGTCACTGACCCACACACGTTTCTGGACTAGGTGATGAACCTCCAGCCTCAGTTTCCACATCTGGGTGTGGGGATCACAACCCCTCACCAGGACATTGAAAGGAGGTAGTGCGGGTGCATGCTTCTGATGCCGAACTGGTAAATGCTAATGTGCTCTGCAAGGTGGTGGTGTTTATTAAAAACCATCTTCCTGTCATTTTCTAATCAGCCACAGAGGTTTGTTTTGTTTCATAACTTGGCTCTTTACTAAGCCACAGAAATAACTGCTCACCTCTCTCTTGATGTGTAATCCTCAGGAAATTGTGGTAGGTGCTCTGGAAGGCCACCCATTGTTTCTGTGGGCTGTGGAAAGATGTAGATGGGCATTGGAGCTTGCAGGTGGCCTGGGGCAAGGGTACAAGCAGGTGGAGCGGGCTGTCTCTGGGGCAGTCAGGCACTGCCTTGCCTCCACATCCTCCAAGTTCCCTGGGGCGACTGCTCCAAGAATGCAAGTGGTCACTTTTGCAGGTGACTTTGGCACCCTGATCGGTTGAGGATAACTTTTGGAAGGATACTGCATATGAACGGGTTGGTTCCACAGGCCCTTAGGTTGCTAAGAGCAGAGTACCATTCAGGCCACCTTACGTCACAGGATTTATTGTGAAGGGCACACAGAACAGAAGCTGGACTGGAACTGCTCCAGTGAGTTCTCAGGACCCAGCGCAACAGCCGGGTATCTCCATCTGGACCTTCATCTCTGCCCTGGCTGGCCCCTCTGTCGCTGTGAGTGTCTGCCAACCATGGGCCAGTCTTTCCTAAATTCTCTCATGCAGGCCCTGGATGAAACCAGCCTGATTGGCTGCCCTGGGGATCTTTACTCCTTCGAGGGAGAGCCATTCGTATTAGGCCACGTCTCTGGGTCTGGTGGCGACCTCATCAGTTAAAAGGCTGCCCTGTCAGATTGTCATTCTTAATTGAATTGGTGGCTATCCTTTTGCAAAGAGCAGCCTAAAGTTGCTTCCTGAAACAGGGGTGTGTGGTTAGGGGAAGTTGGCTGTGGTAAACACTGTTGAAGCCATATCCTGTTGGCACTGACAGATTTGAGCCTGGTTGATGATGATGATAGCATTCTTGAGAGCGTACCGTGTGCTGGGTAATGGGCGGTATCTTCTTGAATCTTTATGTCCACCCAAGCAGGAAGATATGCATTTGAGATGCAGAGCGAAGTTCAGAGAATCTTTATAAGTGACTTGCCTAAGTGCACACAGCAGGGATATCAACCAGAATGCCATCGGCATTCTGCGCCTGCGTTCTTCACGTTGGCGTCTATTGCTTCTGCACAGCTGGAGCTGATGTCATAAAGACCACACACACGTCAACAATAGCGTGATTGATTTATAGAGTATCACTCGTGTTTCTCACCTAGAATTTATTTCATCTTACTGAAGAAGAGACAGTTCTAACCAGCTTGGTAATCTGGTTTCTTAGCCCACAGCAGATTCAAAGCAATCAATTTAAAGAGAGAGCGATTCTTGGGAAGGCAGGTCTGGGAAGAAGGGACAGCTGGCAACCCAAATAGAAGGAAGCAGGCCAGGAAGTGATAACACCCAGAAGAAGTAAAGAAGCCCTGAATTTTTTTTAAAATTTATTTTTATGAGAGTGTAGTTGTTTTACAAAGTTGTGTTAGTTTCTGCTGTACAGCAAAGTGAATCAGCCACACATGTACATATTTTCCCTCTGTTTTGGATTTCCTTGTTCTTTATGTCACCACAGAGCCTTGAGTAAAGTTCCCTGTGCTCTACAGTAGGTTCTCATTAGTTACGAATTTTATACATAGTATCAGTGCTAGTCTCCCAATTCATCCCACTCTCCCTTTTCCCTCTTGCTACCTGTACATATGTTTGTCTCTACATCTGTGTCTCTAGTTTTGCTTTGCACCTAAGTTCATCTGTATTGTTTTTCTAGATTCCATATGTAAGTGATATTATACAGTATTTGTTTTTCTTTCTTACTTCACTCTGTATGACGGTCTCAAGGTCCATCCACATCTCTGCAAATTACACAATTTCGCTCCTTTCTATGGCTAATATTCTATTATATATATATGTACCACATCTTCTTATCCATTCAAGAAGCCCTGCAATTTAAGCCCGGCTAGCCCAGAGCCTGAGCGTGTCCTACAGATACCCCATAAGTATGCCTGTGAGTCTTGCCCCCGGGCACTGTGGTGGTCACACCGGCCAGAGCCTCTGTAAATATCAGATAAACTATGCCATGGCATAGTGCTGACCACAAGCCATCACTTGTGTACAGTGGCCTTTGTTTAAGAAAGTTGGAGAACATGTAATGAGTTTTATAGCTTTTTTTTTTAACCCCTGTGGTGAAAATAAAAATATTTTGGTGGCCCTAAAAAGAAGCTCTCCATTTGAAAGCTTATCTATTAATACTAAGCTCAGCAAGTTCCCCAAGGGCTCGGGGTACAAGGGGTGTCCTTGGGGTTTGTATCAAAGTTCTGGTATTTGTTGCTAACTCAGATTTCTGGGGTTTTATGATACATATCAGTACTGTAATGAGAAATACGAAGTTTTCTCGTATTGCTGTGTGGGCCTGTGATGCTAGCTATTCTTGATTGACTAGTCTTCCGAGTGACGTGGGCCCTGGGCTCAGGTAAAGAGCTGCCCCCGGTGTGGAGTGTGGAGGCTAGGAATTAGAGAGAGAATGTGCCCATCAAGGGATGAAGAGCCGCTTGTCTAGAGCTTAGAGGCTGCCCTGGATGGTGCGTTGGGGCACATGTCCTGCTTTCTCCCCTTTTCTAGGGGAGTCCAGCATGGGAACGGATGGGTGGAAATCTGGAATGGATTTCACACATCCTGCATATATGCTGGCATCCTGACAGACTGGTGGAAAGCAGCCACAGCAGCACTGGTAATGGAGGACCATGCCACCATGTCCTGGGGTTTGCCTTGGGGGCTTCTCGTGGTTCATCCATACAGTGTGGTGGGGGTGGGGCTGGGGTTGGTACAGCTCCCGCTGCCGCTCTGTCCTCAGGCTCTTAGTGAAGTCTCCTTCCTCCTCTTCCTCCCTTTCCCCGCATACCCTCCTCTCTCTTTCTTGGAAAGCTGTCCCCTGCTCCATTCATTTCTTCCGGAGTCACTTCCTTGATGCCCCAGACTTGTCACAGTCCCCTGTTTTGGGCTCTTGTAGACCTGTTCTACCTGGCACGGCTGTATTTTTTTCCATTTGTTTAACTATCTGTTTTTCTCTCTCTGCAGTAATTGTATAGGCCCTGAGGGGAGGATTCAGGTTAGTTTTCCACTGAACTTACTCAGCTGATACTTACTGAGCACCTGCTGTTTTCCAGGCACTGGGGATTCAACAGTGAACCAAACAGACACACATTCCTGCCCCACGATGGCCCCAGTCTAACGATTGGAGACTGATAGCCATGTCTATTGTGGCCTATGTTAGAAAGCTTTGGATCCTGGGAAGAAAACAACCCATGGAAAGGGGTGAAGACATTGGCTCTCAGGCTGGGGAGCTTCTGGAAACGGGGCCCAGGTCCTCCTTCTGGCCAATCCGACTTTTGGGGGATGAAGTTCAGGTGTTTAGAAATGCTCACCACGTGATGTGGATGCACAGTGAGGATGGGAGGGGACATTTGCAGTAAATGTGGGGGCAGGAAGGCCCTGTTGGTGTTGAGCTCAATCACTGATGTATCTTCACAGCCTAGCACTGTGCCTGACCCACCCACACTGGGCACTCAGTTTTTGTTGGGTAAGTGAAAAAGAGAAATTACATTTATTTAAACAAGTTATGTTTATTTGTAAATTTAAAATTTTAACTTATTTAGTATTCATTTAGTTTACAAGTATTTAATTACATTTCTTTAACGTTTATTTATTTGATTACTGTGTTTAATCAAAATTCTGCTAACCATTGATTTGATGTATGTGTCTGTAGGTGTCCCTGTCTTTGGTTTACAGCCCAGGAATCCCCGTGTTTTCCCCAAGTGCATCATTTACTAATTCATCCAGTTTCTTTTTATTTCCAAAGGGGATATTTCTCCCAATAACCTTTTTCTGCCCCTCCACAGTAGTTTCCTTTCTTTCTTTTTCTTTTTTGTTCTTGTTCTGTTGAATAAGCTATCGGTGAAACCAAATTAAAATGAACTGACAGGCTTTACTATGTAATGTGAATCTAAGGAATTTATTGCTACAGGAGAAACCATTATGGTGTTTTTGTCATTTAATTTTAACAGTCTGTAGATATTGGGACTTTCTGTCCCCCCTTAATTGCAATTTTTCTCCCAAATGGTAGGTCGAATATAACTTTTGGCTTTCATTTCCTGCTCAGGTTACATCCCAACTCTGTTAACTGATATTGAAGCGTTGCCCCAGAGTATATAGTAACACAGTGCTTAATTGAGCTATCAGGCTTCTAATGAATTCATATTGAGATTTATCATTTAATTAAAAAGCAAAGGGGAAAAAAGCAGAGGGAAGGTATTCCATTGTTTCTCCCATTGGCCTCCATTTCCTGCATGTAAAAATCTGCTGACTTGTTTGTGTTAGCTTGTGGAATTGTTCGGATATTGCGTAGAAGTATTCAAGGTGTGTAGATCAGAAAGAAGACACTGGATCACACTTACTTGGCTTCTTAGTAGGTCTTAAATAAGGATTCTGGTTTGGTGGCCATCATAGACACTTGATTAAATATGAATTATGTTTTATGTTTTTACAAAGCTTGGGAAGGTCATTTTCTAAAATGATTTCTAGGTCTGTATATCTGAAGCAATCTGAAAATCTAATCAGAACGGATCTAATACCGAGATGCTTCAGCTTTACTGAGCAACAGAGAATAAATTTTTCTTGAAGACATCATTTCTTAAATGCCGCACACTCCTTTAAAATTCACACTGCATTAAAAAAGCTACCTTTAAGCAACACCTTTTATGATAACTGCATTTTTAAGCATTGCAAGTGTAATGTTGCAAAACTGTAAGTGTAGGGTCGTCAGTCTTTTATTGATTCAGAGACTGGAAATGTATAATATGCTCTGTATTTAGATTGTAGAGCTATATTACATGTTTTATAAAAAACTGAACAGTATTCTATATGAAGATAAAATTTAAGTACCTAAATGTTTAGTAAAGTTCAGAGAAGGAGTAGTATTTTCCTCCACTTATTTTAGACTTAGCCACCTCTAAGGAGTGACCCAAGTAGGGTAAAAGAGAATGCTGCTGCTGCTGCTATGTTGCTTCAGTTGTGTCCAACTCTGTGCAGCCCCATAGATGGCAGCCCACCAGGCTCCCCCGTCCTTGGGATTCTCCAGTGGGTTGCCATTTCCTTCTCCAATGTATGAAAGTGAAAAATGAAAGTGGAGTCGCTTAGTCATGTCTGACTCTTAGAGACCCCATGAACTGCAGCCTACCAGGCTCCTCCGTCCATGGGATTTTCCAGGCAAGAGTACTGGAGTGGGTTTTCATTGACTTCTCTAAAAAGAGAATAACAAGGACGAAATATCAAAAGGGACCTTTTTGAAAAATTGAGATATAATTGACATATAACATTGTGTTTTAGGTGTACATCATAATGATTTTACGTATACATATATATGTATATATCACATATATTGCCAAATGATGATATATATAGATATATTGTAGAATATTATATGTATATGTACTGTGCCAGGCTCCTCTGTCCATGGAATTCTCCAGGCAAGAATAGTGAAGTGGGTAGCTAGCTGTTCCCTTCTCCAGGGGATCTTCCCAATGCAGGGATTGAACCTGGGTCTCCTACATTGCAGGCATATTCTTTATCGTCTGAGCTACCAGGGAAGTCCACCTATATATTAGCAATATGCATACGTTGTGAAATGGTTACTACAGTAAGTTTAGTTAACATCCATCACCATACATTTTTACAAATTTTTTTCTTGTGCTGAGAAATTTTAAGACTTACACTTAAAGAGCTTTCAAACATATGTTACAGTGTTGTTAACTCTAGATACCATGCGATACATTATATCCCCAGGACCATTTATCTTAAAACTGCAAGTTTGTACTTTTTGACCACATTTTTATTCATAAGTGGTATTCATATGGTATGACTATCATATGGTATTTGTCTTTTTCTGACTTATTTCACCTGGCATAATACCCTCAAGATCTATGTTGTCCCAAATGGCAAGATCTCCCTCTTTCTTAAGGCTGAATAATCTTCCATTGTGTATATGGACCACATTTCCTTTATCTGTTCTTAGGTTGTTTCTATGTCTTGGCTACTGTAAATGATACTGTCAAAATAAATCTAAAGTTTTTATGAAAATAAGCTCAGAAATTGAGTACTCTTAAGTTCCGAGTATTAAGTAGATATTCCAGGGGTGTTGTGACACTTTGGGCCTCTCTGAGCCCTCAGGTTTCCCTTTACTGGTTTTCTTGCCCGAGTCCTGTGAGTTTGGCCCTGATTGGAGCTGTCACTTCTGTCTGTATACACATCTGTATGTCTTTGCATCTGTCTCTTCATCTGAGGAGAGGAGCTTGGTGTCAGTCATGCTATCGTGGTGTTAGTTTTATCTGGAAGGAGGAGAAATAAGATCATTGGCGTGATCTTAAAGATCTGATGTAACTCTTGTGTTATATAGATAAGGAAGTAGAGATCCAGGGAAGTTGGGCAACTTGTCCCAGGTCATGTGCCTGGTTATGGCAGAATAGGGAATGGAGCACCTGTCTCTTGACTTCCAGGAATGTGACCGTATGGCACGGAGGTCATGCACTTGGGCTTTGGAAACCAGGAGCTTGAATGGTGGTTGGTTCTGCCACCAGCCACGAAACCCTGGGCGTCTTCTTCCCTCCCATTTCTTCATTTATAACATGCGGATGATAATAACTCCTACTTCATAGGGTTGTGACTATGAGGACTAAGTGAATATTATGCGTAAGATGCTTAGAACAGTGCCTACGCAGTAAGCGATCAGTAACCATTGTTACTGTCGTTAATCTTCCTGTGCCATTAAATCACGTTTGTCTTGTACAGTTTCCGATTTACCGCTTGTGTCTATTTATCATCCCTTCCATTTCTTCCATTGGCTCTGTTTATAGCTCAGTCTAACTGTAACCTGCAATGTGGCACAGTAGCTTGCTCGTCATATAGAAGTTCAAGGTGGTTTGGCAAGTGCCCAGAATTCCAACCACCTGTTGTAACTGTTGCCAAAATACAACAGATTTTCATTTCCCAGAAGTTGTTTCACCAAGGATGCAGATCATTAATATGACTTAATGTCTTATAATTGTTTTTTCTTTTACAAATCTACACATCATGTTTCCCACCCATTCTGTGAAGCTGAGCAATGACATGAATCTTTTTGTTCCTGCCTCTTTTTTTTCTTATTTAAACTTTTTATTTCTTCTTGGAGTATAGCTGATTAACAATGTTCTGATAGTTTCAAGTGCACAGCAAAATGATCCAGTCATACGTATACGCGTATCCATCCTCCCCCAACCCCCGCTTCCATCCATTGTTCCTGCTTTTTTGAAAAAGCAGTAAAACAGTGGCAGACTTGCCAGTGGCATCACCTGAAATGACTTTCTGAGCTAAACCTGCTTGAGACAGAGAAGATAATACTATTTTTTTTCTTTTTTCTTTTCTCTCAATTCAAGTAGATGAAGGCGCAGTCCCCTCATGATGGGGTACTTAGCAAATCAGGAAGCGATAACAGTGAATAACTTTCTACGTTCCCAAATTTGCATGATAGTTAACAATTGATGGCTTTTCTTTAGGAAGGCATTATCAGCTGCAGCAGGAACCAGACCTCTGGACCCTTTCTGCGTGCTAAGTTAAAGCAGTGCTGTACCTACCCTTGATGATAAACTTGTAATTTCAGTCAGGGTGAACACTGGAGAGGAAATTTTAGCCTGTGTTCTGAAGATCTGGGAGGGTTCAGACACATCGTAATTTATATTTTCATTCTTTCTCTCGAGAGACACAGCTGCAGTTATGAACAAACACGTGGTAGGAGCTGTTCTGAAATAATCATTTCTGCCACCAAATCCAGATGTGATCTGATTCCTACTTCATTCCATACTGAAACGGGCCTGACTGTGTGATTAAGATGTACCACACAGGCCACACCTTATCCCTTGGCACTTTATTACATCCTCCTGCCCCCAAAAGAACAGGATCATATCCTTGTTGTAAATCACAGAATCCTGTAGAGTGTTCTTTAACATCAGCTTTTGCAAAAGAGACTCTAGGGACAGTTCATTAAGTGTAAGTGGGACCTTCCGCCGTAATCTCAAACGTGATAGTACTTGGCTGCAGAGAATAAGCAGGTGTGTATTTTATTCATAATAGCGACTCTAATCTTGTGTTTGTTTGTATGTGGAGGAAATATTCAAAATCATTTTTTTTCCTGGGAATATTATTGGGTCAGTGTTGCCTATTGTTTTCTACCAAGAATCAGGGACGTTTTTTTTTGTCCCCCTTTCCTTGTCCCACAGTTCGAACATCTCTTCCCCACAAAATAAAAACTGCTTTTCTTTCTCCCAGTAAGCTGACTTGCAGATTTAGGTAGTAGTAGAGATAAAAGGATCATTTTGTATTTCCAGGTAACTCATTTAATTAGATGAGGTGAACTAATTGGATTTTTTGACATGTCTTTTAACATCTAAGATACTCGCTTTGGAATTCCCAGGTCCAGCAGCTTTCTCAGTCTGCTCCTTGGTTTAGGACTGGTGTAAGATCTGTCATTTGAATTCCCCTTGAGGGGGTAGAAAAGTGGCTGAGTGATTTTTCAGATAGTGGAGCATAAATCAACAGACCCAGGGCATTCCTTGGTTATCACCAGGCTCATCAGCAGAAGCCTGGATTAAGCATGGCTCTGTCCACACACAGCAGGTGAGGTGGTAACCTAAGGGGCTGTTTCCATCACGTGTGGACAGACTCTCTGAAGCTTCCTCACCACTGTTTCCTCACCCGGTATAATTTTAGAGGTCTGCAAGCTTTGGGGGACTTCCTTATGTCCTGTCATTCAGGGCCTGGGGAAGTTCCGGAATTTAGATTGGGGCAGTTTTAAACCTTAACATCATTCTACTGTTCATTGTGATTATTTAGGTTTTGTCTCCCTAGATACCTATTTTGTCTCTCTAGGTGTATACCTGGGTAAAGCTGGTTCCTTTTCCTTTGTACCCCCAGAGTTCACCCCCCACTTCAGTAGCTGACTTGGTAGGTACTTAGTTAAATCTTACAGCATTTGATTAGCCCATTGAAGTCCTTTCTTTGCTCTAGAAATTCCAGAACCCAAACAGATGAAGGTAAGATTATGGTATATATATTGGAATTTTTCATCTTTTAAAAAAATATTGTTTTTTAGTTTAATTTTTCTTTAGTATCTATCTTTTTCAAATACAGATCAAGGGGGCCAAAAAATTTACTGGGATCCAAGTACATAGAACCTCATTTCATGGTGGAAGAGTAACCGTAATAGGCTATCTCTCTACCATTTGCCTCCAGATATCTTTGGATCACAAAGTTATTTGGAGGTTTCATACTTTGTATTCTACTTGGACTTAAGTAAGACTTAAATCATAAGTTTTATCTTTAGACTTGTGTATTTGTTTTTCATCTGTTTTCCTAGTATTAACACAGTGCTGAGCATATAGTAGCTCCTCTAGAAATATTTGTCCAATGAGTATCTTTTGGCCATGGTGACCTATAAATGTGGAAAGAAAGACTTCTGGAACTTAGTAGAATTCTTTCATTTTGTTTGGAATAAGCAACCTGAAGGGGATATTGAATAGAAAAAGTAGGTTTAGAAGAATCCCCCCTCCTTTGCCTGCCCCCCCACATTGGGTTCAGTATAGTTGTTAGTTGCTCAGTTGTGTCCAACTCTTGGTGACCCCGTGGACTGTAGCTGCCAGATTCCTCTGTCCATGGAATTCTGCAGGCAAGAATACTAGAGTGGGTAGCCATTCCTTTCACCAGGGGATCTTCCTGACCCAGGGATCGAACTGGGCCTCCTGCCTGCAGGTGGATTCTTTACCAGGCGAGCCACAAGGGAAGCCCTATGAAGTTAGAGATTCACCAAAATCAGATGATGATTTGCAGCTTTGAAATAACTTGTGTCTCTGACTGTCATTTTAGCTATGAGTAGGTTCCCGGTCATAATTCTGTAATATCCTGAAAAGCCTGCTTTATGGCCCTTGAGCTGCACTGTGTTGTCTAAGGCCTCGGTTCTTGGCCAGGTACAGTTTCTATTGCTTCAAAGTTCGCTTCCTCCCGGAGGGCAGGCCAAGAGAGAGCAGTCCTTGTAGGGAAGTGTGGTGGGCTTTCCTGACAGCTCCGCAAGAGAAGCAGCCTCTGCTCACTCCTTTGCTGTTTCTATTGCCCTCTCCCAGGAAGGGACCAACCATGCTGCTGGGACCAGAATCTCCAGCCCCACTGTCTGCTAATGAATGGGGCACTGCCTACCGTGCTGAGCCAACCACTCTTGGTGCCGTCAGCCTTTCTGGACTCTAATTCCATCTCAGAGACTGTACACAGAAGGCCCAGGGATGCAGTTCTGTGGCCTCACGCACCCCGGGCGGTTTCCTGCAGGCGGGCTTTCAGCTTCCAGGGTTCGTCTCTAGGCTACTTCATTCTTTTCTTCCAGGCCTTCCATTGCCACTCACTTCTCTGCAGAGCAGCTCCTGTCACCTCCCACTGCCTTTTGACAAGGATGGGTTTTACACACCTCTTTTTTCCTGGGTCCTCTTTGGCTGTTAACCAGGGACTGTCAGAGGCATTTCTTTGTGGCTGTTCACGAAAACCCTCCCTCTAGTCTGAGTCACCCACCCTACTCTCTGCTGCTTCTTTTTAATTCTTTAGTTCGTCTTTTTTTAGTAACCCTCCCTCCCTCCTGTGAGGGTTGTGTGCACATGTGTACACACACACACACACACACACACACACACACACACACACTCTCTCTCTCTCTCTCTTTCTCTCTCTCTTCCTGTTCCCTAATTCCCTTATCCTACATCACCCCTCTTATTGCCATTCAAATCAAGCTGTTCTAACTCTTAAGGGTTCTTATCTCAGAAGCTGGAGTTTACATTTAACTTTTAAGATAGAGCCACCCAAGGGTACAGCGTAAACCACAATCCAATGAGTGTTTGAGAAAAAAAAGTTTTTAATTACGATTGCAGAACTAATATTTGAGCACTGTTCAAAGTTCAGATGCTACAGAAAGTGAAACTTACCTGTAATGCACCCATATATCATCTTGAACTGTTGATAGTATCTATCCTGTTTTTGAGGCACATAGCATATTATTTATTTTCTTGAAAATAGGATTATTTTACACACAGAGACACACACACACACACACACAATCTCCTCCTTGGTAATTTTTTTTAAATCACTGCATTATACATCAAGTACTGTTCCATGTCAGTACATAGAAATCTCTCCCTTGTTTTAACAGCTATATGCTATTCCATTGTGAACATAATTCTTTTGATTAGGTTACAGCAGAGTATCAAGTATGGCATTTGAATCCTGATCTTAGTCTGTCTTCCTGTATATTTAGCCTCCATTCTTGGTCCAGGAAAAAGAGGTACACTAAGTATACTTCTAGCAAAATGAATGTTTTTTGTGGGGGGCTGGGATAACTAGTTTAGTAGTTTAAGCGGTGTATTTTTTTCAATCGCCTACACCTGATTAAAGATCTGTTTTAAAGGTTAAAAAGCCTTAGGATTTTAATTGCTTTTTAAAATACAAAAAATAATGCACAGTTTAGTGTGTCCATTTAACTAAAGGACCAAATTCTGTTAACTGAAAAAACGTAAGTCTATGTACAGGAATAAAGAAATGTTTTCACAGAAACTGGGACTACTCTGAGATTCAGAATTGCAGACAGTGAAATTTGGGGTGTGGCCCCTTAAATAAATGTAATTTGGAAAAGGTTTTGAGCACTACTTCACATAGTACTTTCAAAATGTCTGTTTATTTTCTCTCTTGGCACAAGTGAGTACAAATCATAACTGGTTAGATGATATCAAAAGTCTGAGACTAGGGTAGGGAGTGGGTCTTCCTCTGATTTGATCAAAAGTAAACAAAGCAAAAGCAAATGGAAAAAAAAGTTAAATGTTTCTCATTGTGGGACTAAAATGCTGCATGCTGAGTTTTCACTTTCTGATTAGAACTGACAGTTGAATAGATATGATTTATGTCTTTGGGGTCAGGAAGAAACGGTCAAATTTCGTGTGGCTGTTCTTTTCTCTGTCTCCCCCCTTCTTTTCCCCCTTAAGCATGACTGTATTAATCAGATAGCAGCCAGTGTGTGACATGTCCTTCTGCGGTGTTTGCAGACTAAGTCAGAGCCACGCCAAAAATCACTTTGCATTTTTCTGATGGAGCAGAAATGAACCTGTTTCATTCCATCTCAACAGCTTTACCCACGTGGGTCAGAGCAGACCTGCCTGATTTCAAGGAGGAGAGTAATGTGGGGTATGGTTTAGTACAGGTGCCATTAAAAGACTACCCCTACCCCCCTCACCTCCAGGTTTTATGTTTCCATGAATATTGGCCTTAATTTACCCCAAACAAGCCTAGGAATGACCTTGTTCTAGTATTGCTTGCTGATTTCAGCTCCTGAGTAGGAAGCCTGGGAGTGTTTTCTTTCTCAGCTCATCTAGGAGAGGGGAGCGGGGTCTTCTGCAGTTACTTTGTGATACATTTACTTTCTACCTGCTGGCTTCAAACAGTATTAATTTTTATGTGCTCCTTGTGCATTGTGTTTAATTAAAAGCAGTTCTATTCACAGAGGTACTTGTAAGATTTTTTTTTCTCCCTGAAATGAATAAAACAAATAGGCATCTGGTATTTGTTTTGTATAACACAATCCCCATAAAATGAAGAGTAATAAAACATAATTATCTATAAAGGCTTGTTTTATAAGCCTGAGAATGGGCTTGTTTCTACCAGCTTTTAAAATTCTGCTCATACTATAAAGAATCCCTTTTGTACATTAATATATAACAATAATAACAACAAAAACTCCCCAATTACATGCATGAATCCAGCCTATTTTTTTCCTATTATGGCGTAAATGACAAAGGTTTATCATCACATCCTCTCTAGGTAAACATGTTAGGCTAAAAAAGGGGAAATATTTACTTCCTGTTCAATATTCTGTTCAATTGGGATAGCTCCATTTATGAAATTTCCCCGTAATTAAAGAAACAATTTTATATCAGGTGTTGATTTTTTGGAGGGGTAGGTCACAGACCACTCTATATATTCTAAAACCTTCCTTTCTAAAAAGCACACATCAAACTTTTGTATACATTTTGATAGGATTTTCAGATCTTCTGATCCTTGGTTAAAGATTCCTGCCAATGCCTGATAATTGTTTTGAAAACCATAGTTATAATCTGAAGCTAAGGTATTAGCTTTAATATATGAATATCTGATGATGGAAATTTGCTCACTGGTTTAGTAGCACTGGATTTAATTTTGGGGTTGGGCTTCTTTTGGGAAATGGAGAGTACTCCTGTCTGAGGGGGAAAAAAAACCCCTCAGATTGTGGAAAGTATAAAAATTATTAATTCAGAGGTGGATCTGTTGTCATATTGGATGGTAGTGCCTACATCCCTGGGGGCTCCTGTTCCCAAGACCATTTTTATTGTTCCTATCCAGTGCTGGGTGCGAGCCTTGAAGTGGTGAATTCATCCTCTGAGGTTGTGTGTCCATTGCTGCAAGAATAAAAGAAGCAGTAACAAAATCATGCAGTGCAGTACTTCACAGTGACAGTTTTATGTGGTTGTGTGATGTTGCAGAGCCTTGTATGTGATATCGACCCCTTTCTCTTGAATCAAAGCCCAGGGTTTTATCGGAGAAGGGAGGCTTCAGAAATTACTGAGTCTACCACAAAGGTAAGCCCCTAAATAGTTATCCCATTCTGTCTATTATTAAACTAATTGCTTACAGGAAGTAATAAAGTGCATATATCTATTATATAGTATATATACTTACGTCCAGTTTGAGTAATGATGTCTAATTTTAGACTTCTAACCCTTTCTCACCTTATCTTTTGGCATTGAAATTATACTAAAACATTCATATTATTGTGAGTGTAGATGAATTCAATAAGGTTAATACTTGGTTTCTCTCTTGTCATCTATTAGAAAACAAATAGCTTTAAATAAGAGGATTAGTTCCTTATCCAAAGTGGGGAGGTTGGATATTCCACTTCTAGATCGGCAGTTACTTTGCGTGCTTACTTGAAATACTATTTTTGAACATACTTGGCAACTTAAAGTACCCAATTAAAAAGCTCTGTGGAAAGAGGAAGTCTGGGGATATGTAATTAGTCCTTAGGATTCAGAGCATTTCCTTTATGTGTGGAAGGCCGTAATATGAAATCACTGGACACAATAGCTTTATGCCAGGAACTCAGAATAGAAGGCATTTTCAGGATGGGTTATTTTTGTACTCTGGGTCTTAAAATGGTTTATCCAAGGAGACTTCCAATTCCATAAAAATACTGATGCTGTGAAAAAAACCTGGTTTTGTGCTTTCACCAAATTTTAGGTAGTTGACAACCATAACCAGACATTTAATGAGCAAGACATAACATTATACAAGCATTGCTGGCATTCTTACACTCTTTATTTTAGTTGATTGACAGCCTTATCCCTCCCACCTTGTATTTTGTTTTATTCTTAAAGGGATAAAGGTTGGGTTCCAGAAAATTGGCCCGATATGGTGCTGTTCCTTACCAAAACAGTGAGGTCTCCCTGGGTAAAGTCAAGTGAGCGGTATAGTCTGAGATTATTTATAGTGTTTACAATAGGCCCAAAACACTAAGCACTTAATAGCTTTCCTTATTTACAAGTCAGATTCATCTAAGGGATATTATTCTTTATTTTTCCGCTGCTTGAAATGTCCCTTTAAAATAGATTATCGGGGGAATACACAGTGACAGAATTCGTTGGTGGTGAAAATGCAGGACAGATAATCATTTTATTTTTAAATGCTCTGCAATGGAAAAGGTCCATTTTGTCTAAGTAAAAACACCACTTTTTGTCTAAGTGAAGTCACATACATACACGAGTAACATAGAATGGATAAGTATATGTGAGAATGTGGCTTTCAGTTCCCAATTATATAATAGATGCCTTCCATTAAAGTTTGCAGTAAGTGAATGTCTATTAAGCAAATTATTTTTCCCCACTGATTTCTATTGTAGAAATGGTGTTGTCTTTCACTAGGCTGTGAATGTGCTATGTTCTCTAGTAAGAATACTAAGAGAAAGGAAGGAAGGAAGGGAGGGAGGAAGAGGAAGGGAGGGAAGAAGGAAGGAAGAAGACAAGAGAAAGTGAGAAGAGAGAAAAACGTCTTCAATACCATAAATCTAAAGGAAACCTAGACTTTTCAATGAAGCTTCTGTTGGATGCTCAAAGTATAGCCTGCCATAGTGTCATAGTTAAGGTATGGTGTATGACTTTAATAGCAAAATGGGGACACACAATAATGTCCAAATTCTGAAGGTGTTACCCCTTTTCTTCACCCTTCCTCCCATTGTTCCCTTTGGAGAAGCAATGTCACCAAGGAAGCTTATGGATTATTTGAACAGCCTCGGCATCCTTGTCTCCATACTGTATAATCTTGACCTCCAAGTATTGTTTTGTTAACTTGAAGATATAAGTTGAACATTACTCACCTCTTTCGAAACCATTTTCTCCTAACCCTTCACCAATTTGTTAGAAGATATTTGCATGAGAAGTGCTAGTGGGTGATACCTAATACCTAGTGATTGAAACATCCGCACTTTGTTAGCAATAAAGTTTCATCCTAGTTCCTTTCAATTTACATCTATTGTGGTGCATTATGGATTGTAGAAGGCCCTGTGCTTTGGACTCCCAGCGCAAATACCTGACCTGGATTAAACACCAAGAATGTATCATCAGGAGGGAACTATGCTTAACTCACACTTACCCTTGCAAAGGCTTCACTTGGTATGTATTGGTCAGTCTCTATTTTACAGGATGGTGAGGCTTAGAGTTGTCAAATGACTTGCCCAGAATCACTCAAAGAATAAGACAGAGTTAGCATTTGACCCCAGCTCAGATTGGGCTCAGGTACCTGGAAAATGCTTAACTTATACCATGCCTTGGATCTCAGCCTGGGTTGTGCTTTCAGAGTCATCCAGGGACTATTTTAAAACATTGCTATGCAAGGACTCAGCATCTCAAGGAATGGGGTTCTGGGTGTCTCTGTCTTGAAGGTTTCACCAATGACCCTGATGCTCCGTCAGGCAACCTTGACAATGGCTGAATTCTGTGACATGCCCAGTTTAGTTTCTTGCTTGTTTGTAGAACTGCTGAACAAAGATCTGATGCCCACAGTCTTTGAGCCTATGATTGGGTTAGGAAGATGGATGTGCACACAGCCAAGCCTGAGGAAGATGCCGTGTAGCAAGTACAGAGGTAGTTCCTAATCTGGTCAAGCTGCTTTAACAAAATTCTACAGCCTGGGTAGCTTACAAGCATACATTTGTTTCTCATAGTTGTGGCGGTGGAAATCTGGGATCAGGGTACAAACATGATTAGCTTCTGGTGAAAGCCCTCTTCTGGGGGCAAACTGACCCCTTCTTGCTGTGTCCTCACATGGTGTAGGGGGGGAAAGAGGGATCTGTCTGGTGTCCCTTTTATAAGGGCACTAATCCCACTCATGAGAGCCCCACCCTCCTGACCTAATAACTGACTCTCCTCCCCAAAGGTCCCACCTCCTAATTCTATCCCCTTAGTGGTTAGGTTTCAATATATGGATTTTGGGGAACACAAACATTCAGACTGTAGCAGGTAGGACAGAGGGCTTTGTAGTAACTCTGATGAGAGGACTTACAGTGGGTCAGGTAGCATCTGGAACATGGTCACTTCAGACCATAA
Organism: Oryx dammah; assembly: GCF_014754425.2. Taxonomy (NCBI): domain Eukaryota; kingdom Metazoa; phylum Chordata; class Mammalia; order Artiodactyla; family Bovidae; genus Oryx; species Oryx dammah. The sequence goes on along the minus strand of NW_024080557.1, from coordinate 6,869,095 downwards.
CATAAACAGAATAAGACCTGTTTATTCTAGCTCAGTAGAGTTAGAATCTTTATTCTCTAAACCCTATAATTTCCTTGGTCTAGGTTCTCATCAAGGTTCCCAGGCAGGGATTTGGAGTCTTCCCCACTGAGTTTGTCTGGCAAAGCTTGGGTTATAAAACCATTCATTTGTACATTTCTTTGATTCTCCCCTCCCCGCCGCCACCCCCCACCCCTGCAAACTGACAGGTATGTTCTGCCAGGTCCACTTTAATGGGGTTATTAGGTCAGAGATAATTTGGACTTCCCTGATGGCTCAGAGTTTAAAGCTTCTGCCTGCAATGCAGGAGACCTGGGTTCGATCCCTGGGTTGGGCAGATCCCCTGGAGAAGGAAACGGCAATCCACTCCAGTATTCTTGCCTGGAGAATCCCATGGACGGAGAAGCTTGGTGGGCTACAGTCCATGGGATCGCAAAGAGTCGGACACAACTGAGCAACTTCACTCACTCAAGGCATCAGCCAAGACTTAAGCAGGCTGGAATGATAGTGTGCTCCTTTATGCTTTTCTTGTTTTTGGCGTCTAGTTGCTTTACAGTGTTGTGTTAGTTTTTGCTGTACGACAAAGTGAAGCTGTATGCATACATATAGCCCCTCCCTCCCACTCCCACCCTGCCATGCCACCCCTGCCTCCTCCCCATCCCACCCCTGTAGGTTATTGCCGTGCCGAGCTGAGCTGCCTGTGCTCAACAGCAGCTTCCCAGCAGCTATGTGTGTTACACAGGGTAGTGTATATGTGTCAGTTCTAATCTTCCAGTGCATCTCACCCGCTCCTTCCCTCTCTGTGTCTGTGTGTTCGTTCTCTATGTCTGCGTCTCTGTTTCTGCCCTGCAAGCAGGCTCATCTGTACCATCTTTCTAGATTCCATACAGACCTGCACCTCTTTTACTCTTTTCCTATTGAGACCCATTGAACAAAAACTAGTGCTTGATTCCTGAGTTTAGAAAACCTCTGTTGGGCTTCCTATATGCTGGGCAGTGAGAACACCAGGGTGAGAGACTTTTTAGGAATTAATTAATCTCTTTTAGGTGAGGAAGAGAGGTGTTGAGGTAATAACAACTAGGGCATTAGCAGAAGATCTGCCTAATAACTGGGATTTAGTTCTTGAATTCTTTGTTTTTGGAATATGGATTAGGGCTAGACTGGCATTGACAACGAGGATCATTAAATACGTATGGTGACTGTTGGGTGACTGACCACATGAGAAGAAGATAGTGCAGTGTTCTCCATAAAGATTCTTTAATTGTGGAGAGGACTCTTCTCTATATTTATTCTTTCATGCTTTGAATATGTACTTATTAAGTGCTTTTTATGTACCAGGCTCATTCAAAAGTCTTTAGATTTCAAATTTGGTTCTTAGATGACTCAGAATTTAGCTAAAGGCACTGTTTTGTCCTGAGAAGGAATTTTATCCAATTATAATATGCTTAATATAAAGGGGAACGTCAGTCTCTCCATCGCTCAAACTCTACCAGTTCAACGACTGATTTGCTCTTACCAATCAGCTCTATGAGTTACAAAACTTTCCTGAACCATCAGTACTGTACTCTATTGCATATCCTGGTAACAGATTCAAAAACTGATTGGAAGAGAAGTTTAATCATTCATGTGAGTCTCACTGTTCAGAGATTTCAGACTTCTTTTCCTCACCACCAACTTAATTCTTTCTTCTCTGTTTTTTGTTTCAGAAGAACTTTCGAATGTGCTAGGGAGATTACAAAATGAAGTTGGGAGAACCAGCCAACATGTTATTGGTGCTGTGAATAGGGGAACTTGTGAGAAAGTTACTTAAAGTTGGATTTTCAAAACTTTTATTGCATACTGGTCAACTCACTATGTAATACTGTAATTACATTTAGCTCCAAATGGTGTTTTGGGTTGTATTATCTGTTAAGCTGGAACTTTTTGGTTGAAGAGAATATTGATACCCATATTTAAAAAAATAAGCCCATCCTTTTCTTGCTAAAAGAAACCATAGGCATCTGATAAAATCTCTGTTTTCGCATACTCAGTCTTACTATGGCTTTATATTGGTTTTATTTCTACAAAGTTTTATCCACATTGGTATGATTGAGAAAGAATAGATAGCTCTTTACTGGGGGAAAAACGGAGAATTTTTCAAATAATCAAGTCACAAGGTTTCCAGTTGTAATCTTCAGATATTATCTCACAGCCTCCAGTTTTAGAAGCACGTCTTTTCCCACCAGGTGTGAAGAACAATGCTTCTTAGGGCAATGGGGAGAACTTATCACATGAGATTATCCCTTTTGCATTGTGTTATGGTGCATGGTGTGACAGCTTAGAAATAAACACACTCCTGGACACAACAGGATTCCATTAAGACATCCACTATTTTTAATACCTTTTGCTATTTGGGGGCTGTTATGTTTATTCTCTTAGGGTGAGAAACACCATCCACTTGCTTTAATCTGAGGTCAGAGTTAGCCTTCAGTTCTCTGTAATGGACTTGATGATGTTATGGTTTTAAAATAACTGAAAATTAAATAGGGGAAAAAATGTCTATATGTGTATAACTAAGTCACTTTAGTGTGCAGCAGAGATTGGCAAAACACTGTAAATCAACTATACTTTAATTAAAAAATAAAATTTAAAAATGAAATTAATAGAAATAAAGCCCGAGAAAGTAAAAATAAGCAATAACTGAAAATGAACGTTTCTTGTCTCCAGGATTACGATGGTATCCCTCCATCGTTTTTATGCTGTTAATCACACTCCTCTTTTCAAGAACTACCCCATCTCGCCCGGAAGTTAAATGCCATCATTTAATACACCTATGTAATACCTGGCTAAAATCCCACAGTGTTTTGTTTTGTCCTCAGCTTTTGTGACAATGTGAAGAGGAAGGCAAGTAGCGCAGGGTTGAGCTGAAAGAGGAGAAAATGGAACAGCTGGATTCCCCCAGGGAGTAAGAGATTGTTAATACATTAGTGGTGGGAGGGCTTGTGCAGAAAATATGACTGTACAATTAAATGGGGCTATTAAAAACACGTCTGCATCAATTCATTACATGACAGTTGTGATTTCTTTATAAGCCCGGTTCCGAGTCTTTCTCCTCCTGGGACTCAGGAGTGCAAAGATTGCCAGGAAAGAGCCACAGTCACTAAGATGCCCAGTCCCTCACTGCCTGCCTTGGGGGCTGATTGATGAAAACATTTTATGGAAGGAAAGCCCACTGAATACCTCTTCTCATCTGTAGCCCAGGGACGAAAGCAAGGCATCCTTGGTGACCATCTAGATTTGCCCTCCCAAGCACACCTGGCTGTATAAGCAGATACTTGTATAGAAGACATCTGCCAGGAGGTAAAACCAAGTGAGTTAGGAGGGACTTTTGGGGTTAGAACCTTTTACTCCAAAAGAACACTGAATTGCATTTGTCAATCTTTTGTAAGAAACTGCTCAAATGTTTCTTTTTTTAGTAAAATGTGTTTTAAAAATCAGCTAGAATCTGATTACGTGTATCACTTAGAACTTTGATTAAGGCTTGGGTTTAAGCATGTTTGATATCAAATGGTGTGGTAGAGATTTTGACTTGGCGTCTTTTTTTTTTTTGTGTTACTTAACTAAGATTATCCCATCTCCCACCCCACCTCCATCCTCTACCCTATTTCCTCATTGGTAAAACAGGATACTAATATATGTCTTATTATCGTTGCTTTGTGAGATGAGAGATACAGAATTGAAAGCATTTAGTGTAGTTCCTGGGAGAAGGCAATGGCACCCCACTCCAGTACTCTTGCCTGGAAAATCCCATGGACGGAGGAGCCTGGTAGGCTGCAGTCCATGGGGTCCCGAAGAGTCCGACACGACTGAGCAACTTCACTTTCACTTTTCACTTCCATGCATTGGAGAAGGAAATGGCAACCCACTCCAGTGTTCTTGCCTGGAGAATCCCAGGGACAGGGGAGCCTGGTGGGCTGCCGTCTGTGGGGTTGCACAGAGTCAGACACGACTGAAGCGACTTAGCAGCAGCAGTTCCTGACACAGGATAAGTGCCCACTGAATAGTAACTACTCATTATCAATTTAATTTTAGGACCAAAATAAAAAAAGGCTTGTGGTCTCATCTACCTATTGAAGGATAAGACTGAGGAAACTAAGACCTAGAGATGAAGCGTTAATTAGCAGAAGAGCGAGATAAGAACCCAAATCTATGGCTTCCCGTTGGACTCTGGTGGCACTCACAGTGGAGGTGGTCCTACATTTTGTAAAGGAGGATGTACCCTTATGAATTCTGTCTCATTTTCCTGGGGATTGTATGAACTTCTCCATTTGGCCCCAACATCTTTTCCAGCCCCTGTTATTACATATGATGGATGCTTTTTCTATATTTAAGAACATAGTTTTCAGTTTTCCATTGCTCAGGTTCTTTTGGTGGCAGAAATCCCTGTGCTTTTGAAGGTATTATCATTGTCTGAGTTTTGAAAGAACTACCTTCAGAGGAAAATTCATTCTTTTTGATTATGCCCAAGGCCTGCAGAACACCATTTAAACAGCAAGTGATTTTTTTTTTTTTAAAGGCAAGTATTTGATTAAAACCAATCTCCCTTAAAGACAAATGTTTCAGTATGCATCAGGCCCTCTTCAAGGGAACTTCAGTGTGTTTTGCTGATGGCCAGATCCAATTTCTAGCGAAGTAAAAGAAAAGGCAATTATTATTATTACTTTTTAATTCATCTTTTAATTTACAGACTTGATATTGTTGAGTCTAAAAAGTGGTGTGAAGATAATAGAAGTCTGAGTACTTAAAAAAAAAAAGTATGACATAGACTTCAGAGAAACAGCTATTTGATCAGATTTCAGGATGGCCTGAAGTTCTCATTGATAAATGCTATTGACAGGCGAGGGACATTTATCAGCTGAATAACTCAGGAAGTACAGATGATCTGAACCAATGGAGATGCCTCCATACAGTTTTTTTGCATTGCTTTGGCGACGGTCTGAGGTCTGTATGGAGGAGACACTGGTAACTCCTGTTTTCAATACAGATCACAGCATTTGCTGTTTCTATGGCCAGCTGTAGCATCTGCCACTTGCCTCATCCCAACCTAATTTTTTGCTCACCTTTATTTGTTTTAAGACTCAGCTATGGGGACTTCCCTCTTGATCCAGTGGTTAATAATCCAACTTTGCGATGCAGGGGACACAGCCTCAATTCCTGGTCGGGGAACTAAGATCCCACGTGCAGCAGGGCAACCAACTAAGCGCATAAACCACAACTAGAGAGTGTGCACTACCAAGAAAGATCCCACATGCTGCAGCTAAGACCTTAGGGAGCCAAATAAATAATATTACAAAACTTAAGTAAAATGTTGGAAAAAAAAGAAAAAACCTCAGCTATCACATTACCCCTGACAACGTCCATCTTGGCTTCCTTTGTTGAACCATCCTGGTTAGAGGCCCCTCTCTTTGGGGTTTCACAGCACCCCACTTTTGCTGCTTCTCCTAGCCCTTCTGGTGCAGTATTATAGTTATATTAAAATCATCTGTTTCTTGGTCTCTTTTTTCCTATGGAGCTTCCAGCTCTTTGGGGACAGGCTACTTTTTACTGAGAACTGGAGCAGGGTGCCTGAGGCAACAATAAACGTTCATTGACTAAGTGAATGAATCACTTTATGTCCAAACCTGGCACCCCTGGGATTATAGGCCCTGGTCACCTTTTGTAAATGAAACTATTTTTATATAATTAGCCATTTCTCGTCTTCCTGTCTACTGAAGGAACTTTTTATTCCCATGTAAGCCTTGTTGTGCCCGTGTGTCCCTCTTCCCCCCACCACGCCCAGTGTGGCTCATGCTTTGTTTTGCTTTTTTAATTTTTGTAGGGTGTAAAGTACAAGAGAGAATATAATGTAGGCTAAATCCCAGGGCTATTCAACTCAACTCGACCCTTTTAGCCTTCCAGAATGTTGAGAAAGTAATTAGTGAGTGGGGAGAATGTGTTAGAAGAAATGGCCGTGATTCTTTGTACCCAAAAGAATGTTTCTCCTTGGTGATTGTCACCCTTCTGAATAAATCCTTAAGTAAAGTACAAAAACACCAGCAGGCCGAACAATGACCAGCCTTCTCTCTTTGGGATGGCAGTCCCTTGTATGGCAAAGTTCAGAAATGGGTTTCCTGTTCAGATTTTTGACGAGTCATAATGTTGAGTGGCAGGCTGACCTTTGAACTTTCTGCATTTTGAACATCAAAAGAAATTCTGTGCTTTACCAAAAAAAGTTGTATTCGAGGAATGAATACTCTTAAGGCACAGAGAGAAATTAGCATCAAACTTGTGGACAATGATGGAAAAATTAGTATCTTTCATTTGCTCAGTTGCTTTGGATTATAGTTTTTCATTTCTGTTTTTTTACAATGAAGAGGTCAGATTTCCCTAGGTTTTCAGGATGTTGCTTTTAATACTCATAAAATTATTTTTCCTATGCAAAACTGGATTTGATGAAAGTGGGTTTTTTGGAATGACGTGAATATTCCCCTGATTCTTCAAGACACCTAATGGTGTTCCTTTTACTTGTGAAAAATCTTGACTATGAGGACAAGTTTTTAAGTAACATTTTTATAGCATCTGACAACTTTTGGAGCAAAAATATGAATCAGTGAGTGCACGTGCTTTTAGCACAACTAAAAATTCTCTTCATGGAATTTAAGATCTTAACTCTTGTTTTGGCAGCAAATCTTTGCATGTAGTATACTCTTAACATTGAATTGAATCCATTTGGACTATTCTTTATGTTCTGAACATCTAATCTATGTTTCGTTGTGTCCTTCACTTAACTCTTAAGTTGTTTTTTTCTGGAGATGTATCGTGGGATATGTATTGTGCTTGGCTTCCGATTATTAATTAAAAAAAAAAAAGACAACTAAACACATCCATCCGTTAGCATTTCCTATTTATGAATAAGAGTGATTTAAATTTTTCCAACATGGTTTGATGTGATGATGTGTATTGTAACCAGAGGTCACTGTTTGTTCACTTTACTTTCTTATTCACCCTTCATTTTTAGAAAAATGAGTTACATCTTTAATATGTAAAATGCCTTTCATAATGATCTTTGGGGCTGAGTTTTTTTTTTTTTCATAAAATGCTCCTGACCTCACAAGGCTTATTATTAAAATTTAAAAATTAAAAATGTAATTAAATGCCCTTCATCCTTCAATAGACAAATAGTAAGATCAGAAAGGGTTCAAAGGGTAACCTGTAGAGTCAAAGGACTTAAAATATGTCACAAATTTTGTTCTATAAAATGGGCAAGACAAAATCATCATGTCTAGGGAGGCATCCTTGGTTGATAAAACTATAAAGAAACACAAAATATAATGAATGTTAAAAGTAATCTATAAACATGTTGCCAGTAGTGCATAGAATGAAGACTCAATTTATCATAGAAGCATTTAAGTACTTGCCCATTTCTGATTTTTAAAGAAACACAAATGAAATCAGATTATATGCTATAGGTACAGATTTTTTTTTTTGGTCAAAAGTCCTGGATTTTGAGTAGGATTATGTTGAGTCTATAGACTAACACAGGGAGAATTTATATTTTTGCAAGGCTGATACTTGTAATCAGGCCTGGACACCTTTGTTTTACAGGTACAGATTTTAATGGTGGCTAATATGACAGTGCTGAGTTCTTAACAAAAATGTAAGGAATAGTTTCTGAGATATGGACCTAACAGAGATACTAGCTAGAAAGTTGACTGTATTGTTTTTTTAATTGTGAAGGAAATTTATTATCACTTCCTTTGCTATTTATTGCTAGTCTTTATGTTAATTCTGGTTTTATTGCTTTTCAGAATAATGAAGACCTAAGTCTTCTGCTGAATTCTGCTCAATTTTGTGATTTCTTTTGCTTTGTCCATTCATTCTGTAAATGTTACCCAGCAGCTTCATAATGCCATACCATGAGCTGGGGCTACAAGGATTAAATACAGCAAGGTAATCCTGCCTGTAAGGGTCTCCCTGGATAGGGTCTTGAATAGTAAGTCAAAATAATTAATATGGATTCATTATTTTTGCTCTAAAAGTTTGTGATGAGATTTTGTCCAGGGCGATCTCAGCTGAATTCTCAATAGGGAAGCCTCTGAGCTGGGCACTAAGAGATTGTGCAGAGCCTTGCTGTAGTCGCGGATGACTTGAGAAAGCTTGAAGCTGGAAGCTCACCACTCATGGGTGACCTTTTTCTTATACTGCACAACCCTTGACATTCCTGGCATGCTATCTTGAAAGACAGTTTATTGCCTCATAGGAATTCTGGATATTGTCAAGATCATTTGTTATTTTTCAAAATAAGATTGAAAATGCACTTTTTGGAAGAAAAATGAACCTGTTTATTTAACTGCATCGACTTGGGTTTTTCCAGGTGTGGTTTCTTTAATTGAAAGTTCTGTCTGGAAACAGATTTTTCATCTCCCTTCTCTTCTCTCTACTTTTAAAATGGGGAAAATTGGAACACTGCTTTCCAAACATTTTAATAAAAACAACTCCCAGAGTGAAATCTATATGAAGTCTTTATTTTTATTATTCTATATATTTTTATTTTACCATTAATAATTGTTGACTTCCTGCTTATAGAAAGTCCAATAAAAATGCCTGTGTAATTTCCACTTGGTTGCACAGTTTTGTCATCTAATTGTAAGATAAAAATAATTTCAGCAAATGGTTTAATTTTCTAAAATAAGAGGCGCCTCTAGCTCCTAAAAATTCCATCGAACATTCATTCATCAGACACTGCTGTGTAATAGTAGTATCTCGTGTTTATTGAGCACTTACTCTGTGTCAAGCATTGAGCGTCCTGTGGAATTAGCAAGACATCCTCACTGTTCTTGGGCATGAGGGTGAATAACATAGGTTTTGGCCTCTGAAAGCTCAAAGATGAAGGGAGAGCTGTGAGGAGAGCGGTCAAGACAGACGCATGCCCAGGAGGAATTATTACTGATGATAATGGAAGTGCATCCAAAGACTTTGAATATCACAGAGAAAGAGGACACACTGAAAACTTTTTTAATGTTTACATTTGTTGTTAAAATTCATCCAAAGCAACCAATCATGCATACCTGCTCTGGAATGAAAGTCCATTAAGAGATTACAATGGACGGTGTTCAAAATTCTGCAATTCACACCATTTTCCTTCCCTTCTAGAAGGGGAATGTAATGGAAAGTAGAAATTAAAATTTGTTTTTGAAAGCAGGGTACCTAACATTTACTTTTAAAAGCAGCCTAGTTTGTGTCTTGTGGACCTGGGGATCTTACAGTTCTTGTATTATCAACCAGTGACTTTTCTACGAGGGTTTTTTGGAATGATTTTATGTTTTGTTTCAGGAATATGCTTCCCTCAGCCCTGAATTACATTTGTGGTGATATATAAATCTATAAACTATGTTCATAGTGATATATAAGTCCTCACCTGGTTGTATTTATTTTCTCTTTTCAGTATATAAAATGTAAAAGAAAACAGAATAATTACCCCCTACAGTACATATAACAACTCCTTCTTCCACAGAAACATTGTTTAAATAATGAGAAGCTTGGATCCTTAGTACCATTCTTTAGTCCACAGCACCGCCTCGGTATAAACTTTTCCATAGGGTCACAAAGAGTCCAACACAACTTAGCAACTGAACAACAAAAATGCAGCCCTCCCCACTTCCGCAACAGTGGACTCCCGAGGCTTCCTTAAGGTGAATGGATGGGCTTCTCTTCCTTCCTTATAGCTTAAGCTTGGGAGTAGAGACACAGCACAACTGAGGTTGCTAAACGTGCAGATGTGTGGGTCCAGCCAAGTCCTGATTTACATTAGAATTCCATTGCTCTGCTCTCTCAGAGCCCGCGACTTTGGGTACTTTCTGGAAGATTATTTGGCAGATGCCTTGGCAAGATGGTGCAGATAAAAGATTGGATCTCCATTTGCTCAGTCAAGTTAGATCTGTTTCGAGAATTCGGACCTGTGTTTAAGCATCACTTAAAACAGTAACATGTCAAATGTTAACCATGCCATTATATTTGAGAGGGGAGGAGAAAAGAATAAACTTTTAGGAGGAAAAAAAATGTCCTTTAGGAGTGTGCGGCAATTGAAACCCCACTATCCCAGTAGTGCTTTATTGTAGTCATTGAATGGGGATGGTAGCCACACCTACTGGAATGGATCTAAATAAAACTTGCAGCCAGCTCTCCGCTCCCCAAGAAACCCAACCTCCTGTGGTCCAGATTTTCATATTCTTCCCAATTTGCCCTAGAGCACGCTGTGACCCTCATCCATCTTTTTTGCATTTAACTAAGCTGTAAAGGGATTTATATGCTTTCCATTAGTCTTAGCAAAGCTGCTGTCATGAATATTTAATAGCGAGCACAGTTTGTTTTCTTTTTCTTTCTTTCCCAGCACCCCCCCCCCCAACCCCCACCTCTTGCTCGTCTTTAGCCTGCCAGGAACAACGTAAATATCTCAGCCCCACACCCCTGATCCTATCCTAAACTGGCTCTAGACTCTCAATTTAAAGCCTTGAACCCCTAAGGCTCCCCCCCGCGCCCCCCATCGCCCCCGGCCCCCCCGCCCCGCCCGCCTCCGCCCCTCCGCCCCCCTTCGCTGCATTGGCTTTTGGCCTCTCCGCGCTGGAATTGCTGTCCGTTTCGCGGTGGCGCCCGGTGGTGCTGCGGGGACCAGCTTGCGCAGGGCTCGGTCTCCGCCGAGTCTCCCGCGTACTCCTCCCGCGCAGCAGCCCAGCCGCTGCGAGTCCCCCGGGACGGTCTTTTCCTTTGAACTTCACTGAAGCACAATAGCTGCCCTGCAACTTCGCTGGGGCTCCCTCGGATGCATTCCTGACACTTGCACGGGTCGCTGGTCCCTTTCTCTTTGCAGCCGCAAAAAGGATGAATGTCTGGGACAGAAAATGACTTTCGAAGACACTAAAAGATTTACCACGCCTAGAGCAACCTCTGAACTTTGCGGTTGTTATCTCAGAAAAATGCACTTTTCCTGTTGGAGGCTTAGAGCGGTTCTGGGCCTTCTCTTCCCTCTCCCCTCCCTCCTCTCATTTCAGCGTTTACTTAGGGAATTTCCTCATTTCACCGTGACCCCATCCTCTCCTCCATCCCTTCCTCCTTTTCATTTTTGCATTGTCTCCTCCTGGGCCTGGGAAATGAGAGGCTCCCAAAGGCAAGGATCTATTGCAGTAAACTGAAGAGTTAAATCCTTCTCTGTAGGGGAACGTTAAGGGCCCTGCAGTCCCTTCTCTCTGCTAGTGAGGTCCGGCCTGTGAGAATGCTCCAGTACCTGCCCTAAAGGCTTGTTGAAAAGTTGGACAAGGAAATCCATGCAGAATTTCAGTGTAGTAGTTGACTATAGTAATTGCTCAATAAATATCAGCTATATGTTGTAATTGATGTCACTATACACATTTACTTATTTTTCTGAAACTTCTCCTGGTCTCAAAAATTCTCATGGGTTCTAAATCTTTCCCATTTTATTAATTTTGGTAGAATGGAATAATGTTAGAAGTACTGAACTAGATTCTGTTTATCCTTTATATGTACAAATACAGGTCTTTTTGCATTAGTTAAAAAGCTACAGAGTTTATGAACTTAGATTTTTCTTTATTGGCTTTGGACTTTCATTTTTGACTTTTCACTTTCTCAGTGTATCCTGGACCTCTCCTCTCCTTCCTTCTACCTGTTGGATCCAAGTTTACTCTTGGTTCTTTTTAATGTGATTTTAGCCACTAACCACAGAAGCAGTATTTCTTCCTGATCCAGAGGGCAGAGTGTTTCACTGGTTGCCTTACCTCTCCCACTTCCTCTGTGTCTGACAGTAGAAACTCACTGTGCCTCCTCCGACTTTTAATTGCAGACACTATTAAAAGATATTGTGACATCCTAGCAAACAAAAGTATTCAAGTGACAGCTAATTTATCTTTTAGTTTTCCCAGTGAAAGTTTTTGTAAATCTCATAGTGAAGGCAGCTCTGTGTATAAGTCAACTTTATTTTGGGATATCCAGGGATTATTTCTTACAAAGTGGAAAAATAAAAATGGCTGCTTAGACACCAAGCAGATGTTGACTGCAGCCATGAAATTAAAAGACGCTTACTCCTTGGAAGAAAAGTTATGACCCACCTAGATAGTATATTCAAAAGCAGACACATTACTTTGCTGACTAAGGTCCGTCTAGTCAAGGCTATGGTTTTTCCTGTGGTCATGTATGGATGTGAGATTTGGACTGTGAAGAAGGCTGAGCGCCGAAGAATTGATGCCTTTGAACTGTGGTGTTGGAGAAGACTCTTGAGAGTCCCTTGGATTGCAAGGAGATCCAACCAGTCCATTCTGAAGGAGATCAGCCCTGGGATTTCTTTGGAAGGAATGATGCTAAAGCTGAAGCTCCAGTACTTTGGCCTCCTCATGCGAAGAGTTGACTCATTGGAAAAGACTCTGATGCTGGGAGGGATTGGGGCCAGGAGGAGAAGGGGACGACCCAGGATGAGATGGCTGGATGGCATCACGGACTCCATGGACGTGAGTCTGAGTGAACTCCGGGAGTTGGTGATGGACAGGGAGGCCTGGCGTGCTGCGATTCATGGGGTTGCAAAGAGTAGGACACGACTGAGCGACTGACTGAACTGAACTGAACTGAGTCACCAAGCAAATGCTATTAGGAATCTATGTTAGTCTGCCCTTAGGCTCCTATGACATCATTCTGTTTGCCTTCTAAGGAGTATGCTTGTGGTAATGGTTACCTGATGAGTGAATCAACCATAGGAATGCACATGGAGGAAATGAATGGGAACTCAAGTACGATTTTACCTTCCAGGAGCTTATTCACCTGCAAAAGCTAGAAAAGTATATGACAGGCTTTGGATATGAGTGGTTCTCTTTCTCTTGAATGAATTATTTTTACTAGATCTTGGATCCTAAGTGCTTATCTATCTCTGATGAACACCTACCACCTTCTGCTTAATTGATGAGAGTATTGCTTCATTTCTCTCTGGGTAATCTAAAATTTGAATCCATTAGCTTGCCGGTAACCTTAGCTCGCTAATTCATTGTGTGGTTACAGTTAGCTAAAATCTCTGAAAGATTTCTACAGGGGCTTCTAATTAAACATATCCTCCTTGTTCCTGTTTGGTAGACTTAACTACATATATCTTTAGATTAAATTTCTTCTCAATAGATTTGGCCCCAAATTCCAGCTGATGAGATAATTTTGGATTCTGCCCCCAAAATCTAGCAAGTTCCTCTTTCTCAGCTTCAGACCTCCCTCAGATTTTGTCAGCATACCCACTTGCGTCTTTGGTGGTGATGTTGACAGAGCAATGGCAAGTGAAAGCCCTTCAGTTCATCTTTGGGAACTTCTTGCCTTGAATTGACATAGGCCCACTAGTAGATGCCTTTGGGTAAGAGTTCCTCTAAGGATTTTCCTCTTTAGTTTTTTTATCAAGCCATGAGGCGGACTGGAGAGATGTTTTCAAATGCCTTGCTAAAATCTTGGCACACTTGTGAACAGATGTCGATATGATTAGGCTGGATGAAGAGAAAACGTGTGTAGCTAGATCCATCTCTAAAATAAACTAGTTTCCACATTGCTTTCGATCTCTTCCTGTTTTGTTTTCCTTAAGAGTTAATCCCTGCAAGTTTAATTGACGTGAAGTTAAGAAGTCGGCAGAGGGTCAGGTCCCCGGGTCTAGGGAAGAGGGATAGAAACAAATGGTGGGGAGGTCTCTCCCTTGGAGTAGGTGAGAATCTTGCTGGATCAGACAATTAGGTAACAATGTAAGGAAACACAGTGTGTGCATGCTAGGTTGCTTTATTCACGTCCAACTTTTTGCAACCCCATGGACTGTAGCCCACCAGGCTCCTCTGTCCATGGGATTCTTCAGGCAAGAATACTGGAGTGGGTTGCCATGCCCTCCTCCACGGGATCTTCCCAACTCAGGGATCGAACCCTTGTTTCTTATGTCTCCTGCATTGGCAGGCAGGTTCTTACCACTAGTGCCACCTGGGAAGCCCAAGGAAACAGATCAAATGCTAAATTAGGAAGAGCAGAGTATAGGCAGATGGTTGGGGAAAATGACTGTCTTACAACATCTCTGATGTCTGGAACAAGTTTCTGCTCTCTATTCTGAGGCTGTTCACTGCTATTGAAACTTCTCTGCTTTCTTGAAGCAATGATAATGTTTAACATTTTTCTGAGTACTTACTGTATGTCAGGAGATTGGTCTAAGAACTGATCATAACTAAGTTGATCCTTTGCACACACCTCAGAGGTGGATATGTTTCTTGTCTCCAATTTTTGATGAGGAAACCAAGGTGGGGAGGCTCATACCTGCCTGATGAGAGCTCTGATTAATTGCTTCTTCCTTTTGCCAGGACTTGATACCATTTGCTCAGACGGTAAAGAATCTGTCTGCAATGTGGAAGACCTGGGTTTGATCCCTGGGTTTGGAAGATCCCCTGGACAAGGGCATGGTAACCCACTCTAGTATTCTTGCCTGGAGAATTCCATGGAGAATTCCATGGATAAAGGAGCCTGGCGGGCTATAGTCCAAAAGGTCGCAAAGAGTCAGACACGACTGAGTGGCCAACACTTTTGCTAGAAGGGTAGGCAGGGAGAGATGGGTTGCATTCTGAAAAGAGACCCTGAATTTTTAATCCTGGCTTCATTTTTACCTAGTTTCCTGTGTAAGTAAGACAGTTGGGCAAGTTGCTTCACCTGTCAGATGTTCTCAGTTGTAAAATGGGGCAGGATTGTTTTCTGACTTAAATACCTTCTCTGCAATAGACTCTGAAGGAATGGGCGTGCATGCATGCTTAGTTGCTCAGTTGTGTCTGACTCTTTGAGTTGAAGTGGGGTAGTGGACCAGAATGAGGAAGGAAGCAACATCACCCTCCTCATGCCAGGCCTAGAAGCCCAAGGACTTTGAGATCCTATGAGCTGCAGCCCACCAAGCTCCTCTGTCCATAGGGATTCCCCAGACAAGAATATTGGAATGGGTTGCCATGCCCTCCTCCAGGGCATCTTCCCAACCCAGGGATTGAACCCAGATCTCCCACATTGCAGGCAGATCTTTACATCTGACCACCAGGGAAGCTGTCAAGGGATGGAGACTGTTGTTTTATTCAAAGCAATGATAACAATGTCGTTATCACACTCTCTGCCCAAAGGAGATGTTAGAAATTGCAGAGAAAAGGAGCATGTCTGACTTGATAAGTTTTTAAATCCCAGGACTAAGTACAATATTTATCCTGTATGGAATATTTGTGGAATGGACAGATGGAAGGACCGAATAGGACAGGGATCAGAAGAGTTCCTGTAGCGGGCGGAAATCATGTCATTTTCCAGTGGAGTTATTTTTAGCCTTTGTCATCCTTCATTCATCGAAACAGTCCTTTTCTTACCCTTACTTTCCACCATTAGTGATGGTAATCATCACCACCTGACTTACATTTCTTGGGCAAACACATGCAAACAAAGCTGTCTCTTTGTCTTGAAGATTTTAACAGTAGAAACTCACCTTCTCATTAACTCCTGCCTTGTAATCCTGCCCATGATAAAGAACAACGCGCCATGGCGGTGTGTGTCACCGCATAGAGAACTATGGGATTTCACTCCGTATTAACACATTGTCTTGAAGATCCTATCATCAGATGGCAGTCTATCAAGATGGCTCCTGAACCAAGTGCTGGCACAATTATTTATTCTTCATTTATTTATTCCATTCTAAGGATGGGAATGCTGACGGACACTGCAGAATGCACTACCTACCAATTTATAGGAATTGAATGACAGGCTCTTTGGCAGACCAAAGTAGCTTTTTATTGTCACTATCTTTATGTATTTAAATTTCACACCTTAAGTATGTTTGCAGCACCCACTTACAGGACTGAAGTGAGAGGCAGTTGTTCATAAAAGCTACTTCAAAACAAATAAATTAGTATTGAGTTTGAAAGGGTCAGATCGCAAATGGAGGTTTTCAAACAGCCTCACGAACAGTCAAATTGCATGTTTAATATTTTATATGGTTTTATATTTAGATTGGATATTTTATGTAAAGTCTCTTTCCCCTTCTTAGTGCTTGGACCTCTTGAGATCCCTTTTCTAGCTGGGTTGAGAGAACAGTTACACTTAACTTCCATTTGCAGTAAGTAATTTCAGTTTAATTTATGTCAAGGGAGATTACCAGGAAGTTCCGGCCTTGTATCTTTCTTCCCCCACTTAACTGCATTGATAGGTACCATTCCTTTGATTCCAATATATTATTTCTACATGATAAAATATGATTCCAATGAATTTGCACTTAGCAGCCATAAAAGAGTTAGTTTGGACTTCAGTTTAAGAGATTATTTATATTTGCATTGATTCTAGAATCCAAAAATGGAATCCTTCCCCAGATGGTATGGTTTCTTCGAAGATCAGTTTCAATTTTTGTTTAATCAGTTATTTTCAGTTTTGATTTTTCAAGCTCATAGGTAATCCCCCAATCTCCCTTTCCAAGATTTCTAAAAGGAAAGTAATTTTAAGTTACATTAACTTGAAAATATCCTTATGCCAAACACTAATAGATTTGAGGGGGTTGGTTACATAAGGAAAAGTCCTAAGAGAGAGAGAGCTTCCTCTGTGTTAAGAGATTATTTTTTGAGATAGCCGTAGTGCTTACTCTAGATGTATGTATGTGTGTACACATGCATGTTCATTTGCGGCACACACAAACACACAGATGGAAACGTCTGAGATGCTCTAGGAATCTTGGGACCATCAGAAAAAAGTCAAGTAAATAAAATTAAAAACTTCAAAATAATTCCTGGGATAACAGTGCAACTTCAGTGTTGCATTTCTGTATAAATCATGTTTACTGAAATTTAAAAGCAACCCAAAGCTTTTAAGATTATTTTAAACTTTAGGAACAGTCAGATACATCTTCTTTTGACGAAAGTGGCAGTATGTAAATCATCATCTGTCTGTGGTGTACTCAATTGTGTCTGATTCTTGGCAATCTCATGGACTGTATGTAGTCTGCCCGGAGAAGGCAATGGCACCCCACTCCAGGACTCTTGCCTGGAAAACCCATGGATGGAGGAGCCTGGTAGGCTGCAGTCCATGGGGTCGCTAAGAGTCGGACATGACTGAGCGACTTCACTTTCACTTTTTACTTTCATGCATTGGAGACGGAAATGGCAACCCACCCCAGTGTTCTTGCCTGGAGAATCCCAGGGACGGGGGGAACCTGGTGGGCTGCCGTCTATGGGGTCACACAGAGTCGGACACGACTGAAGTGACTTAGCAGCAGCAGCAGCATGTAGCCTGCCAGGCTCCTCTGTCCATGGGATTCTCCAGGCAAGATTACTGGAGTGGGTTGCCATTTCCTGCTCGAGTAAATGATCACATTTTTCCTTTAGAGCCTCGTTCTTATGGCTATAACAGGTATGTAAGGGTATCATCTAGTTCACAGGGTTTTTGTCAGAAGTAAATGAGCTAGTGTCACAGAAACCTTTCTAATGAGCCTGGATCATAGCTAACCTGTAGGGAAAGATCGTTGAATTCTTATATTGTCACTAGAGCTAGGCTTTCATCCTGGGTCTTATCAGAATCATTTCCAAGTCCTTTGCATGGTACAGAGTGGGAGATTAAAGTAACCCTTTCAAATGTCTGTGACATCACTACAAAGAATCTTTGAACCCTTCTGTGAAGTTTTTCCCTGGCATTGACCTTGGCCATAGGTTGTCCTTTGTTGGTGTCTGTTTTATTTCTGCTGTATGTCTCCTCCTGTCTGTCTCCACTAATTCCCAATCTGTAGTCCTTCCAAATTTTCACTCTGCCACCTAGACTTTGCCAAAGAGTACTTTTCACTTCCTTTTCAGCAGCACAGGAAACCTGTATGATTTATAAATGGAAGAGGGTGGTAGGTTTGCAAGATTGGTCTCCAGCAGGAGTTCTGAGATAGCCAGCCCAGAACGGAGGACATGGAGACAGAACGAAACAGGACAGATGGGGAACTGGGCTGGCAGTCGCCTGGGCGGGCAGCTACTGGGGACTGACGCTGTCTGTCACAGGTGTGAAACTGCCCTCTTTTTCCGTTAGAAGAAACCTTAGGCTCAAAATGCTGCTGGGTTGTTGTCTCACTTTGTGCGAAGTGTCACACATGGGAAGTTCACCTCAGCTACAGAGACAAGTCGTGGGCAAGCGGGAAGATCTCTGTGGTTTAACTGCGTCCTTCGCGCGCACCCTGTCTCGTCCTCTCTGGTTGTGTCTCACTGTTTGCTATTTCCACCTACCGCAAGCTAGCTTTCTGTCAGTCTGCTCTCTACTCAGTCACTCCATCGTGTCTGACTCCCTGCGGCCCCGTGGACTGTAGCCCTTCAGGCTCCTCTGTCCATGGCTTTTTCCAGGCAGGAAGCCTGGAGTAGGTTCCCATGTCCTACTCCAAGGGATCTTCCTGACCCAGGGGTCGAACCCGAGTCTCTTGCGTCTCCTGCATTGGCAGGCAGATTCATTACCACTTAGCCACCTGGAAAGCCTTTCTCTCAGTAAAGAACTCCCGTTTAATGGATACTTGCTATGAGCCGGATACAGTACTGGGGGAGGTGGGCCGCATCTGTGGGGGTATCCCTTCCCAGCAGGCTAGCTTGGCCATGTTTACATGCCAACAGGGTTCCAAGAGGGCAGGACTTGGAAGCTGCAAGGATTCTTGCAGTTTTGGCTTGGACTGAGCAAATAACAAGAGCAAAACGATAACAGTGATAGCAGTAATGCAAATTGCTCTTCTTTGGGACAAATCTTTTTCTTGTCCATGAATATGAAAAATGTTTATCATTCAAGATGATTTTAAAAATTATTTTCTAAGCAATGTCTGTTGTTTTTTAGGCACATACACTTGGAATGACATATTATTGGAACATATCCTGCTGATTATAAGGAGGCAATATTTTTTTTCAGATACAGGTTTATCTGATAAATTTATACAAGTTTATCAGTGCCAATTTCTGTTTATCTTTAATGTTACTACTTTAACCAGACCATTTAACATGTGGTTAAATCCAATATGATCTTTCTTCAAGACAGGTATGATTTCAGAAGTGTATCTACATTTTTGAGCTTTCTTTTGCCAATAACAGGCACTGACCACATTATTTAAGAACTCAGACTTTGGAGTGAGACAGACCTGGGGTCTAGCCCCATGCAACCTTGCTGAACTCATTTGCTTAGCTCTGAAATGAAAATGGTTTCTCCATGAAAATCTCTATGAAGATGAAATGAGACAGTGTTTGTAAAGATGGGAATGCAAGGGGTGGGAGGCAGCTCCAGCAGTCAGAGAGGTATAGTCACTGTTGTTCCAGAAAATGCTCTAAAAACAGGCCTCAGTGGTGGCTTCTTGTAGCTGGAGATTTATGCTCACCTTCACACTGAAGAAATCAGTGATTTACTTGCCTTTCATTGTTGTCACTCAGTTGATCCAGCCCTGAAATGCTTACAGCATGGGGCTCATGAATCATGGATCAACACAAATGTTAGCAAGCTAAGAGAGAGTTTAGCAGAAGCAGCCTGTGTCAAGATAAGGTCTCTGATTTAATGTGCAATTTCTGAAAACCAGCCAGCATGTAACTGGCCTTAACCCTGCTGAGATAAGATCTCAGGATAGTTGTTTTGCAATTTTAGGAATTGGGGGAGGATAATGTCCATAATTTCCAGTTAGTATTGATCTAACTACTGCTTTGGTCCAGGATGAAGCCCCTTTGTCTCTATCCACTTTCCTTAGCTATGATGTGTACAGTTTAGTTTAATTTTTATTTTCTAATATTTATTTATTTATTTTGCTGCATCGGGTCTTAGTTGCATCATGCATTATCTAGTTCCCTGACCAAGGATTGAACCCAGGTGCCCTGCATAGGGAACATGGAGTCAGCCACTGGCCCACCAGGGAAGTCCCCAGCGTTGAGTTTAAAGCTGGGCTCATTGATGTGCTGGGTCCACACTGGACAGTTTATTGGGCAGGAAACAGCCAGTGAGCTCTGGAGAGTTTCCTTCCCTTTTGCTGGTATGGCTTCTCTCATTCTGTCTCTTGCTGTCTTTTTTTAAAAAATGCTCGTTATAGTTTTTTTTTTTTCCAGGTTCATTTATTTATACACTTTGGCCATGCTGGGTCTTGGTTGCTGTACTCTGGCTTTTCTCTAGTTTTGGTGCATGGGGGCTTCTCATGGGGGCTTCTCTCGTGGAGCACAGGCTCAGCAGCACATGCGTTTCAGTAGTTGTGGCATGTGGGCTTAGTTGCTCCAAGGCAGGTGGGATCATTCTGGACCAGGTATCAAACCCATGTCTCCTCCATTGGCAGGTGGATTTTTAACCAGCGGACCACCAGGGAAGTCCTCTCATTCTCTCTTTTTCCTTGCTTCTTTCATCTAGTCTAAGCTATGTCTTAAGTCAGAATTGCCATCTCATGAATACTTGCTGCGAATCAGACTCTGTGCTGGTGGGATTTTAACACACTCCAGGAGGAAAGAAAGCCCCAGACTGGTCCACGTGGCTACAATGTCCCAAGAGGACAATGAGTGGAAACTGCAAGCTTCTCACAGTTTAGGCGTGAAAGTCTCATAGTGTCATTTCCACTGCATTCTTTGGGTCCAAGCAAGTTGTCTGGCTACACCCAGAGTCACTGAAGAAGGAGATTTCTCAAGATCTTTACGTGGAGGGAGAGGATTATCATGACCATGCTGCATAACAACCTACCGGAGACTTAGAGATGGAAGCTTCAATTTCCCCACGTGGCTGTATCACTTATGAAGAAACATTTATCTAACGAATGTTAGCTGGCAAAGCATCTAGGATATTAGGTTTTAGTTTTAAAACTTTTTCAGAAAGTTCAGCTCCATCTGCAAGTAGGTGATTAGCACATCCATAAAATTATCTAATTTTCAAACAAGTGTGGTGAAGAACTTTTAGGACATTTCAGGCTGGTAACCTTATTAGAACTAGATGTAGACCTACAGTTGTCTTTAGAATCTTTTAGTCCAGTTTCTTCTCACCTTCTCTCATGAACTTTCCTTTTTTCCCAGTGTGACATCTGGGACCCACAGAGATTTCAGTCACATGTCCAAGGTCAGGTGGATATTTAGTGCAAGGACTTCAGCCTCTTTCTGTAACCCCATCATCCAGTTGAAAGAATTGGGACAAGAGGAGTATTTAAAAATGCCCACCCACCAAATGTTATCTTCCCAATTTTCTCTATACACAGATATGCTAGAATTCTTAAACACTTATCTTCGGTGGTGCTTGGTTTGCAAAATCTGTGTTTAAAACCAGCCTTTCTTTAGCAGATTTGCAAGGTGTAAGTTCAAATGTCAGGGTTCTTCTCCCCCCCCCCCCCCCATTCCCCACTCCCACCCCAATGCCTTAACACAGTAGGTAGTTTTATAACATGTACCAGATTCTTAGATTCATTTGGGGAAGACTGTGAATTCAAACCCTTAAAAATGTTCTGACTTGAAGCTGGAGAAGAAATAGAGAAGGGACACAACTTTGTGAAATCGTGGTGGTCCTGGTCTCTCTGGTCTGTTCATTGTTGCCTTTTAGTTGCTTGTGTCCACTCTAGAGTCTTTGGAGTGTTATTCTTTGATTCCGGGGGAACTGAGAGCCTTTTCAAAGGTTTCATCTGGAGGCACATTTAAAATCATATTTAAAAGCATGTCACTTGGTCTTATTAAGTATATGCTTTTTGTCTCCGTGGAATAAGAGTAACACAATAATAGTAACATAAGAACAAATAGTTCAATAAAACCTACAGCAAAACAGTCTCCTGAATTGGACTTGTGGTCTCACAGGGGCAGGTCAGTTGGAAACTGAAGGCCAGAATTTGTAGCAGATTCTGCAGGGTTATTTCTAAGAGGGTATTTAGTCTGTCCTGGTTAAGAGGACTCCTCTGTGTTCCCTCAGAGAAGTCAAGCAGTTTGTTTTTAAGACCCAGATGAGCAAAACATCTGCCTGTGATGGGACCATCGGCAAATGTATTGAACCTGGTAGTCACAGCAATTGCTGTGTTTCAACTCCATCCAAACTGTGATGGTGCGATTAGCGCTTTAGCAAAAGCTTGGGAACATGCCTCATCCACTTTTGTGGAGAGGTAGGAAAATAACTAAGTAGCTGCTTTCATTGAATATCATGGCAAGCCTTGTTGAGGTGTACACCTTTCATACAAAAACGCCTAGATGAACTGCAGTGGAAAATAGGGGTTTGTGATAATTTTGAATGGTGTGTGATTGCCTTGATTAGCGCTATAGTTACTAAGCATATAAGCACTTCTTTGTTTTAAAAGGGAACTTGAATTTTTTTTTCTTTTTTTACTATAACTGCCAGTTGCTTAATCTCTACCATCTTTTGTCGTTTCAAAGAAAAAAATTTCTACTTAATCTGTGCTTGTCACTGATGGCGAGTTTTAAAAGTAACTCAAGTTAAAAAAAAAACCAAAACTCTTTAGAAGCTATCATTGGTCAACTGTTAGCAGGGGATGTTTCCTTTCAGATAGGTATGAGATGTTTTCTGCTTCTGTTTTTTGCACATTTGCATGTACCTTTAATGTTCCAGAAAGCTAGGCTTCCATATTATTTTGAGTTTATGAAATTATAATAACCTAGTGATAACTATGGGGGTGGTTGTGTGTGGAGGGGATAGATAGAAGAAAAATGGCAAGCAGCATAAATTGTACATTGTTTTTTTTTAAATAATTTATTTTTGGTTGTCTTGGGTCTTCATTTCTGCATGGGTTTTTCTCTTAATTGTGGTGACTGGGGGCCACTCTCTAGTTGTGGTGCTTGGGCTTCTTATTGCGGTGGTTTCTCTTGTTGCAGAGGCCAGGCTCTAGGGTGTGGGCATCAGTAGCTGTAGCAGTGGACTCAATAGCTGAGGCTTCCAGGCTCTAGAGCAAGGCTCAGTAGTTGTGGCGCACGGGCTTAGTTGCTTCTTGGCATGTGGGATCTTCCCAGATCAGAGATCAAACCCGTATTCTTCCGCACTGGCAGGCGAATTCTTTACCTCTGAGCTGCCAGCAAAGCCCATGCATGCTTATTTTTGACAATAGTCTAGTATACAGTTTCCTTGCTTTCCTCAGTCCACATATAGAACTTCTCTTCCTGAAAACACTGGTCCAATTGGACCAGCTTCTTGTTTAAAGCTTTCTGTACTTGCCTCAGGCAAAAAAACAAAGAGACAAAAACAACAACAACAAAATCACACTTTGAGGCATGAGTCTTTCTAAATTGGTCCAAATCATTCTTCCCAGGTCACCCTTATTTCTGTTACTCATGAATGGCTCACATCCCTAGGCTGGCACCATGCTGTTTTTTCTGTTTTGAATGCCCCTAGAATTCCCTCCTTCTCCCCCAGCTGGTAACATTCTGATGATACATGTAGACTTGGGTCACCTGTCCTCACTTTGTTGAGTTTTGAGATCATGCTCTAGGTGATGCTGACCGGGTCCGTTCCTCCTCTGCTTCCTGAGCCCTTGAGGGAGCTTTTTGTAAAGCATGACTCGTCCTGTGTTGGGAGTTTGTGTCTGCCAATCTGCCTCTCTCCCGCGGATACAGTTTATCATTGGAATTATAGGCCAGTCAGGACTTGACACATACTGGCCCTCTGCCTAAATATTGCGCAAGGTATTGAATGACCTGCAGTGGAATAGTTTAGCTGATCCCAAATGGTCTTTTCCTGGAACCCATGTCAACTGCGGAAGGATTGTGGAGAAGTAGAGACCATCATGACCAGGAAGGTGAAAAAAAAAAAAAAATCAATGGAAGCGTGTAAATGTCTCTTTGTTGTTGTTCACTCGCTCAGTCGTGTCTGACTCTTTGTGACCCTATGGACTGCGGCACACCAGGCTTCCCTGTCCTTCACCATCTCCTGGAGCTTGCTCAAACAATTGTGCATTGAGTCAGTGCTGCCATCCAACCATCTCATCCTCTGTTGTCTCCTTCTCCTCCTGCCTTCTACCTTTCCCAGCATCAGGGTCTTTTCCAACGAATTGGCACTTTGCGTCAGGTAGCCAAAGAATTGGAGTAACCTCTAAAAATGAATGAGTGCTACCTGAGAATTGTTTTTGTTGTTGTTTTTTAGTGCATTTTTTCTTAAAAAAATAAAACTCTACCATTATAAGTCATTTTCCAATGAGTCGGCTGTTTGCATCAGATGACCAAAATATTGGAGCTTCAGCTCCAGCATTTCCTTCCAATGACTACTCAGGGTTGATTTCTATTAAGATTGACTGGTTTGATCTCCTTGCTGTCCAAGAGACTTTCAGGAATCTTTTCACTGGACTCATTGGAAGAGTCCCCAATACTGGGAAAGATTGAGGGCAGAAGGAGAAGAAGGCGTCAGGGTATGAGGCTGGATAGCATTACTGATGCAATAGACATGAACTCAGGCAAACTTTGGGAGATGCTGAGGAACAGGGAGGCCTGGCGTGCTGCAGTTCATGGGGTTGAAAAGAGTCAGACACGACTGACAGACTGAACAGCAACAACCATTATAAGTCATTTCTTCTCTATTTTCCTGTGGAATGTTATTTTCTATTATCAATGTGACAATACTCGGGAGTTTTGAAACTTTAAAATCCAGTCAAAGCATTTTCTCATTTTACCTACTCAGATTTTTTGTCCTATAAAGTGGGGATAATGTCCTTGCTTTTCCTAATTTATCTTGAGAGAGACAGAATGGAAATATTTGATCTCCAAATCCTCTGTGTAGATGAAGAACTCAGTTTATTGGACTTTTTGTTAGAAACCAGCCTGTGCTTTTAAAATCTTCTAATGTTATTTGGCTGATCAACTAGACATATGAGTATTTTACCTCATGTGCCTCCTTTAGCTTCTTAGACTCTCCAGAGACCTAGTCAGTCCTGCTCCCTACCCTATGATGAACTAAGCCCATCATGGGGAATTTATCTTACTTAACATTTGAACATTTGGGTAGAAAGCTTGGGGTATTGAACCTTGTGGGTTATGAAATGGTTTTAGGTGTGTAATGAGCCACACCACAAGTCTACACAGATGGAGAATTTTATTAGCACATTTTCTAGGAGACATAGTTGCTGCTTACTCTTGAACCAAACACAAACAGTTTCCAAATTGCATTGCATACAACCCCGAGCTTATAGACTCTTGATTTATAAATGTCTCTCTTTCACTGGCGTGGCTGCCAAGGAATCCCCTTCCCAGCTTTGATTGAATGTGCTTTTAATTTTGGCATGAATTGTCTGTATTGTTAATAATAAAGCATAACAGTAATTTGAAGCTCTATTGAAAGTGCGTGCCAGCCCCTCTGCCAAGTGTTTTGCAGGCAGGGTTTATTTCATTCTCACTACAGTGCTCTTACAATGACTGATTTTAGCCGAGGAAGCCAGGGCAGCGAGGAGGGAAGTAACTGCCCTCAGTTGTCCGGCCGCAGTTTGCAGACCTGGGCTTTTTGTGGAGTTTCCGTGTATGTCTGCTGCTGGTCCTTGCTTTCAGGCTCAGGCATCTTGCCTGAAGATCATGTTTGCTTGAGAATATCTGCTGTGTAGCCGTTTCTGCTTTTCCTCTCACTCATGATGTAAAGAAGGAGAAAATGATATCAGGCAATATTTTTGATAATAACAAGCAGATGTATTTTCATCAAATAGCTCTCCTTGGTGAAGAATAACAGGTGTGCTTCGTGGACTCTGATGCTGTGATTTTTACCTGGGGCAGCTGAGCTGGGTGGTGTTCCATCTTGTTGTTGGACGTGTTGCTACAGCCTCTTAATTGCGCAAGGTATGTACCTGTTAATCACCTCTCCTTTGACATGAAGGCTGTGCTATATTAGGACCTGGAAAATGTAGGCATTTTTAGCAACCCCAAATGTTAATGACCCTTATCTGCCAAGACACCTCAAAACCACAGGTCACCAACTCAGAAACATCCTAGGTTGAAACAACTGGAAAAACTCAAACATCATATAAAGGTAATCTCTTTGAGCCTGTGAGGCCCTTGAGTAGTGGCTTCTTAAGAATACATGTTGCTGGCTGCAATCTCGAATGTTCTTCCAGCCCTAGCAGGTGTTGTGAGTGGAGTACAGGGTGGGAGCTGAGGTGGTTGCCCTGCAGGAGAGTGGGGCTGGGGCAGAAGGAGTGTGGGGGTGGGGGTGGGGGAAACGACAAGATAATCAGGTCTTTCAGGAGAAGTTGGAAATGTGGAATTTTAGAGGAAATCTTCCAGTTTTCAAAAATTGAAACTAGTTCAACCATTTGAAAAAGTCGTGGGGGAGAGGGGAGCCCCCCCACCAAACATGCCTGTGGGCCAGAATCAGCTTGCAGGAACCCAGCTTGTGACCACTGGTTTAAGGCATGTTGATAAATGAATTTACGGGTAGTTGACTAGATGGAATCTGAGAAAGATTTATCTTTCAGGTAAGAAGGAAGTCACTTAGGCATTATTGCTCAAGAGTTGTTGAGTTGCAAAATATTGGAAACTTGGCCGACTTGGGGCACTGGTGGAGAGCCATCAGGGATGAGGCTGATATTTTGTGAAGAGCTGCAGGGGTTCAGTGTGGTTATAGTGTTTGGATGGGTCATGTGTGTGGAGCTATAGAAACATGTTCTCTAATGAACAAGGTTTTGATCCCTGTATCCCAGTTGCATGAAATTATAACTGATTTCAAAGTGGATAAGTAGTAGGCACAGGGGCTGTTGCCTGAGGTCTTATCTCTGCATTATCTTATTTATCAAATAAATTTCAGACAAAGAAGCAGTGAGTGAGTGTTATGGGATGAAGGAATTTTTTTTTTTTTTTAAATAGAAATTGGCTGTTTCTTGAATATCAGAGAAGCGAAGGCCTTGAGGGGTGGCAGGGAAGACAGAGGATTTAAAGAAAGTTCTACCTGGTCTTAAAAAGGGATCATAGCAAGGAAGCCCATGAGATTTCGCTAAAAATTGTTGTGGTTGCCACCTCTGTGGTCTGCAGTCAAGTTACTCAGTAGGGCAAATTGGGAAGACAAAGATGTGAGAACATAAGCAAGGACATGCTGGGCCCTACCAGGTATCTTCCATCTGTCCATTGACCCTCTGAGAATCATGGACTGAATTTCACTTCTACTTTCCAAATCTGATACAAGCAGCTCATATGGCCAGCTATCACTGGAGCATACTCGGAAGGGTATTCTATCAAAATAGGGCTCCCAGGTAACCAAGTTGACCCATGTACCGTCAGCATCCCCTGTGCCTAGCTAGGAACGACTCCATCCTCAGAAGTGTGTACTCAGAACTGCTGAATTCTCTCCTTTGCCCTTAAAAGACTTCTTGCTCTGAGACAAGGAACTGAAATAGCAGATTTAGGAACTCCTGCTTTTGGCAGGCCAAAGGAGGTGCTTTTCTGTTTAGGATCCTTCCAGCATTTTATGAGTCACTCTTATGTATATTAAGGTTAATTGCTTTATCTGATCTTCCTGGAAAATTTGAATCTGGTGGGTTGGAGGAAAGAGGTGGTATCTGGGAGAAGCAAATGTAGGGATGTAGAGAAGCGGAGGGGAGAAGGGAGCTTTGAAGGTTAGTTTGAGGGAAGCTGAATTCAATTTTGCTTTCGGCCAACACACATAAATTTGCTACCTTATAGTTTTGTCTGCCTGTCAATCAGTCAGACTGTTCATCCATCCATCAGTATCTATTTCTATTCATTCTGATCCATGTCCATACACTTATCTATGTATTTATCTATCTGAATTTGTTTGCAGTGTAATCTGTATCCTGCTATAAATACATACATCAAAAGCTTTTCAGTGGAGACTTTTATGGGTCTTTGACTATCTTATGTTGAAAGAATTTTGTATCAATTAGATACAATAATCCTCTTCAGAGAGAAATTTCAGTTCTAGAAATTCTCACACAAAATAAACTCAAAACAGTCTTAGATGTCAGCCTCTTTTCAACCTTTCCGTGAGATAATTGTTTTCTCTCCATTTGAGGAGATGCAAGGATAAATGAGAACTCCAGCTTCCTAATTTGTCTGCCCTTTTTCTGACTACAGAGTTGTTACAGAATTGCATACTTGCAGTTGAGGGAAGCATGTTTGTAAGTTTATGGCTGAAGTTGGCAGTTTTTGCCAAAGTGTGGGCTGCTTTTAGGTGATAGTTCAGCTTCTTATTGAAAAGTTGGCTACTTCTTCTTGACTGGTAGGCAGTATGACTGCTGAACAAGATAAGGGAAATTACTCTCAATCCTTAGAACGCTGATTTGGAAGTTACCTAGTGCACAGCAACAAGTTTTCCCTCCTTATTTCTTCCCGCCGCAACCAGGTTTTTCCTTATCACCTACTTTCAATTTGGTAGATGCTTTTTCATCAGTTTTGCTTGCTGCAAAAATGACCAAACTCCATCTTTCCTCCTGACGTTAGATGTTCTGGTGTGTATTGATGTCTGTGTGTATGTGGGAGAGGGGAGGGTTGTGTGATGTAGAAGTGTAGAGAGGTGTGCTATCTTCAAGGAACATTCTCCCCAATCTCCCCAAACAGCTAAGCATTCTGAGTAGAGATAGTGGTTTGCTCAGGTGCAGATCCTTCTAGAATATTTTAAGAGAGCAGTGAATTCCTCCACGTTCTGGGCACTGACCTGGGTACTTGGCCCTCTGAGGTACTCAGTGGGAAGGTTGCCTAATTGTCATGGCCCAGGTGCGGAACAAAAGAATGGAAGTTGAACAGACGTGAATTCGACTCATCACATTCATTAATTTACCATGTATTTATTGAGCATCTGTTCTGCGCCTTAGGAATTGAGCTGTGCTGAAAGGTTTAGTGGTGAGCAGAGCTTATACTGCAGCTGGGGAACAGACAGTCATCAAACGATTATACAAATAAATACATACACTCATTACTATGGTAAATGCTCTGGGGAGGAGGTGGTTAGGTGTTGCAGTGGGAGCACAAATTGGGAGCGTAAGCACAGAGGTTGTTTACAGAAGGCAGGGCTTTGGGGTGGAGATAAACTCGGGGAATAGACTAGTCTGTCTGTCATGTCTGCATTAAGCCATCCTGTAGCTGTGGTCAGACGTGCTGTGGTCAGCAAAAAGAGTGTCCTTGAGGATATTTCTGCTTCAGATCCCAAGGCCCATTTGGAAGAAACTAGGCTGCACCTCTGGGGCTTCCCTGGTGGCTCAGTGGTAAAGAATTGGCCTGCAAATGCAGGAGACTTGGGTTCCAGCCCTGAGTCAGGAAGGCCCCCTGGAGAAGGAAATGGCACTCCACTCCAGTATCCTTGCCTGGGAAATCCCACGGACAGAGGAGCCTGGTGGGTCACAGTCCACGGGGTCGCAAAGTGTTGAACATGACTTAGCGATTAAACAACCACAGAAGTTGTCCTTCCAGCGCTCTTTGGCCCCAGGCATAGCTGACTTGTCATCTGAGGAGTATGCTCCTCCAGGCTGACACAGTCAG
The DNA here is from genome assembly GCF_014754425.2 of Oryx dammah. Taxonomy (NCBI): domain Eukaryota; kingdom Metazoa; phylum Chordata; class Mammalia; order Artiodactyla; family Bovidae; genus Oryx; species Oryx dammah. The sequence continues at coordinate 6,839,645 of NW_024080557.1, read as the reverse complement.
CCTCCCAAGCTCTCCAACCACACCTGCCAAGCCCGCCAGTTTGTTCCCAGGCAGGGTAGGAAACTCACACAGAGATCCTTCTCTAGTAGAGCTCCTTGACAATCTGTCCTGTCGTAGCTTTACTTTCTTTCTTTCTTTTTTTTTTTTCTGATTCCATCAATGTCGAGTCAGGTGCCTATCCTCTCTTTGTGGAAATCTTACTGTTTATTTGGACCAGACCGCCCACTCCAGGCTCCCTTCCTGGCTTCCTGGTAAGTGCTCTGTTGTTCAGTTGCTCAATCGTGTTGGACTCTTTGCGACCCCATGGATCGTAGCACGCCAGGCTCCTCTGTCTTCCACTATTTCCCAGAGTTTGCTCAAACTCATGTCCATTGAGTCGGTGATGCCATCCAACCATCTCATCCTCTGTTGTCCCCTTCTCCTCCTGCCTTCAATCTTTCCCAGCATCAGGGTCTTTTCCAGTGTATCGGCTCTTGGCATCAGGTGGCCAAAGTACTGGAGCTTCAGCTTCAGCATCAGTCCTTCCAATGAATATTCAGGGTTAATTTCCTTTAGGATTGACGGGCTGATGCTCACCCAGGCTCAAATCACACACGTTTCTTCTTCACCTGGGGCCAGCTGCTTCTCTTTCAAACACTCCCTTTTTAGACTTGCCTGCACATGTGCTGGTACAAGGGGTGGATATTAGGGGCTGGGTAAGTTGGGGAGGGGAGGTGTGGGGTAAGTAAATCAGTTACACAGAGCATTTATCACTGTTCATAGGAACTAGATGGGTTTCACTAAATCCATTCATTTCCTTCTTGCTGCTGAGTGAATAATCAGGTGACTCAGAGACTCAGAGAGAGCTACAGGTTCGAAGGTTGCAACACGTTCTCACTGGTTCTGTCCTGTTAGACCTGGGAAAGAAGCTTCTATTGGGTGTGTTTTTAGGCACAATGTGTCCACTCTTCTGAGACTTTTATTATTATTTCTTTCTTTCCTCCAAAGAAGACATGGTTTGTAAAACCATGAGAAGCACTCTGTTAGATCCTCTTTTTGTTTACTGTCTGCCTTAGAAGTGGTTGAGTGATCACTTAAGGTAAAAATCAGTCTAGAGGAATTTGACACAAATAACAGGAGTTCTGTGGTGCCTCAGATGGTAAAGAATATGCCTGCAATGCAGGAAACCCAGGTTCAATTCTTGGGTTAGGAAGATCCCCTGGAGAAGGAAATTGCAACTCACTCCAGTATTCTTGCCTGGAGAATCCTATGGATGGAGGAGCCTGGAGGGCTATACAGTCCATGGGGTTGCAAAGAGTTAAGCACTACTGAGGCACCGAAACTTTCACTTTTCTCTGTTTAAAGGCGTGATGGGGAGGCTTAGTCATTGTTTAACGATAGATACTCATATTAACAGTAATCTTATCCCATATTTATTGAGTACTTATACATTGGGTACAAGGTTATGATTGTATGTAGTCATCAACATTTAATCTTTACAACAGCCCTAGGAAGGAAGTCACGTTACCTTGATTTTATTCATCAGGAAAGTGAAATAAGGTTAAATGATTGCTAAGGGATGGGTCCAAATGACAAGACACACCATCTTCCTGGAAGAACATGTTTTTAGCTATTTCTGCAACATATGCTCAATAAGAGCATGGTTTGGTTTCTCATCTCCATTTCTGTATGCTGGAAAGAGGGTTCAAAATTTAACACAGTTTTATGATCTGGCAAAGTGTTTCTCTGGATGTGAATGAATTTAAAAGAGAATGGCAGGACTTCCTGGTGGCCCAGTGGTTAAGAATCCGCCTTCCAGTGTAGGGGATGCAGGTTCCATTCCTGGTCGGGGAACCAAGATCCCACATGCTGAGGGGCAAATAAGGCTGCTCGCCACAACCAGAGAAAGCCCGGGCATCACAATGAAGAGCCAGCATTTTGTAGCTAAGACCCAATGCAGCCAAATAAATAAGTGGGGGTGGGGGTGGGGAAAGAGAGAGAATGGCATCTTGTACATAGATGGATGTTCACAGCAACTACTTGTAGTAACCCTCAACTATGACAACTCAAATATCCCTCAACATCTGGATGGAGAGACTGTGACCTAGTCATACAATGGGATAATATCCAGCAATGGGAGGGAATGAACTATTCATACACACCAACATGGGTGTGTCTCAAAATATGCTGAATGAAAGAAGCCGGGGCGGGGCGGGGGGTGGGGGCGCGGGGAACAGTGTATGTGACGTATGATGCCGTTTATTTAAAATTCCAGGAAATGCAAGTTAAGTTACAAGGACAAAAAGTAAATCAGTGGTTGCCTGGGAGTGGCTGGGACTGATGGTAAAGCAGAAACTTTCAAGGGTGATGGCTTGATCATTAACTTGATTTTGGAGTTGCTTTCATGACCATGTATATGCTTCAAACTCTCCAAAGTGTACAATTTAAATATGGGCAGTTTATGGTATGTCAATTATACCTCCGTAAAGCTGTGAAAAATATATGCAGCAGGAGAAAGCAAAGAGAATGGTGTAGATAAGTGTGGGGGAAATAAAAACGTGGTGGAAACCTCATTCACAGAGTGGCCGCTGAACCCCAGTGAGGTCATTATTGTCAGGCCAATCCTCCAGTGGGTGGATTTTGAACATTCTACCAGGTATTTTGGGAGAATTGGAGGTGTGTGTGAGGCACACGGTTGCCTGAGCCTGGTGATGGGACCTCTTCAGAGAGAGCTCAACCTTTTCCCTTGGGTGCCGGAGCTCAACCTTGGGTGTGGATTTGAATCTGGGCTCTTCTGCTTCTTTAGGATGAAGCCTTTGAACTCCCTTAACTTCTCTGAGCTTCAGTTTTAGTTGTAGAGAAAACAGGACAGTATCTTTACTTCGGGGTTGCCTTTTGTAAACCTAAATATGTATCATCTGTTTGGCCAAAGTCTGGGTCCCATGGTAGGAATGCAATGGCAGTGATCATTATTAACCCTGTGAGTTGGTGGTGCATTCTAACTTTTAAACCAGAGATGCACATTCTAGGGGAAGGAAATAGTTACTGTGGGCTGGTCTTCTCAGGCAAAACCTCACTTGAAGAAGCTTCTGATGGGAATTCCTTGGCGGTCCAGTGGTTAGGACTCCAAGCTTCCACTGCAGGAGGCTCGGGTTTAATCCCTGGTCTGGGAACTCAGATCCCACAGGCTGTGCGGAAAAGAAATAGCTTTTGAAGGCTGTACAGGAGTTAGACAGATGGCATTAGCTGAGTAAAAATGCACAGGTGACCTGGCATGAATAAGTTTTGACGAGGGGGGTAAGGTGGGAAGAACAAGAAAGACTGCTTGTTAGGAAAGATGGTTTCCTAGCTAGTTTTGGGTGCAAATAGCATGTAGACTTGAAAGTGAGGGTGAAGAGAAGGAATGTGGGTAAGAAAGGTCTGTGTCATGTGGGTTCTCATCTGATCATTCTGCGTTACTGGCATTTTGGTCTGGATAGCTCCTTGTTGTCGGAGCTGCCCTATCCACCTTAGGCTCTTTAACAGCATCCCTGGTCTCTTACGCACTAGATGCTAATAGCACTCTGGCAGCTACCCAGTCGTGACAATTCCAAGTATCTCAACTCTGAAGTATCCCCGGGGGCACTGAGGACGTGTAGTGGTTAGACCAAGCTTCATGAAGATGATATTTTCTTTTTCATGTTGGGAGGGAGAAAGGATTGGAGCTTATACAGTGATAGAATAAACCATTCTAGCTGTAGAGGTGTATTTTAGCAGAAGTGGAACAGTTCAGAGCATTGATCAGGCGTCAGAACTGATTCGGACCCATCACTTACAAGCCGCGTAGCCTTTGGCAAATATCCTATTTGTACCTCAGTTCCCTTACCTGTAAAATGGGGACAATCGTGGTACCTTCCAATAGAGTTGTTGTGAGAATAAATAAATTGTAATGGAAGCCATGAATTATTTGCTTGAAGAAAACAGCCTAGCAATTCTTCCTTTATTCAGAAGACTTTGAAAAGCACCTATGGGAAGACAGTGGTGTCTTCCTGTCTCCAGTCTTCTTGAATTGATTTTTAAAGTGTCCATCTCTTGAAAAGACCAGTTAAAAAATTAGTCTGAAAAGAAAGCATTGAAAGACAAGTGTGGAAACCAGTACTTTGTCTCCACGCTGATTCTTTCTCCCCGAGCCCATGGACGGATCCTTGTGCTACTTCGTAGGGGCCAGGTGTCCTTCAGCAGAGCAGAAAATGATGTCTAAGGCATGAAGTGGCTGTCATTGAGGTGAGTGGCTGTGTGCTAGAAGAGAACTTCTGTGAGTGGCCTTGGCCTCAGGGAAATCTCCTTGGAACTGAAGGAAGCCCTTCGCAGACACAAAAGCAAAAACATGAAAGGGCGCCATTCCAGTGGGATTTTTGAGTGGAATGATGGCTGGATTTGCCTCCTCGGACCGTTTCCCAACCTGGGCCTTCTGCTGCTTTTATGACTTAGGAAATGCTATTAGGGATGTGTCAGGCTTCAACAAATGAGAACTTCCTCCCCGCCATCTCAGCGACGAGAGAGCAGTGTAGAGCCTGGCAGAATGACGGATGCAGTGGCTTATCAAGGTCATGAGTGGCAGCTGGCCCCTTTGTAGCCTGCTTTCAAAGAAGGCTCCCCCAGCACTGCTGCAGTCCAGGGTTCTTGCGCACATTCCTCACATTCCAAACTCAGAGGAGGTACCCTGATGTCCCCTGGGGCAAAGGCAGATTATTTTTAAGCTCTTGTGTAGCCTTCACTACAGACAGATGGGCATCCTTTGTCCTAAATAGAGGCTATTTGATAACATTTTGCTTCTTATTATTAACTTTATTTACTCATCTCATGAATCAAAACTTTTGGGGACAGCGCTTGAAATATTCCAAAACAAAGGGAGAATCATTTGGCCCAGTATTTCTTTCCTTTGGAGAGGTGAATATTAAATAGGGTTTAAAGATTTTTTTTAACCTCAAAAATGTTGAAGCTAGTTCTGGGGCTTAACATATATCATTCTGTGAGTATGTTGCTTCTGTAAGCAAACTCTTCCCAATAATTCAGGTTCATTTGACGTGTGTGTTGACTTTATTGGGGTTAGGGTTGAACTGAAGGAGACAAACTATAGAAATACAAGCAACCCCCAAAAGAAAAATACTGAATAGCAGATAATGCAGTATCAGTGGCTGGGAGTTTTCTACATTCTTTCTGTGTACTGTGGTGAAGACTCTTGATTCGTCCTAAAGTGGGAATGAGGTTTTCAGCAACATTTTATTTCCACCAAAGCTCAATGTTTGTCCCTGTCTTGCTGTTCAGACTTACTGATTGAAATTTAAAAAGCACAAAAATTTAAAAAAAAAAAAAAAAAAAAAGAATCCCAAGTAGGAGGAGGGAATGTCCTAAGGATTTTTTTCTTTTTTGGATAGTCTTTCCTAAACATTTCAAAACTGATTGACAAAGATTAAAAATTGACCGTATTCCCTACTGGCTAATGTTTTGTGGTACCTGAGGTCTCTGAGGTCAGAGGAGTAGTCTTAATCATGTTGTTGTTTAAGTTGCTCAGTCGTGTCCAGCTCTTTGTGATCCCATGGACTGTAGTCCGCTGGGCGCCCCTGACCATGGAGTTTCCCAGGCAAGAACACTGGAGTGGGTTGCCATTTCCTCCTCTCCCAACCCATTTGATCTTCCCATTTGCCCTTTGATCTTTCCGACCCAGGGATCAAACCCACATCTCCTGCATTGGCAGGTGGATTCCTTAATCATGTTCTCTTGCAAATCCTTTTCCCATTTTTTTAAATTAAAATTTTTTATTGGAGTTTGATTTACAATGTTGTGTTAGTTTTTGGTGTGCAGCACAGTGAATCAGTTATATTCTTTTCTTTTTTAGATTCTTCCCCACTTTTATCCCCCCACTCTTAAAGGTTTGATGATGCTAGGGGTTAGTTGACCTGATTCACATATGACCGTGTTCTAGAAAGACACTGAAGGGGCAGACGCTCCTGGTTTCTAAGTTTTTGTTTTCCCTCTGTTCTCCTCAGAGCTGTTTCTGACACCTAGAAATGCCCCCATCCCTTAGCAAGCATTTACTTTTCAGGAAGCATGCGATATGGTAACCACCTTTCCGAAGGCCAAGGGCAAGGCTGGGTTTGACTTCAGAACATGGTTACACTTACACTTTCTGTTGGGAATGCATAGCAGAATATAACAGGCCAGCCATGTGGAGAAATAAAGCCAGAAGAGACAGTTTATTTTTAGGAGCAATTTAGAACATGATTGATCTTCCTGATAACTGCTAGTGTAGTGTTTATAGCTGACTAGGTTTACCCACAGCGGCTAGCCAGAACTCTGTGTTTGGAAAAATCATGGGAGAAAATACACTGATTAGTTGGTGAGTTAACTCCACACTCTTAAGTGAGGAAATCAGCCAGTCCTTGAGAACTTGGAAAGATGTTCATAATGTAATATGTCTTGTTCATCTCTGGCCAGGGTCACCTTTGTTTTCCCTGCCCAGTGACATCATCTCTCTACTTTATTTTCCCTGCTTAACCAAATTTTCAACCGATTTTATTCAGTCTTCTTTTCCCATCAGAATAACAGAGGCAATTGTACCCAAGAAGCAAACTTAATTCATAGGATGCTTCAGAGATCTAAAAGAAGAGATGAATTTCAAGGTTGTATGCTAGTTTGTGAACTGAGTTCATTTTAATTAAACATCACTATATCTGCATGTTTCATACTGTTCCTGGGGTTCTATCTCTTCCTCTTTACCTACTCTGAAATGAATCAACATGTCATCTATGAATGCTGTAGAGCAGGGCTGCTAAACTACGGCCTGTGGGCTTAGAATGACTTCCACATTTTTAAATGCTTAAAATAACCGAGAGAAGAAAAACGTTTTGTGACATGAAAATCCCCTGCAATTCCAACGGCAGTGTCCACACATAAAGGTTTATTGCAACCAGGCGTGTGCATTCATTGACTTGCTCTCTCTGGCTGATCTCTTTTTACAGTGGTAGAGGTGAGTTGTAGCGATAGAGAATTTAAGGTCAGCACAGCCTAGAATGTTTACTCTCTGATTCTTCATAGAAGAGTCTGCTGCCCCTGCTGTGGAGGCAGATTGAAAACTGAGAAAGTAAGAGATGAAAGCATAAGCTTTAGAGGCGGGCAGGATGGAGTCCATGCCTTGGCTCCTCAACGGTAGGTCAACTGCAGATTGTTCTACTCAGAAGATGTTGGTAAAGGTGAAATGAGATAATGAACATAAAGTATGTGTATATATTATATATGATGTATATAACTATATAACATGATACTTTATATAAATAAATATGTATAGGTGGAATGCAATAATTTATAGTATTATATATCTACATTTATTAGTATATACTATGTATAATATATATAAATGACACATAGCTATATTATATCTAATAGCTATATTATGTCTAATAGCTGTATTATATATAATATATATATTTGTGTGTGTGTGTGTATATATATATATGTGTGTGTATATGTGCCTCGTAGATACTCAGCTAGTACTTGTTATCGGTGTCACCAGTTTTTCAGTTTCTTTTTCTTATCCCAGGTCACCTGTTAACAGAACTGTAGCAGAAAATACTCTTTTCCAAGCCTGACAAGAGTTAGAAATGTATTTCTCACTCCTGCCCGCCTCCTTCCTTTATTCACCAGCTTCTTTCTTTGGCCCAGGAAGGCAGCGAAATGCATTTTACCTTGAGGTGAACAGGTAGATAGAAGTGGTCTGGCCCTTGAATGAAAGGAAAGCACGCCTGGCATCCTCGTGCTGGTGGAACTTCAGAGAGCGCGCTGGGCGCGGGGGACGGGGAGCACTGACCTCCAGAGGAGGGGTTCGCACCTGGTGTTGACTTTCCTGTCTCCCTTGAGGATGCGAGGGGGCTCCTGGGGGGTCACGGGACCGCTTCCACCCACCGGCCATGCTTTTTCCCAGTTAGCAGGCTTCTGGTTAAGCTGATGTGGCTCCTTCTACACTGCATCTCCTCGGGCCAAAAAAAGAAACACAAAGCCGCTCCAGCGAAGATGAAGGTTCTTTGGCAGTGTCTTCCTCTGTCTCTTAGCGAGCACCGCAAACAGAGAACTCCCTTCTTTCCTGCTTAAGTTACACATATTTCCCCCCCCCCACCCCCACCTTTTTTTTTTACTTTCAAAGCTGGCAGCCTCATAAGAACGGCATTCAAGTTGGCTGCTCCAGGGATGCGGGGCGTCATGAATGGGGCATTTCTTGTCTTCCTGGCCTCCTTTCGCTTTGTGCTGTCTCTGCCGCGAGTATTATTAGCCATCTTGTGAAGTCGGAACTTTGCCAACCACTTGGTTCTGGGGCCTGTGGGTCACCGTCTGAATTTTGCTGCTTGTGCATGAAAAAATAGTTCATTTTACTACTGTTTGTAGGAAAAAAAAAAAAGAATCAGATTATATCAAGCTCATTTAGGTTATTAGGACATGTGGTAACTTACCTAAGTAAACTGGGAGTAAAGCTGATGCTATGCAATGTGCTCATTGCAGTTGGGTTTTAATACGAATTTTGTCTGGGCTGGTGAATGATACGGCCATATGAGCTTTTACTTTTCTTACTGTTTTTTAAAAATAATTATCTTCTATCTTTCTGTCTTTCTTTTCTTTTAAACATATTTTCATGTAATCTACCATTCCTGATTAGTTGGCTGTAAAGAATTAGAGGGATGTAATTTCAAGCCTTTTGATACTTGGCTTTTTTTGGGGGGGAGGGGAATGGATAACAGCATTCGTTCTTGTTATTGGCTTATGATGATCGTCTGGAATTATTTTATAGATTGTGTTTGGCTGCCAGCATGGTACTTGAGTGTGATTAATTTGTACAGCTTGCCTTCGGATAAATAATATTCATTCCTTGGATCCTTGTTCAGAAGGGATTAGCCAAGTGAACTGGAAACCATGCCTTTGCAGGAGAACTTTTGCTGTTTGTGATAATCAATGAACAATCTAGTGGTTTAATTCATTTCTCATAGAACTAGCTGACTCACTGGCACTTAATGCTTTCTGACTTCTTTTGTAGTTTAATCTTTAGTTTCTCACACATCCACCAATACTATAGTGGATATAGTTCAGAATTAAACATTTTCCTAGAGACTTTGTGAATTCAAAATGAATACCTTGTGAAAGAGGTTTCAAGAAAGTTGTTTTTCTTAATGGGTCTGTTTTTTTCTGTTTTTCTTCTCATAGACCAAACATGAAATAAAGTAAAATAAGCTTAGTTTTTTGGAAAGGGAGGTTTAAAGCAAATATAACATGAAACAAAACATGTACTGTCAAAGTCCATAGCGTGGCTTTGGGTTTTGATATTGGATCATTTATAGGCTAAATAATTTATAATTAAGCTTTTGCCCTGTGGAGGGTTGCAGTGTGTTCCACCAGGAGGCAAGGGTTTCTTTTCAAATCTCCAGTTCACTTGATTGATGTGTAAGGTAAGTGACTGAAAAATAGAAGGGTCGGTTTGGGAAAACTTTCTCCCTTCTGGTTGTCCTTTGCCTTTGAATCATTTCCTACAGGGTTTTGTTCATCTGAACAATGCATTGCCTTGCCCAACGTGGGGGAGCTGACTTGTTGCTCATAAAATGCATGTCTTTTGGCTACCAGGGAGTGAAACAGAAAAGGTACAAGGTACTAATTTCCCCACCTCCCCCTGCCCGTGAGTTTGTGTGTGCACGTGTGTCTCCATGGTAGACTCTGCTTCCCCCCTGAATTTTGGCCTAAATTTCAATAAAAGTTGAATGTAGGTTTGTAAGATTTTAGCAAGTAAAAATAGAGCACAGCTAGGTAAATTTGATTTTCAGATAAACAGTGAAGTTTTTAAAAATTATATTGTATTTATTATATTTGATCATATTGAGTATACCCCTGTCTTTTATCCGGTAGCCCTCAGTGAGTGCTGGTGAATTAAGTTTCTCTATATTAAGGGCCCCCAAGTTGGATCAGGTATTCAGAGAGAATTGTGAGTGGAATGTAAGAATGGGAAAAGAGAATGCCACTTATTAAGCAGTTAAAAAATATCAACTCCTTCACAGTTAGTCCTTAGCTTGAGAAGTAGATACAGTTAATCTTCAGTATCTATGGGGGATGGGTTCCAGGAACCCTTTGGATACCCAGGTCTGTGAATGCTCAAGTCCTTTATATAAAATGATTTAGTGTTGGCATAAATACACACCCTCCCATATACTTTAAATCACCTCTGTCATTGTTGTTTAGTCACTAAGTCGTGTCCAACTCTTTGTGACGCTATGGACTGTAGTCTGCCAGGCCGCTCTGTCCATGGGTTTTTTTTTGGGCAAGAATGCTGGAGTGGGTTGGCATTTCTTTCTTCAGAGGATCTTCGTAACCCAAGGATAGAACCCAAATTTCCTGCACTGCAGGCAGATTCTTTACCACTGAGGCACCAGGATTACTTAAAATACTGAACGCAATGTCAGTACTTTGTAAGTAGTTATAAATACAGTGTAATTGTTATGAAAATATTGCTGGGTGCACAGCAAATTGAAGAAGTCTTGCATTTCGGAACATTCTTGAATTTTTACATTTTCACATATTTTTGATCTTCAGTTGGTTGAATCTACAGGTACAGAACCCGAGGAAATGGAGGAGTGATTGTATTATAAACCCTTTATATCTTTGTTGATAAAAAAATTTATAATAAATAACATTTATTGCATGCCTTCCATCTGCTGGGCACTGTTCTGAGAAGTTAGATGTACTCCTCGTTCAGTTCTGACAGTACTCCTATGAGGGTTAAGTACTGGAAGAATTCCCATTTTATAAGGGGCAGGGGATTGAGCTGCAGTCCTGTAGTTCATAAGAGATTGTCTGAAGTTTGCAGGGGAAGGATGAGAGAGGAGCACCTTGGTCCAGGTCACACGATTTGTAATTAGTGGGGCCAGGATTCCCAGAAAGGTCCCTTCACTCCAGCAGTTTTCACTTTGGCTGCACTCTGGACGCCCCTGGAGAGGTTTAAAAACCAGAGATAACTGGAACCCACCCCCAGAGAGTTGGATGTGCTTGGTCTGAGCTTGGCCCGGCTCTCAGAATTTTTAAAACTTCCCCAGGCGATTCCTGTGTGCAGCCAGCGTTGAGAGCAGAGCTTTAGCCCATTTTTTGGAGCGAGATGAATTACTCTCCTTAGGAAGTCTAGTCGCCCTATGTGGCCATTCCTTTAGTTCCTCCTCCTCCACAGTAACTCACCATTCCAAATCTGGCAGCTAATTTTTCATGGTTTTTGTTTCTTCAAAATTATTTTCAGGAAGTCCCGGTGGATATATGTTGGGGTATAAACAAGCCATAAAGAAAGACTTCTTAGAGGTATTCTGTTGATGGATTTTTTTCTGAGCAATCTTTTCTTTTTCATTCATCCGTTAGACTTCCTGGAGGAGGGAATATCCCTTTGTTCCTCATTTGGCTCCAGCTGGGTACCAGGCTGGGTATTTGAGAAAGTCCACAGATTAATAAAACTAAACTGCTGCCCTCCAGGAGTTTTCAATTTTGGAAGGGAAGTATATAAAAGTAATTCTAGGTTTAATTTTCTAAAAGTCATATTGGAGAATTTCAAGGTATTGAAGAATTCAGAGGTGGTGGAAGCAGGGGGCAGTGGAGTGGTGCGCGAGCTCTCCTTGGTTTGAACTCCTGCCTCATCACTTACCCACTGTCCCTCAGCCTCCCTGCCCTCCTTGGCACAGCAGATGTTCCAGTCCTTTGCTGGGGGCAGGCAAGAGTCAGTCCTTGTCTGCGGAGTGAACACAGCTGACCTAGCCCAAGTTGGAAGCTCAATCAGTATGAGCTGTCATTTTGTATTGCTTTATTTTTTATTTTATTTTTTCTGTGCATCACTTTAACCTTTCCAGCTGGCCTTTGCAAAACTGATGGGCCTAAAGTACTCATCTTAGGTCACTAACCCCGGTGCTGCAGTCTGTGGGGTCACAAAGAGTCAGATACAACTTAGCCACTGAACAATAACCATAACAAAGCATGCCTTCTAGCTCACTAAACTTCCTCTATTAGTCCTTGAATTCACTGGGTCAAGAATTTGCCTTCATTCTGGGTCCATGAGGGGTCAGGAAGATGTGTGAATGGGGAACTGGACATGGTTCTAGAAACTTGTGACCCAGTAGGAACTGGAGTAGGATGTGATAGGGTCTCAAGATCCTGGCTTGGCTGAAAAAAAAGAATAAGCCAGAAGGGAGCAGGAATAGAAAGAAGGGACGGATTTGGTACAGGGACTCAGATACCTACTGTGTATGGTGGGTGGGGAGGAAGGAGGACTTCCCAGCTGGCACTAGTGGGAAGTAACCCACTGCCAACTCAGGTGACATAAGAGACGCAGGTTCAGTCCGCAGGTCAGGAAGATCCCCTGGAAGAGGGTATGGCGACCCACTCCAGTATTCTTGACTGGAGAATCCCACGGACAGAGGAGTCTGGAGGGCTGCAGTCCATAGGGTCACAGAGTCAGACGCTACTAAAGCGACTTGGCACACATGAGGAGAAAGGGACTGAGCTCTCAGTCTGAAGGGAGATATTCACAGATGGACAGCACAGGATGAGAGGCTGATTGTTAAAGAGCAAAGGATGGGTGAATGAGGTTCCAGGTAAAGTTACACTGCGGCCTTCATCCCAGGCAAAGCAGTGCCACATTATGTATTCTCTGCATGCCCTGACTGCCTATTTGGGGATAATGTAGAATCTTTCTTTAACTTTCACTGGTGTAAGAACTTGAATGAAGAAAGGTTCATACCACGACTAACATCCCATCTGTCCTTTATATTGAACTTGTACTTTCTTGCCCTGGTGTGTGTAGATCTGAGTATAGTATTTTGCATAGGGACTCGATAAATCTTCTGTTGCTCTTTGACTAAAGGGGCAGTTTCCTTGCTACTGGACAGTTCTGCAAGCAATAAATTCTTAGGATATTCCGAGTATGTTTGTTTCTAGATGGGAGCAGGAGTGGTAAGGCATTTACTAATGCCCCGCTCCAGTTATAGTTTAGTAACACAAGGCAGACGACTCGCAAAGACTGTTCCCACTCGAGATTTTTAAGGTCACTGGAAAGCTTCCGTTTTTATTGCAGGCTCTGTACTTTGTGAACGATATGTTGAGACTTTTAGGGGATTGTTATGACTTAAACATTTTATCTTTGCCAGTGTAGCCAGGACCAAGGGTTGGCAGATTTGTTCTACAAAGTGCCAGATGGTAAATATTTTAGGCTTTGAGGGCCATAGAGACCCTGTTGCAGTGACTCAGCTCTGCTATTGATACATGAAAACAGCCAGAGACCATATATAAACAAATGAGCTTTGCCATGTCCAATAAAACTTTGTTTACAAATACATGTGGTAGGCTGGATTTGGGCCTCAGGCCAAAGTTTTCTGACTCCTGGCATAGTATATGGGCACTATAGTCTTCTTTTTTTTTAAAATATAAATTTATTTAATTGGAGGCTAATTACTTTATAGTATTGTAGTGGTTTTGCCATACATTGACATGAATCCGCCACAGGTGTATACATGCTCCCCATCCTGAACCCTGCCTCCCTCCTCCCTCCCCATCCCATCCCTCTGGGTCATCCCAGTGCACGAGCCCCACGCACCCTGTATCATGCATCAAACCTAGACTGGTGATTCATTTCATATATGATATTATACATGTATCAATGCCATTCTCCCAAATCATCCCACCCTCTCCCTCTCCCACAGAGTCCAAAATACTGTTCCATACATCTGTGTCTCTTTTGCTGTCTCACATACAGGGTTATCATTACCATCTTTCTAAATTCCATATATATGCATTAATATACGGTACTGGTCTTTTTCTTTCTGGCTTACTTCACTCTATATAATAGGCTCCAGTTTCATCCACCTCATTAGAACTGATTCAAATGTATTCTTTATAATGGCTGAGTAATATTCCATTGTGTATATGTACCACAGCTTTCTTATCCATTCGTCTGCTGATAGACACCTAGGTTGCTTCCGTGTCCTGGCAATTGTAAACAGTGCTGCGATGAACATTGGGGTGCACGTGTCTCTTTCAATTCTGGTTTCCTCGGTGTGTATACCCAGCAGTGGGATTGCTGGGTCATATGGCAGTTCTATTTCCAGTTTTTTAAGGAGTCTTCACACTGTTCTCCATAGTGGCTGTACTAGTTTGCATTTCCACCAACAGTGTAAGAGGGTTCCCTTTTCTCCACACCCTCTCCAGCACTTATTGCTTGTAGACTTTTGGATCGCAGCCATTGTGACTGGCGTGAAATGGTACCTCATTGTGGTTTTGATTTGCATTTCTCCAATAATGAGTGATGTTGAGCATCTTTTCATGTGTTTGTTAGCCATCTGTATGTCTTCTTTGGAGAAATGTCTATTTAGTTCTTTGGCCCATTGTTTGATTGGGTCGTTTATTTTTCTGGAATTGAGCTGCAGGAGTTGCTTGTATATTTTTGAGATTAATTCTTTGTCAGTTGCTTTGTTTGCTATTATTTTCTCCCATTCTGAAGGCTGTCTTTCACCTTGCTTATAGTTTCCTTTTTGTGCAAAAGCTTTTAATTTTAATTAGGTCCCATTTGTTTATTTTTGCTTTTATTTCCAATATTCTGGGAGGTGGGTCATAGTCTTCTTTATAGTATATGGGCAGTGGGCCCAGAAGCTCTTGGTTTGATTGGCCAGTTCTTAGCTGTGTGACTTACCCTTTATTGAGTCTCCATTTCTTCAGCTGTAAAATGGGATCCATAGAAGAACCAGCCCCATGGGGGTTATGTTGATGTTAAATGAGATCACGCAGGACTTCCCAGGTGCCTCTAGTGGTAAAGAACCTGTCTACCAGTGCAGTAGACATAAAAAAAGGGAAAGTGAAAGTTGCTCAGTCATGTCCGACACTTTGTGACCACATGGACTATACAGTCAATGGAATTCTCCAGGCCAGAATATTGGAATGGGTAGCCTTTCACTTCTCCAGGGGATCTTCCCAACTCAGGGATCAAACCCAGGTCTCCCGCATTGCAGGCAGATTCTTTACCAGCTGAGCCACAAGGGAAGCCCAAGAATACCAAAGTGGGTAGCCTATCCCTTCTCCAGGGGATCTTCCCAACCCAGGAATCGAACCGGGGTCTCCTGCATTGCAGGCAGAAACATGGGTTCAATCCCTGGATCAGGAAGATCTCCTGATGCGAGGGCATGGCAACCCACTCCAGTGAGATCACACAAGTAGTTCTACAAAGTGCCTAAAAATAGTAAGGGCATGCTGCTGCTGCTGCTGCTGCTGCTGCTGCTGCTGCTGCTGCTAAGTCGCTTCAGTCGTGTCGGACTCCGTGTGACCCCATAGATGGCAGCCCACCAGGCTCCTCCGTCCCTGGAATTCTCCAGGCAAGAATTCTGGAGTGGGTTGCCATTTCCTTCTCCAATGCATGAAAGTGAAAAGTGAAAGTGAAGTTGCTCAGTCGTGTCCGACTCTTAGCGACCCCATGGACTGCAGCCTACCAGGCTTCTCCATCCATGGGATTTTCCAGGCAAGAGTCCTGGAGTGGGGTGCCATTGCCTTCTCCCAGTAAGGGCATAGAAAATGTTAAAGAGGAGAAGAAACCTAGCAGTGCATTTCAGTCTTCTTTATACAGGAATCTTGAGGTTTAAAGTTTTCTTTTTTTAAATTTTATTTTACTTTTGCTTGCACCACACAGCAGGTGGGAATCTTAGTTCCCCAGCCAGGGATTGAACCTGTGCCCTCTGTGTTAGAAGCACAGAATCTTGACCACTGGGACCTCAGGGAAGTCCCAGTAATCCTGAAATTTGATTATAATCATTTTAAGGTTAAGAAGGACAGATCAGCAAACCACAGTTTTTGAAGGACCACTGCAATCACAATTCCACAACAAATGTAATGTAAACTAGTTATATGTTAGCTTTTAACACACAAGAAAAAGTTGATGAGATCGTAGGAAGCCCTACGTGGCCAGTATTGTTTATTCTTTGGATGGTTTGACTTCTTGGAAATTTTGTGTTGTTCCCTTTCTGGAAGTGAGTTAGACATTTACCTATTTTGGGGGGATGTATAGTTGGGCTCCCCACCCCCATACCCACCCAGGATAGCTGAAGTGTAAGGAATGATTTCGCAAAGTGAAATGTAACAAGCACTTATTGAGTATCTGCTGTATGTTCACATTGTGAAAGGTGTCGTGACCACAGAGGGCATTTCTGTAATCATGGACCTGGTGGTGGAGTTGAAAGAAAAATACATCCATGTGTGAAAGAGTCAGGCACAGTGCTCAGGCAGTATATAAATAACTGAAATAAGTAAATAAATAAATAAAGACATAAATAAATAAGTGAAGGCTTGTGTGATGCAGGGGGCACTGTGTAAAGGTACCGAGGAAATTCAGCATGAAGACAGAAGTCCTATCAGATGGTCTTAACCAGTGAAAGCTTCAGGAAGTAAAATCTGGATTGGGGCCCTTGCGAGGGTAGTTCATCTTAGCTGGGAAAATCTCTTTGCTGGGAAATACTTCTCCCTCCTTCCCCATAGGCATCAAGTTTAATTTTAGATGGATAAAGTATCTCTTTATTTAAAAAACTGCTCCAAATCACTAAGGCAGTGATGTAAAAAGGTGGGACTTGGTGGTGATAGCCCAGGGTAACAGTCATGGCTTTAGGCATTGAGTTTGCTTCACATTTCAGAGAACTTACAAGTCAGAGTGATTTATTTATTCATGAAAACATGCCATGCACATCGCTACTCATGCCTGGAATTCTTGTTGTGGGTGGTCAGGCTGCTCTGGTGAGAAGGATGGTGGGCAGAGGGAGGTGAGGAGTACTTTCTCCATTAGAATTGCAATTCCACCAGGCAGGCAGGCATTTGGGGCTTTTGGATTCATTGCCGTATACCCAGCATACTGGAACCGAATGTGCTGCCAAGTCGGAGCTCAATAAATTACTTTCTGAGTAAATGAGCAAAGGAAATATTTGATGTGTACCTGTTGCCTTAAATTTGATATTGAGCATTCAAGCGGAGTAGTCTAATGACAGAATGGACGTGAAACAAATCAGAATAATCCATAGGTGGGGGTGTGATAAGTCTTCAGAGGGGCAGAAATGAGAGAACCAGCTGTCCGTCTTAGAGTTCAGGAAGGTTTCAGATGTGCTTTGTAGGAACTTGGTCTTCAAGGATGGGTGGAATTATGGCAGGTATGTCAAGGCACAGAGCACAGGGAAGGGCATACCTTGCAACAGGAAGAGCTGGGCAGAGGCATGGTGGGATTAAAGAATGAGGCAGATTCAGAGAACACTTAACAAGCCTCTTGTGATTGAAGCGAAAGGTTCTAGAGAAGGGTTATTGATACACATATCCAGAGCACCTTGGCAGATGATTTTCTGATGTTCTTTGATGCTGCTGCTGCTAAGTCGCTTCAGTCGTGTCTGACTCTGTGCAACCCTATAGATGGCAGCCCACCAGGCTCCTCTGTCCACAGGATTCTCTAGGCAAGAATACTGGAGTGGATTGCTATTTCCTTCTCCATCCTTTGATGCAAGGACCACAGTTTCTTAGAGTTCCTTCCTGCACTCAAAGATCAAAGACCACTTTGGGGTTCCCAGCCTTAATGGGGAAAGAGGAGAGAGGACTCTAGTGCTCATTCTTGTCGTCGGCAACTCTCCTCACCCGGCCTGGCTTCAGTGGTGTCCACATGGAGTGTCACGTGTCACATGTGGGCACTGTGTCTTTTTTTTTAATACACCCAGTGTATTTTCTGCAACTTGTAGGAACTGACATTTCCGGCTTTAATTAACAGCTACCATTCACTGAGGGAGCGTGATTCAATTGCCAGACCCTGTTCTAAGGGCTTCATCTCTAGTTCTTGGTATGGAATGCGTATAATAGCCCCGTGAGATAAGTATCCCCGTGAGGTAAGTATCCCTGTGAGACAAGTATCCCAGTGAGACAGGGATTTTAATCCCTACCTTACTGTCTGCAGGCAGGGACTTTATCTCTTTTGTTCCTTGCTGTCTCCCACACCTTGAAAGGTTCTTGGCACATAGTAGGTGCTCGAGTTTGAAAAGATTAATTGAGGGCAGACATTATTTGACCACCTCATACTGGTTCTGTGTGGGAATTAGAAGCCAAGACTGAATGATTTCAAAGTGCGGATTCTTCACCCTGCGTGATATCACCTCCCTGAGGCCTAGAGGAGGAAATCGCAGTGTTTTTCTGACTTGAGGTCTCCGTGTTTTCTTTTCTTTTCTTTTTTTTTTTTAACTGTTAGTTTAATTTATTTATTTGGCTGCACCAGGTTTTAGTTGCTACATGTGGGATCTAGTTCCCTGATTAGGAATTGAACCTGGGCCCCTTGGATTGGGAGCATGCAATCTTAGCTACTGGACCGCCAAGGAATTCTCAAGGGTTTTTTTTTTTTTTTTTTTAATATTCTAGCTGTGGGATGCCCACACAGATACTTTTGGTCACTCTCTAATCTGTTCTGGATAAAAAGTTATAATAAGTCAGGTGCTGTTTAGAAATGGCTTTGTGTTTTATGCTTGTGCAACAGTGTGCCTGTTCACTTCTCCCGATTTCACACCTGCTAAGAGTGCTTGCTTTGCCCAAGATTGAGATCCCCTACTATAACCTAACTCTGACAGACTGGAAAATTTGTGACTTGGAGCCTGAACCCTCTCCTGGAGTCTGGGTCAGGCCTGAGTTTGGAGAAGCCCCAAAGTTGGAAATATAGGGGCTCAGCCACTGAAACTCATGTGAACAATGGACAAAAACAGTCCAAGGATTTACTGAACAAGGACAGGCCATTCCATTCACAGATATGTCCTTATCCTCTGTACTGTGAGCAATGAGAGAGTTCTTTGCCCCAGGGAGCTTCTAGTCTGCTGGAGGAGGTAAAACTTCTGGAAGTGGGGCAGAATGTGGTAAGAGCTTTGATTGAAGCTACACGAACTGGGAGGAGAGAAGAGATAGATGGCTTTTGAGTGCCTCACAGGCTTTTCTGAGATCCTGGATCCTGGATCTGGAAGAACACAATAGCATGGGTGATCTTGTGATCTTCTACTGATATGAGTTGAACATAGCCCTGGTCCAGTAGGCTTGCAATCCAGTTTATGGAAACAAAGCAGAACATAGACAAAGGGAAAGAGGTGATGAAAGGGAGATGTTTGAAATAATTAGTAACTCCAGCACGTGTGCCCACCACCTCCTCCTATCCTCATCTCCCAAGGTTACCAAAAGGTAATTTCATAAAGATATGTAAAGATGTTTTCTGCAACCCTCCATCATTTTAATTACCCTTGGGGCTCCCATCTGTGGACAATGAAGATACTTGTAGGAAGAGAGAGTTTCTGTGGGGGTTTGTGTGAATCTGTGGTTTGAGGACTGGTCACGAGGGTTGTTTTTTTTTTTTTTGACAACAGAGCAGTTTGTTTAAAATGTTTAAAACATGCACACACACGCACACACACACACCTGCTCCAAACTCTGGTTTCTTACTGTAATGAGAAGGAAGGTTTCAGAGGTCAAACGCTGGCTCTTTCTACTTCTCATTTGAGATTTTTGTGAGCCAGAAATCTTCTTCATCAAACAGCATTTTCAACATTACTGGGCTGTGTGTTTTCTGGGGGCTGTTGTGCCTTCACAGAGGTTTTGAAATGTAACCACACTTCAGGATGAAAATGTGAAGTGAAAATGCTAACGTAGTAAACACCAATAGTAGAAGTGCTGTTACTGGCCTTTCTGCTTGAAGGGTTTTGTGTTTTTGGTTTGTTCATTTATTTTTTGAAAAAAAAAAAAAAAAAAAAACCATCAAGCCTGCTTAGTCACTGCTCCCTCCCACCTGCCCAATTGAAGTTTCAAACCTTTCACCTTCACTCAGAATTCATGTGAATTATTAGCATCTGCTTGCGGGTTCGGTGAAAACACTTCATCAGCATTTTCTTCAAAAATTCTCATTTATTTTCTGGCAGTTTTGACTTGATATTTCCAGCTGGTGGTCTTTTCATTGTATTTTCTGGTTCTTAACAGACTATAGGCTTACCCTTAGAGTGAAAGAAAGAATCAGGACATAAAATATCTGGGCATGTCTAGCCCAACATACATTAAAAAAGAAAAAACCTATATATATTATCTTCCACTGTTTGGAATGAGATGATGCCACAAAATCTGATGAGTTATTTATTCATCCCTACAAATATTTTTTAAGCCCTGTGTTCCAGATAGTAAGATATAGGAGAGTGAACTAGACATTCAAAACCACTGCCCTGAAGGGACCTGTCTTCTTCTTCTTCTTCTTCTTGGTGTGTGTATATAGAAGATAGATAATTCAATAAATTAGCAAGACCTTTTCTGGCTACAGCAAGGTCCATGAAAGGAACAAACTGTCCGTCTCACAGGAAGGGGGCTAAGGTAGGGGAGCTGGATGTTCAGGTCATGGTCAGCGTTCAGAGTCCTTTATGGAAAATGGGTGGGGGCAGAGAGTGGGCAGGCGTCTCAGGCTCGTTTTGATATGGTTTAATGAAGAGTGCTGTAAGCGTTGTGTTCCCTTAGCATTTCGTGTTGAAACATAAGCCCCAGTGGGGTGGTATTTGGAAGTGGGGTCCTTTGCAAGGTGGTTAGGTCGTGAGGGTGGAGCTCTTGGGAGTGGGATTAGAGTCCTTATGAAAGAGACCCCAGAGAGACCCCTGGCCTCTTGTGTGAGGACACAGCAAGAACACGGCAGTCTAAGAACTACAGAATGGATTCTCACGAGACACCGAACTCTGCCAGAACTTTGATCTTGTATTTCTCAGCCTCCAAGAACCATGGGAGATATATGTCCATTGTTACAAGCCACCCAGTTTATGGCATTTGTGCTATAGCAACCCAAGTGAACAAGACAAAGAGTAATGGCTTGACATGAGACAAGGCTAACTTCAAATCTCAAATTTACTTCTTGGATGTCCTCTTAGCAAGAGGGAGGAGTAATCTCTACCATGCATAGTTGTTAAGAGGAATAAAGACGAGCACAGGGTCCCAGCGCACAGTCAGTGCTCTGTCAATAACAAGTGCTCTTATGAGTGTGAAGTGTCCTGTGTATAGCTAGATCCTCAATGAATGCAAGTTTGGAAGAAGGGGAATGGCTGATCATAAATGAAAATTAAAATCACCTAGTTTAATTGGTCCGCTAGCTGAGAGAAGTCCTGGAGGCTGGGTCAAAATAAGGGTCAAACAAAGAGTAGACGGCAGGCCTTAATAATTGCTGAGTTCTTTTCCCCTGCCTGCTTCCCTGCCTTATATATTTAACTGAATTTGTATTTTATTTATTAAGGGAGCAAATAAATCTCCAATATAAGTCATTCTTTTTGTGATTTGTCATTATTCAGCAAATCGTTTAGTTTTTTTTTTTTTTTTTAACATTATGTTTTAAATACTGTTAGGATTTATCTCTCTCTCTCCTGCATTAAAACAAAATGCTTTTGGGACCCAGAACTTAAATTCTTTTTGAGTTTTTTTTTTTTTTAAACTTCCTTTAAAATCTCTTCTTGATATAATAAGATATCTGGAATCATTTCAAAGGAGGACAATTGAAAGACTAAAAACTGACTTATCCAAGGATACTTACCCAGCTGGTTATGGAGAAGAGAATAGATTTTGGACCTTTCAGTTTACAGTGGGGAGGTCATATTTGGTTTTAACTAATGTGTAAAATTAGAGACCACTCAACAGTATGCATGCGGGCTGCATCGGAGCAGTCAGATCATTAAAAGTGTGTGTGTATAACAGAAAATAAGCACAAAGCCCCCTTTTCTGATTTGTTGTAAGAGTGGATTGCTTTTCAGCATCCTTTTACCTGAAAATTATAAAGTGCTTGAGGGCAGGCATTGGTGTTTAGATGTGTGTGTATGCGTGTGTCCATGTGTATACCTGTGCACGCTCATGGCCACCTCTCATGCCTTTCCCTAATGCACACTTGTACATCTCAAGGTCAGTAGGAGACTTGTTTATTTCATATAGGTGTTTTCCTTAGAATATTCTGGAGAAAAGTTTGAAGAGAGCCATCTGCATTGATCATAAAGTTAGGAAATTTGACGTATAAAATGATGCTGAGATAGGAATTTAAATTCCCTTTGTCAATTTCTTGCAAGGATTTTTTGAGGCCAATGTTTCCTACTCTTGCTTGAATATAAGCATCTCTTGGGGCGCAAAATTTGGATTGCCTGGTTTCTTTCCCAGAGATTGTCATTGACTTAGCCTGATGATAAAGCAGATTCTTAACACAGGAAATTAAGACGGGAAGAAGATAAAAGTTCACTTGGAAGAAGAGTATTGCAGGAATAGGGAACCGAGTTGGCAAAGTCTTGCAAGTTCAAAAGAGCATTGGAGAAAGGGGTGTTGTGACTCAAGGGTGTGGGTGGTCAGGTGGGGAAGATGAACTCCAGGAGGTAATTGACAGACATGTGGTCTAGGGCCTTGTGTATAAAGCTCAAGAGTGCTTCATGGTGGGCCTAGTGCCTCATTCAATGTGTATGTTTTTTTGTCCTTACTGATGATCACAAAAGTAACATTTGGCCATTAAAAACGGAAACATTTGTCGAATAAATTGATCCCCAAAGCAAAATGTTCCCATAATTCTACCCTGTCCAACTTCAGTGAAATTACTGTTGTAAAATGTTTGGTGAATCAGATACTATTCTTGTTCAGTCACTAAGTCGTGTCCAACTCTTTGTGACCCCATGGACTGCAGCTCACCAGGCTGTCCTTCAGTATCTCACGGAGTTTGCTCAAATTCGTGTCCATTGAGTCTGTGACACTGTCTAACCATCTCGTCCTGTCTCCTCCTGTCCTCAATCTTTCCCAGCATCAGGGTCTTTTCCAGTGAGAGCCCTATGAATCAGACAAGTGATGTAGAATTACAAATCTGGTGGTGGAATGCAGCAGGAAAAGGGTCCAGCTTAGAGATAAGGTGTGATGTCATTTCAGTGTTCCAGGCAGGAGATGAATTAGGCTCTCAATTAAGGCCTAGGATGATGCAGAAGAGGGGAGGCAGCCAAGAGATATTTAGACAGTGGAATGGATAGGACATGGGGGAGTGAGAAAGGCCGAGGGAACCAGAGGGACCTCTGAGGTTTCTGGCTGGATTAACTGGCTGGACAGGGGCATTGTATCCTTAAGGACACTTAGGATTCTAGTTAGTAACAGATCATGTGGTTGGAAACATGTCAAATTTGAAGGGCCCAGGGGTGTGTGTGGCTGAAGATATCTATTAGCCTTCTGGAATTTTGAAAGTGGAATTTAGGAGTGAGTTGGAATTTTAAGAGTATAGATTTGGAAGCCACAGAGACATGAACCGTCTCTGGGGGGGGG